>NC_136953.1:5754391-5824391 GCF_949987615.1 Pollachius pollachius | reverse complement strand
AGAGGGTGCGCAGCAAAATTTCCCGAGAGGTAAGAAGTAAAAGGGCATAATGACTTTATAACGTCATAACTTACTCCATTATATGTATCGCAAATTCAAAAAAAGCGTTAGTATTGCTTTAAGCACTATCGCATTGGGGGAGCAGGTACTTCATCATCTCGGAAGCACTCTATATGATGCATTTATTATCTTCACATTTACACATGTGTGAGACTAAGAATCAACCAGGCCGACAAATTATTTAGCCGCCGCATGGTTCTGTGGTTATGTGCTTCTGTGCTGTAGGAGAGAATACAGTATGTTCTACTGGATAGAGGCTTAGGTTAAGCATGCTTGAGATGAGACACTTCCTAACTCCCAAAAAAACTGATCTTGTTGTGGCGTCGATGCAAGTGTTACTAGGATGGCGATTTTAGTGTTGTACCCCCGACACATGTGTGTGTCGGGGGTAAGGGTATGGTGGGTTTAAGGGTCGGACACCCCAGTCCCACACCTCCATCCTCCCTTATTCAATTCCTCCTTCCTCCCCCTTTTCATGGCATCAATACCCCGCACACTTACCATATTCCATTTTTTCCCATATCATTTTTTATTTGTCAGATAAATCACAACCAGACATGGTGGAGCCCCCACCAAGTCATTCTCTCTCTCCTCCCTCCTGGGTCATCCATCCTCCAGCTCCTCCACGCTTTATCACTCCCCAACCCCACGGTGCACCCTGAGCAAGCCCTTCACACAGCCCCAGACCTGTCACTGGGTGTGTGTGTAAGTGTGTGTGTCTCAGTGTGTGAAGGCCTTTAATTAAATGCGCCATCTTCAAAGTGGCAGTCGATGATCCAGGGAAGAACATTATTGCAGGAAATACGGCTGCCATTCGTTCATCATAAAGGCTGTCAGGGTGTGTGTGTGTGTGTGCGTGTGTGTGTTTCACACAAAGTCATGTACATGAAGGAGACATGCATCACAGAGCAAATACAGAGGGATGACTCCAACCCAAAAAAAACAAGAGACATTATGGATAATTTAGAATCTGTCGAGGGTTGCTGCTACATACATTTTGTACAAGTTGATAATGTTTGTGTGAAAAACATATAAAATATATATCTATATCTCGGTATGTATAAATATATCTATATATCTATTAGGGGTGTAACGGTACACGTATTTGTACCGAACCGTCACGGTACAGGCACTTCGGAGCGGTTACAGAGGTGCACCGTGGTACGTAAATGTGGCGTACATAGCGGGCAACGATCGTCGAATAGTCGAATAGTTGGAGTCACGTAGAATATCGAATAATGAATGTGACTATCGCTATTTATTACACGGCTCTTCTCAATGCTGTTGAACGCTCCGTTGACTTGCATGGGCCTTCACAACTTCCGGTGGTGAAGCGACGTCAACGTCTTTGTGCGGACTATTTCTCTGCTGATCAACACTGCGAATGCTGGTAACAAATAAATTGTAAAAAGACACACCGTGTGAAGTTATATTTTGGACGTGTCTAGTACACCGTCATGCAGGCTGTGTTCAGTAAAATAAATAAATAATTAATTAAATAAAAATTTTATACATAGCGATCCGTTTTCGGCGCATGTATGTCTATCTGCCTAAGCCCACGTTGAAATAATTTCGATGTTGAATGTTGATGGCGCAGTTGTTGAAATAAACAGATTGATTTCATACAAATCATAAAAGCCTCTCCCTGTGTAATTGTGTGTGTGTGTATCTGAGGTGCGTGTGTGCGTGGGGGGTTCTTGATTTTCGAATATTATTCGAATACTTCTCAGTGAATATCGAATAGTTTTTTTGCCAGAAATGCACATCCCTATCACACGCATTTGAAAAGGCACCATCCACGTGTTACGATCACTGTTGCTGTGGAAAAAAAAACGAGCTGTGCAAACCCAGCTCACGACACTATTTCAACAACCCCTGTCTGGGAATTCAGAAATGCAAATGCCATAACCAAGTTTATTGGTGTTTTTATTGCTGCTCATCTACGGCCATTCTCCGTTGTTGACATACAAACAGTTTTTAAAATGTTCCCCTTAACTATGAACCGTACCGTACCGTACCGTGACTTAAAAACCGAGGTACATACCGAACTGTGACTTTTGTGTACCGTTACACCCCTAATATCTATATATATATATATATATATATATATATCTATATATATATATATAGATATATATATATATATATATATATATATAGATATATATATATATAGATATATATGCATATATGTATAACCACTGAGGGCATCGGTATATTTACAACAGTAGAGAAGGATGGATTATATGATTTTTTAGCTTGGACAATTGCTTATGTGGTTGGAGATCGCACCTGCGGGCAAAGTTTTACCTTCAGCAGAGGAAATTATTCCACGAGTAAAATAACCTTTACAGTGAATGAAGATCTCTGCTGATTCCAGCGATTCCACGTTGCGGCTCCACGGCTAATAGAAACCAATTTTTTGGCGTCCGTTCTGTTTTGAGTCAGCTTTCACCCTCTCGACATTAGCGATCCTGTGATTTCGAACTGCAATTTAAGGCGCAGTGTTAGCCTTAATAACAGAGGATGGTTCTTGAGAGGAAGCACAAGGAGAGATCAAACGAGAGAGAGAGAGAGAGAGAGAGAGAGAGAGAGAGAGAGAGAGAGAGAGAGAGAGACAGCGACAGCGAGAGGAAGAGAGAGAGAGAGAGAGAGAGAGAGACTCTTAATCTTTTGTTATCTAGTGGCTCGCCCCGTATCTAATATTCTCTTTTATGGTGCCTTTAGGCTGTGATCAGAGTGTACTCTAAAAGCTACAATCTGCATTGGCAATTGGGATTGGAGGGAAATGACATTTTACAGCGATTTGATAGAAGAAATAGCATTCGGTTCAGACAGGCAGGGAAAAAAGAATGGCATAGCAGCAGTAATGGGAGCGGGAATAGCTAGCTTCACGGAGCGTGACCCAGAGCTGGTGGAAATTCTCCCCGTTGACATTGATCTGCTCTGTGACGAAGATGTAAAGGATACCAGTCTGTGGTATACATTCCAATTGATACGTTGTTCAGGTCAAAGGTTTAGAGATTGTTCTTTAAGCCACTCTAAAAGCGACCACAAAACGAGCTTGTTTGGTTAAGGGTCAGACCTTTTAAAAAGCGTTTGGGATCAGTCGAGTTGAGCCCCAATGGCTGCGGGCTGGAGTTAAAGTTTGAGGGTTGACCCCTCATCCCCATCCCTGTCTGTTGACTTTTCGCTGCGTAATTCATTTTTTACCAGCAGCCACAGGGTCGTGCCAGCAGGCCGCCAACTAAAATGTCACGCTGTTCAATTTCTTGTTCTGGCACGCCCAAGGGCTTCAATCATCACCACCCCCAGCCCATATAAAACACAGTGCTTATCTGTTTTCCCCTTATGTTGTGGGGGTGCTGGGTTTTTTTTTCCTATAAAATGCACGAGAGTTTATTCCGAAAAGAGCACTCGCTGTCAAGTTCCGCCATTCTGGCCTGCCACATTCCTGCAGAGATCAGACATCCTGACATTGAGTATATGCCGACATTGAGTTGTCATATTCCGACATTGAGTCGAAAATTCTAACCAGTTTTTCGGACAGAGTTCCCATAGGTTCAATATAGGTTCCCTAGGTTCAGAGTTAAATAGATTCAGGTCTCAAGACTGGTTGTCCACAACTGATGACAAACAGCAGTGTGTTTTCCATTTGCTTGATTTACCAATGCAACACTGTTCAAGTCTTCTGTCGGTATTGACCTTAATTTTTATCATATACATACTCTATATATTATGTTTTGGACTGGGATGCTGTTGAAGTGTAAGAGTGTGTGTGCTTTTGTGTGTGTGTGTGTGTGTGTGTGTGTGTGTGTGTGTGTGTGTGTGTGTGTGTGTGTGTGTGTGTGTGTGTTTGTGTCTCTGTGTGCATAGGTGCATGTGTGTGGGAAAGAGAGATTGAGAGAGTAAGAGAGAGAGGAAGAAAGAGAGAGCGAACCAAAGTGACACAAGACACCTTAAGTGGTTGCAAGCTTCCGATCCAGTGGCCTTAGATAGCTTAACCAATTAACCACTAGATACAGTATACATTCCACTGTGATGTACGGTAATTAACTACCACAGAAGAATAATACCATTTTTGCAGCATTTTAATCACATGCTGGCAAGAGCCCAAGCAAAGATTAAAAACGGAATGAAAAAAAACAACTATTAATTACTCAACGGGCGTATTCTTGCTCGGCAGCTGTTTATGTTCAGCCGGTTTTTGCCTTTTTAAACCATAGTCTTTGAAGCAGTTATAATGAGCAAGGTGTATCCTTTAGCGCAGCGACCCTCGATAGCAGAGGGTTGATAGTAACAACGGCTACACCATCTCAAGGCAGACCAGAGGAAGCGCTGAGCTTATTGTTAGCTTAGCATACCATTAGCGCTTGTCAAACTTGCGCCTGAGGCCAATAAGACTGTCCCGCACAAGCCTATTATAAACTCACTATCACTATCAGTACACACAAACTTTGTTATTCTCTCTAGTGCCGAAGTAAATAACATACATTCACACCCTTATAACTACACCAGCATGACAAATATACTTAGTTTAGAGATAAAAAACATCACAAACCCACACTTTTTTTTTTTACGAACAGCGAGGGCTTTTGACAGGGACTAACAATAGAGGATGATATTAAATGTGGAATATTCCTGCCACCATGAAGTTCTCCACTGTTTAAGCCACTTCCGTCATAAAATCCGCTTCGGCTTTTGTCGCTAATCCGCCGGGAGCCAAAACTGCTCAACAGAACAAAAAAACCCTTTGAATTTGGGACTTCTCCTTTTTCTTGAACAAACACCATCTCCTCTGTTGTTGTTTTTCCCCTCCTCGTGGATTCTCAGAGAATATTAAATGCGAGTTTGAATTACGTTGCCCTCACCAGGCGCGGATAGACCTGCAGTACGGTGGGGGGGAAGAACAATATGGATTGGGTTTTGTTTTCACACTCTTGTTAGCACAGAACAATGTTCTTTGTGTCTCTGTGTGTGCTGGAGCTTGTGTTGTGTGTTAGCAAGTGGAAAACTTCAACGTGTTGCGAGCAGAATATAAAGCAGCAGTATGGCTGACACCCGAAGGCTCCCTTGAATTCACTTCAATCTTTCCTTATAATCCTATTGCTGGGATGGCCAGCATAATTTATTTTTTACTTGGTTGCCAATCAGTTTTTGTGGTCACTTGGATATCCAATTTCCCCAAAAATAGCATGTGAATGACGTTTCTTTTTTTATGTGGGAAAACCGGACCAAAAAATGGATTTACTCCATTCAGCTGTTTTGGTGGTGCGTCACGTGTGACGTCACAAACAGGCCAAAAGACAAGTTATTAAACAGAAGCAAGCTACATCAAGGCCAGTTTGAAATGTATTTTCCCATTTGTTTCCACGCAAACGACTGGCACTTCAACACGCGTCACAGAATCGCGCCCAATAAGGGGCGAAAACGAGTGTGTCCGCCCCGGGTGTCATGTGTCAATCCCTTGAGTTGATAAACACCCATGACTACGGCACAGTCATTTTTCACGGGAATGAATGATGATTTTAACCTTTCCCACTGAAGACTGAAAATGGATGTTAGAGGGTGTTGGTGGGTTTCTTGTCGAGTGAGAAAGGGGCTCCATTATTGTTGTTTGCCTTGATTGTTCTCAGCCTCACATGGGATTGAAGTGCCCGCAAAGTGACTGAATGTACATTTAAATAGACATTGTGAGAGGGAGGTAGAGTGATGGACCGATTGTGGTGTTTCCATCATGAAATCTATAATAATGGTATTTTCTGAAGGCTTTCTACAGCTAAAAAATCACAAACCTAAGACACTACTGACACATACAAACCAAAATAAGGAGTAGTGATTTAAACTTGGCCAAGGACAGAACAGGCAGAGACAACAATGGACCATCAAGGTCTTCCAACCTTCTACATTTGTGGTTACCTTTTTAATATTGGGATTAACAGTAGATCAGATTTACCAGTCTGACAGTTTTTGTGAGTTGAAATCTCTGTCAGCCTGATTTTACTCCACTATACTGTAGCTGGGCAGCGCGCATCAAACACACACACACAAACACACACATACAAACTTGTGCACAGACACACACCACACACACACGCGCACACGTGCGCACACACACACACACACACACACACACACACACACACACACACACACACACACACACACACACCCACACACAAAGATTCACTTATTAACTCATACTAAAACTCCCATGCACACAGATTTCAAGACCTATTTCACCAGTTATCCAAGACAACCACTTCACATGTGCAGCAATATGCAAACATGCGCAATGAACTCCTATATATATTCTTACCCACCCACACACATACACACACGCACATTAACTTACCCCAAACCCCAAGTTTGAAAATGTGAGTAATCTGTCTTTATTTTGTATTTTTCCCGTATAAGGAGGTCACATTGTGACGGAGATAAGCAAGTGATTCACAAAGAAACCGCAAGTGAAATCGTTTGTCAACTGAAGGGGGAATCAGTCGGAAGCGTTTAGTTTCCTGACTCGGTTAAGAGGAGGACCGGGGAGGGAGAGGGGGAGAAAGGGAAAGGGGGAAGGATTACGACCAAACCTGTTCCCAGAAGCAGTCATAAACACAGAGAGAGAGTAAAGAGAGTAAGGGAGAGTAATTTACACACCAACATAAGTTTGGCAGGGAAATCCCTGTACGGTGGTCTCATTCTCCCCGCGTTGTTTACAATGCTGTGCGTCGAGCTATAAAAAGGTTTTTATAGGGAAATATATCTGAAATGTAATTTTAAACATCTCTCCAGTGGCAATGGTTTGGGACAGTCATACCCTCTTTAGCGACGGAGCACACCCGGAATAATCGCAGCGTTTTGTAGCAATCACTGTGTGGATGGATAACTTTGATTATTCCGAGCCTAGATTGGTGAACAGTTACACAGCTAAAATGGGAGTAGATTTTTGATGGATGCATGTTGGTGTTGCGCAAAAAGGCCATGGAAAACCCAATTTAAATAATTATAGAGAGAAGACAGGCTAAAATATGTGGGTTTCACTGAGCGAGAATAACTAGACCAATAACCCAAGGTCAAACCCAAAATTAAGCTACTGTATGTCTCTGTAATGTTTGCAATATGATCCATAAGCAAAACCCATACCTAGATAATATGATGAATTAACATCTGAAAGGACAAATCTGCTTTCTTCTACAATATAACAAATACAAAAATACAGATGTATACATATGTAAAATATTAACTCTTGAACTCAGTCCGACAAAAGTTTGCCTGTTTATGACGAACATGAAAAGGTCCTTGGAAAACTATCCTTGGAAATAGTACATCGTCAGCATACGAAAACTCTTCACGCAACACACGTCGCCACAACCCATCTCCATCACCGATGCGCCGATTTCCGAAGGATGAGATCTCCCTAATCCACGGCTCTAGGCCTACACCCATTTTCCCCTGCCCTAGGCCCCAACCAGCCCGGCAGGGGGTCCGACTCCCCCCGCACCCCCTTCCCGCCCTTTATTCACCCGGTTCAGAACCACCATAGTGTCGGCTGGCCGGAGATGCTGCTCGATGGCTGTTTCCGTTGGTCAAGATGGGCCCGCCAGCGCCGGAAGCGTGGAAACAGGCTCGTGGTGAGATGAGGCGCGGGGAATTTCACTCGAGGTCCGTTTCTCTGTTTGTGTGGGTCTTTGTTGTGTGTGTCTCTGTTTGTGTGTGTCTTTGTTGTGCCTTTCTGCCGGGCTGTTAGTTTAGCGCACCGACAGACGTTCCTCACACAGCTGTTTTCTGTTTGTTTTGTGTGTGTGTTGTTTTCAGTGTGTGTGGGTGTGCCGGTGTGTGTGTTCTGCCTGTTTTCAGTGTGTACGTGTTCTGTCTGCTTTCAGTGTTTATGTGTGTGTGTGTGTGTGTGTGTGTGTGTGTGTGTGTGTGCGTGTGTGTGTGTGTGTGTGTGTGTGTGTGTGTGTGTGTGTGTGTGTGTGTGTGTGTGTGTGTGCGTGTGTGCGTGTGTGTGTGTGTGTGTGTGTATTGGTCTGTGGGATAAATTGGACGTGATTGAGCTGGCGTTTGAAACGACGGGACGTCTCCTAGCCAAGAGCTCGGCAATCTGCCTCAGCAGGAAACACGTTCCTCCAGCCCTCTCTCTCTCTCGCTGTCTCTCTTCCTCGCTCTCTCTTTCCTGCTCGCTCTCTCTCTCCCCCTCTCTCTCTCTTTATCTCTATCTGTTCATCTCGCTCAGTCTACTGATATAGTTGTAGCCGCCTTCTTCCCCCTTTGTATTTATCCTTCCATTTCCTTCCCTCTGTCGTTCTCTCTTTCTCTCTCTCTCTCTCTTTCTCTCTCTCTCTCTCTCGATTCCTTTCCTTCGTCTCCTACCCCTCCAAAGTGGCCGTATCCCTGCTCTCTCCCTGGCCGTCTCATTCTCCCACTCCCTCAATGTGGCCTCGACTGGGCCGTTTTTCCCTCCTTTCCCTTGAAGAAAAATGTATTTAAAATCCCCAAATCCTTGTCGAAAGAGACACCCTCCCCTCCTTCCCTCCCCCTTTTCTCTCTCTCTCTCCCTTCCCTCTCTGTGTGCCGGAGCTTATTGTAAGCCACTATTAGACTGCAATGGCTGCAGCGAGCTGTCCTTCTCTCTGCGTCTCCCTCCCTGTCTCGCTCGCTCGCTCTCCCCTCGACGATTAGCACCAGCTTAACAATAAAAGGGAGGCAGTGGGATCACTCCGTAACCCTGTGAATCAGCCTACCTATAGAGCTCGCTCACAGGGAACGCGCCAATCACTTAACAAGTGGCCCATTTGCAAATATGCCGGCTCTCCGGATAACAATTAAATGTGTTGACACCAAAGAAAGCGGTTTCTTGTCAACCCGCTTTGTTGAGATTGATCGTTATTTCAGACACTGAATCAGGAGTCCGATCAGCTTTCAGGGACTGGATCAAAGATTTCTGTGTCACTGTTCAGTCAGTTAGCAGCCACTTATATCCGAAGCGACTGCCAATGAACTCAGATCCATGCCGTTAAAGAGCAGGTGTCTGGGGGGTGCGGCTCGCTCAAAGACGCCTCGCGTGGGACTGTGAACACGCCGGGGATCAAACCCAGTGTCTTCTGGCGTCGGATACACCCCGGACACTTTCTTAATGCCTGACCCCCTGTTTTTCCTTAGTCAGTCCGGGGGGCTAACACTGTACTCCCTCCCCTAACTGCATAACACTGCTGCAGGGGGAGGGAAGGGGGGGGGGGACTCGGCCCATATGTGGCCCAGCTGGGTCCACAGCTGGAGGGACAGACTGTGACAGCTGACTCTGGTCATGGAGGTGCTTGTGGATGGAAGGGGGGGGAGAGGGAGTCAGGGATGGATGGAGAGGGAGGAGAGGGATGGATGTAGGGGGAGGAGAAGGAGTCAGGGAGGGATTGAGGGGAAGGAGAGGGATGGAGGGAGGGGGAGGAGAGCGATGGATGGGAAGGGGAGATGCAAGGGAACGATCAATGATGGAGGGAGGGAGGGAGGGAGGGAGATGAATAGATGGGCAGTGGCAGCCGGGATGGGTGAAGTGAGGGAGGGAGAGAGGGAGGAGGGAGGAGGGAGGGGGAGATTGATGGACTGTATTTGGTGGGGATGAATGGATGGAGTGACGGAGGGAGGGAGCGCAACGGTTTTGACAGACAGATGACAAACAGCGGGAATTAACTCCGGGACGGAAGGACGGACTGATGAGGGGACATATGGCGCGAGGGGACAGTCCGTCACATCTGACTCCCAGCACGAACAGACCCAGAGACGGACAGACTGACAGACCCACACGGGCTGAAGGTCGGACGAAAGGGGGGGACGCGATTCAAAAGGAGCAGGGGTCGCGGGAGCTTGAACACAATTAAAAGTCGCGGCGGAGAAACAAAGCCCACGCTAAAGCCACCGCTCTGCCGGCCGTCGGGCGGGCTGTGAGGCGAGGCCGTGTGTGTAAAGTGTTGACGGAGGCTGTTCTTGGGCTATCGACTGCCCCGTCCCCCCCTGCGGTGCCTTGATCTCTCCTGCATTTGTCCTTGTGTGTGGCCGAGCCACTACTTCCAACGGGTTATCCACTGTGTTAGTCTGTGTGTGTGTGTGTGTGTGTCTGTGTGTGTGTGTGTGTGTGGGGCTGGCTTCGGTTACGCTGACTCAGCTTATGAGCCGTATGAAGAGCCCTCCAGGGGGGAGAGGTCCGACCACACCTTGCCTCTTTAAATATTCAAAGCCTTCCCCCGGCCTCCCAGATTGTAGATCTGTATAATTAACGCACACCTGATGAACCTCTGCTGGCCACCGGGCCCGCAGCAGACAATATGAAACAATGAAAACGGAAGGATCCTATTGGACTGGACAATATAGTTCAGAGGCGAGGTGATTTCCTGTCTAGCACGACGGGCTAGAGCGACACATTAATAACACTGCCAGGGTAAGGGGTTTGAATCCCCGCTGGTGGGGCAAGTTATTATTAACACATCAAGGGTTATGGTTTGAATCTCAACTGGATGAGCAAAGCTTTGATAACACTGCCAGGGTTAGGGGTTACAATTCCCACTGGTAGAGCAAGGCATTCATTTCATTACAAAGGTCAGGGGTTTGATTCCCCACTGGTAGAGCGAGGGATTATGAAGACAATTTGGTTAGGGGTCCAATGGCCCACTGGTGAAGCGAGGCATTATTAACACTATAAGGGTTGGGAGTTTGAATCAAGAATGGTAGAGCAAGGCATTATTAACACTGTCAGGGTTAGGGGTTCAATTCCCCAATGATAGAGCAAGGCATTTTTAACAGTGCCAAGGTTAGGGGTTTGATTCCCATTGATAGAGCAAGGCATTGTTAACAGCGACAAGGTTAGAGATAAACCTGAATTCTAGTAAATGAATGAATTCAAGGTATTGTAAGGCGCTTTGTATAAAAGCCTTTCAGAAAATGGCAGACACAATATAAATTGGGGATAGTTGTGAGGGGTGGATGTGTGTCTGTGAGTGTGTGAAAGTGCTGTGTGTGTGTGTACTTGTATGTGTGTGTGTGTGTGTGTGTGTGTGTGTGTGTGTGTGTGTGTGTGTGTGTGTGTGTGTGTGTGTGTGTGTGTGTGTGTGTGGGGGGGGGGGGATATGAGACATGAGGGAAGCGACACAGCTTCTAGAGTGCAATCCTCTCATCATCTCCGTGGTTACATGCTGCACCGGAGGACAGCCGCAGTGTCCCCCATCCTTAGAACACGTCCAAGACAAACTGGGATTTGATTCTAGTAGGTTCTTTACAGACACACACACAGACACACAGACACATACACACAACTGCCCTCCACTCCCCTCCTATCTTAGTCCAGTGACAATTTAGTTTCCTTGCTCTCTCTCTCTCTCTCTCTCTCTCTCTCTCTCTCTCTCTCTCTCTCTCTCTCTCTCTCTCTCTCTCTCCCTCTCGTTGCTTTGTACCCTCATCCCCCTGTTCCCCATGTCTTTCTTCTTTATTCCTCTTATTTCCATCCTTTTCCTTTTTGTTTCCTAAGCCACCTCATGTCTCCGTATGTTTCCTTCCATCTCTCTCCCTCTCTCTCTCTCTCTCTCTCTCTCTCTCTCGTTGCTTTGTACCCTCATCCCCCTGTTCCCCATGTCTTTCTTCTTTATTCCTCTTATTTCCATCCTTTTCCTTTTTGTTTCCTAAGCCACCTCATGTCTCCATATGTTTCCTTCCATCTCTCTCTCCCTCTCTCTCTCTCTCTCTCTTTCTCTCTCTCTCTCTCTCTCTTTCTCTCTCTCTCTCTCTCTCTCTCTCTCTCTCTCTCTCTCTCTCGTTGCTTTGTACCCTCATCCCCCTGTTCCCCATGTCTTTCTTCTTATTCCTCTTATTTCCATCCTTTTCCTTTTTGTTTCCTAAGCCACCTCATGTCTCCATATGTTTCCTTCCATCTCTCTCTCCCTCTCTCTCTCTCTCTCTCTCTCTCTCTCTCTCTCTCTCTCTCTCTCTCTCTCTCTCTCGTTGCTTTGTACCCTCATCCCCCTGTTCCCCATGTCTTTCTTCTTTATTCCTCTTATTTCCATCCTTTTCCTTTTTGTTTCCTAAGCCACCTCATGTCTCCGTATGTATCCTTCTCTCTCTCTCTCTCTCTCTCTCTCTCTCTCTCTCTCTCTCTCTCTCTCATCCTTTCATCTTCCCGGTCCTCCACCCTTATGTTTTTTTCATTCCCCCCCCTCTCCCTTCCCTTTCATCCGTCTCTTTCCCTTTTTGGTATTCCGACCCGCCCCGTTCCACCGCCGAGGACGTGTGCTGCTCCGGGTTTCAGCCCGCTGTTGTCCACCGCTCCTCCACGTGATGTAGCGGTGCCCTTTCAGTTTTCATTTATTTTACTGTGTCTGTACTTTTGAATCAGCATTCCTTTCTGAAGGGGGGCGGGGGTTGTAATGGCAGCGAAGGCGATGGAGCTATAATTATACTCCTACATATACCGGAATGTCATCTAATGCATTCGCATTAGGTGGCATTACATAGCCTCCGTCGATAAAATCTTTATCTTTGATTCTCTCTATCCTCCCTACACTTATCTCGCTCGCTCTGTCTTCTGTGGATTCCACTTTAGTTGTTGTTTTGGGTGTTCTTCTGTCTGGATTTGCAGTCGCTTTCTCCCACAACTGTTATTGATGACGGCCACGGCAATAGAAAGAAAAAAAGAAAAAAGCCCCATGGATTTTAATTACTAAACCACCACAAGAGCTGGATGTGGGAGTGAGTAAATAAAGAGCAGGGATAAATCACATGGTGGTGGAGGACCACACTCCACAGTGCTGAACGGGCCCGCTGTTTTGGCCACACCGCTGGGCTTGGCGCCACGCCGCACTGGAATGGACCGAAGGAAGAACCTCACACAGATGGCGGCGCTTCTATCGTCGTCTGACGGTAATCAGTCAGCTCCCCCACCTCCTCCCTGAGATGCGACCGTTTCGGCCGCCGCTCAATGATGAACGACACGTACTGGTGTTATTTAGGATCGCGATACGGGTAACGATGCCTTTCACCGGGATGAAGGGAGCGTGTCGTAAGAAGAACGCAACACCAACAACCTCGTCGAAAAAACAAAGAAACGCAACATTCTTTTCTCCGAGCAACAACAGTGAGGCTACCCCTCCCGTCCAACCCTCCACCGGCACCACCACAACCACACCAGCAGCACCACCTCACTCGCTGACGAACAAGCCACAGGATGGTCTCGGGGTGAGGGTGTCTGACCCCCAACCCAAAGGTTCCGTCTTCAAACCCTGAGGGGAGACGCCGTCCTCTCCCCACTGACGCTCATTCACGAAAGCCACGTAAGCCACGGTGAACCGTGATTGGCTATAAGGGATAAAAGCGTCTTTTTCTTACGCATCACGAACAGCCGCTTTATACCAGCACACCGAACGCTATTATGTAACCACTCGAAATTGGGGCTCAGTACAGGGAGAGGGGAGCGAGGGGGGGGGGGGCTGGCGCGATTGTTTGGCTGTTGTCGGTGTTTGTGTGCTTACGTAAGGCAGCCCCCGGTGGAGCAGCTTCATCCTCTCCTCTGGCTCTGAAGACGGAGGCAGAGGGTGGGGGGGGGGGGGAGGGGCCCGCCGAGACAGAGACAGAGGGAGATAGAGGCTGAAGAATTGATGACTGGCTCTACTGCGTGCGCTCGGTTGTTTTGTATCCTCCCCCTCCACCCGGTCTGCGGGGGTGAGACAGGGGGCCCGACACCTCCGTGTCGTGTCCTCGTTTCCCCCGCTCAACCCTTTCCTCTTTCTGTGCCCCCCTTTCTTCCTCTCCGCTCGCCGTTGAGTCGGCCTCCGGTGCCCGTCCGCGATCGTGTTTGGGCTTCACCTTTACCGTCCAAAAATGTGCCAACGTTGTCCCGAAATGTGGAAAAAAAAAGTTTGGGGATCGGACCCAGTGACTTTCCCTTTGGGAGACGACCATAATAACTTGAGGACTCGTTGCTGCCTTCCCCATCCAGCCACGTTTTCATCCTTATAGACTCAAAGTCGAGGACCATGTACCGCACAGTGTCCCCTGATCCCCCTTGTCTTCCATCCACTGTGTTTCTCTGATCCAACATGGCTGGAGTCTGGTGACTGATGTGTGGGTTGGAAGGGGTGGTGGTGAGAGGCTTAGGCTCAGCTGGATGAAGCTTTGTTCTCTTCCTCTCTCCGTCTGCCTCGCCCTGTCTCTCTGTCTCGCTCGCCCAGCCTGTCTCTCTCTTTTTCTCTCTTTCCCGCTCTCTTTTGCCCTCCTGCTCTCTGTCTGACTCTCTGTCTCGCTCGCCCTCCCTGTCTCACTCTCTGTCTCGATCTCTCTCTCTCTCTCTCTCTCTCTCTCTCTCTCTCTCTCTCGTTTGATCTCTCGTTGTGCTTCTTCTCAAGAACCATCCTCTGTTTTTAAGGCTTACACTGCGCCTTAAAATCTCTCTCTCTCTCTCTCTCTCTCTCTCTCTCTCTCTCTCTCTCTCTCTCTCTCTCTCTCTCTCTCTCTCTCTCTCTCTCTCATTAAACCAATCCAAACTTCCCCACTACTGATGACATCACTTCCCCTCTGGGACTGTTTGAAGTGTGTTTGTTCGCTCTGGGAAATACTGTATGCACAGATCTGTGCTGTGGGGGCGGAGCCCTCTCTGGAAATACAAAACGTGTTTGTGTGTGTGTGTGTGTGTTTTGCATTGTATTGCGTTAATTGTTCTCTTTGATTGTGTGAGCCGCTACGCATGCGGAGGTTGAAAACAGCAGTTGGCTGAGTGAAGCATGAGTGTGTGTGTGTGTATGTGCATGTGTGTGTGTGTGTCTGTGTCTGTGTTTGTGTTACATCATAAGCGCTAAATTTAGGCTATCCATACCACAAAAAGCTGAATGATTGCATGCAGATTGGTCTTCTGTGCGGGCTGAATGACTTAATGTTGTGTGACTGGGCAACTTTGAGTGACTCCCTTGAATGTGTGACTGCACATGAAACAGGGACTGTGTTTTCCTCATTGTGTGTGTGTGCGAGGTTGCATGTGGGTGCGTGCACAATTCTCTGCGCTAGTATCATGTGATTTAAGCCCAAGGGGTTCGGGTGAGCGAGGAGGAGGTGGAGGAGGTGGTGGTGGTGGTCTCAGGTGTTGTTTAGTTGTTGTTTGCCATTAGAACCAGATCCCGGTGGCCCTCCCCCCCAACCTCTGGAGGGGAGCCCGGGCTCCGGCGGTAATCTGTAGCTTGTCCGTACCGGCCCAGCGGCCCCGCCACACTGTGAAATTGGCTTAAGTACCTCCGGCAGGAAGTGACCATCGCGCAGGAAAACGCTTAGAAAAGCACCACTCTGTTCTGCCTATTTCCAAGCACACAATAGCGACAAAAGTATTCCATCGGTACAACAGCGTTCTTCGAGTATTCTACTTGAAGCAAAAAAAAGAACCCCTCCACCCGTTCCGAAAAAAAATGAAAAAGGCGTCACTGAGCGAGGCAGACCCCGGTAACACCGGGGGCACAGCGTCATCCCCGAATTATATCCGCAGCGGCGGGGAAACAAAATCACCCTCGACATCAATATGTGCTCTAATCGCCCGCCACTGTTAAAACACTCTTCTCCAACCGCACACGCCGCGGCATTAATAACTCTGCCGAGTTAGACATCCATCTCTCTCTCGTGTCCAAAGCAAACACACTGTCGCGCCGCAAATGACAATGTGTGTGATTAGGAGAGAGAGAGAGGTTTCATCATCACTGTATCAGGAGTGTGAAGGTCCCCATTCATCGTGGCTCTCCCTCCGGCGCCTGCTCCTGAAGGGACGGCGCAAGGAACCGGGGCGGGCTGCGGTCTCCATGGCGATGACATCTTTGGTGGGACCGGGGTGCACATGGTGGTGTTTGGAGTTTATGAGGTGGTTGTAGGGTTGGGGGGGCCTGGACGTTAACACCTCGGCAGACATTCGGATGCGCCTTATCCCACTTCCGGAGACCTCTGAGAGATTCCATGCGGGAACGACCCGAGTGGGTCACGATAAAGAAAAATCCCGGACGCTTAGGCACACACAATATAGCTTAATAGACACACACTTGCACACACTTTTTGAGGGGTTACTTTCCCTTCTTTTTGCGTACACGTGCGTGTGTGTACATGCACGTGCTGTGGTCGGTGGCCGTCGCTCTTTCCCTCTCTCTCCCCCTCGCTCTCTCACTCTCTCTCCATATTTCATCCTTTGGCAACAGCGAGGCCCCGCTCCCAGGTGAGATCTATATCAGCGTTGATTCATACCATACACAATCCGCCTCCATCTGTCTCCTTTTCTCTCACTCTCTCCACCTCTGTCTCTCGCTCTCTAGCTCTCAACCTTGTGCTTCCTCCCTCCGTCTCCTTCTTCTCCTTCTATCTTTCACTCCATCAATCACTCCATTCCTCCCTCCCTCCCTCCCTCCACCACTCCCTTTTTATTTCCCTCCATCACTTTCTCTCTCTCTGTCTCTCTGTCTATCTCCATCTCTTGCTCCCTCCATCTCTCTCTCTCTCTCTCCCTCTCTCCCTCTCTCGTCCTCACCCACCCCTTTCCTCGGTGCTCCTGCCCACTCTCTCCTGTGGCCTACCTCATGCTCCATCTCTCTCCTCTCCTGGCACTCCTCCTCTCTCTCCCCTCCACTTCCTCTTCTCCCTCCCCTCCTCCCCCTCCTCTCTCTCCCCTCCTCCCTTTCCCTCCCTCCCACTCATCTTACGGTGGTGTTCCCTCTAGCCAGCTCTGCCTCTGTCGCTCTCTTTATTTTCTACTCTATCCTGCTCCCTGTTTTTTCTCCCTCGCTCTCTCTCTCGCCTCTCTCTCCCTCTCTCCCTCAACCCTCTCTCTCGCTCCTGCCTTGCCCCCGTTTTGACAAGAATAGCAACATAAATAAAGGATCAAACTCATGAGCTCATGGGGCATTAGAAGTGGGGGAAAGGAATGGATGATTCAAGGTAGTTACAGGGGAGGAACAGGCGGTGGTGGGCGGGTTGATGGTGCTGGTGTTGCTGGGGCTTTTGGATGTGGTGGGCGGAGGTTGGAGGAAATGGCTGGAGCTGGTGATGTGTGTGGTGGCAGAGAGAGACGGAGGGAGGGACAAGAAAGATCCGTCGTGAATTTCTCCTATTAGTTAATTATTCATGATCACCAGATACCCCACCCACACACACACACACACACACACACACACACACACACACACACACACACACACACACACACACACACACACACAGACGCTGTCACCCCTAAAGCATATGTATTGCGTATATAGAAATAACAAATTGTGTCGCCTTGGCTTGTGTGTTGTTGCTGGGTATACATGTCCCCTAATATCCCATCTGGGATGAACAGAGTACATCCTATGCTGTCCTATACATGTATCTATATGCGTGTGTGTGTGTGTGTGTGTGTGCGTGTGTGTGTGTGTGTGTGTGCGTCGGGACTGAGTTTCAGGATAATAACAGCTTCTGTTTGGCTTGTGTGAGCTGCTCACGCTCCACTGAGAATGATGCTACAACAGTGATCTGCCGAGGGGCAGCAAACATCGACAGACACAGCCCCAGTCCCGCCCAGACCCCGGCCGGCACGCGTCTACATGCTAGCCCTCAGATCTGCGGCTTTGTTGTGTTGCCTTGGCTGTGTGTGTGTTGACCGGCGAGTGTGTGTGCAAACACATTCTGCATGTGTGCCCGGCTGGCTGGCTGGCTGGCAACAGCGCCCTCTCAACTCCATCTCTCCCTCCCTTCCCTCCCTGGCTCTCCCTTGCGCTCCTTCACCCACGATTTCTCTCTTCCTCTGACTCTAATTATCTCTCTCTCTCTCTCTCTCTCTTTCTCTCCCTTTACGCCTCCCTGCTCTAGACACACACACACACACACACACACACACACACACACACACACATGCACACACACGTGCACACCTTCCCCCTCTCTATTGCCATCCAACTCTATCCCTCCCTCGCTCTGCCCCTCTCTCACTCCCTCCGTCTCCGGCGGAGTCTCGAGCTGCGCAGCTCAACCAGCTCCGGAGTGCATCTGCCTTCTCTTCTTCCCTGAGCTAGATTCTCTCTCTCTCTCTCTCTCTCTCTCTCTCTCTCTCTCTACCCCTCTCCCGCCCACTCTCTCTCTCTCTCGCGCGCGCGCTCTCTCTCCTTCTCTCGCGCGCTCTTTCTCTCTCTCGCTCTCCCGCGTGCTCTCTCTCCTTCTCTCTCGCGCTTTCTCTCCATTATTGAGCCGTTGCAAAGAACGAGGGAGGGAAAAGAGAGGTGCTGGGGAAAAAGTGGGACGAAAGCAAAAAAAACGTCCGTCAATGTGAGGGTAACCGAGAGAGAGAGAAAGAACCCAAAAATTCCAAAGAAACTGTAAAAAGCCAGGATTGGGAAGAGGAGCAGAGGAGAAGTGCGGCGGAGATACGTCCCCCTAGGACGCCTCTCTCTTTTTTCTTTTTGCGCTCGCGCGGTCGGAAGGATGCGTCCACGGCCGCTGCCTCGGTCGTCGCTGCTGCAGCTCCTGATTCAATTACCATGAATTTCACAGCGCTGGCTTTGGACTCCAGGCAGTGGCAGTAGCAGCAGCAGCAGCAGCAGCAGCAGCAGAAGCATCTCCCAGACCCTCTCTCTCCGCCACAAAGCAGCAGGCAAGCCAGCAAAGCCGCGTGTTTATAGACAAGCGTGCACGCTATCGGAGGCTCTGTCGCGGCAGCGGATCTGCCCCGGCTCTCTCGTCGGTGCGTGTGTGTGTGGGGGGAGAAAGCGGCCACTGGCAAGACGAAGGAGACACAGAGAGCGCGAGGGACTCAGGCGGACGGAGCGAAAGGCGCTCGCTTTGAGCACGGGAGAGAGACCAAGTTGGGATTGCGAGTGCACTGTGCCTGCGGTACACCAACCTCCTCCTCTTCCTCCACCGCCACTCCTCCACCCCCTCCTCGATTCAGTTATTTTTCCTGAGGTGCGGGGAGATCGGTCGGCCGATTGGTCTGTTGGAGGTTATTTCGGGATCGGAGACCGCTTTATCGGACCACATATTGGAGGTGGGTCCTGTCGAGGTGAGGGTCAGTGTCTGGGAAGATTGACGTTTTTCTTTGGGGGGGGGGGGTGTTTATTCTGCTTTGCCGTCGGGTTCCAGTCGGTGGGTGCCGCTAAATCCGACAGCCCGCCGTTGCATTTTGTCGGCGAGAACAGAGGAGGATTTTAACGCTACGTGCTTGGAAATAGGTATTTTCTTCCCCCCCCCCTAGATTTGCTGCCACAGATCGCATTCACCAAACCCTCGGCCCGTGCCTGCACTTATTTATTCATCAGTTGGCTCTTTTTTTCTCCTCCTTTGCTACTCGACGTCGCAGACAGCGAGTCTCTGAACTCACCCTTGGAATCTCTTTAAAAAGAAAAAAACTAAAGGAGAAGGGGGGATACGACTGCACCCTGGTTCAGGGCTGCCAAGCCCTCTCTCTCCCCCTGCTCTTCCTCCCCCTTTTCGCTTCGTTGCGTTTCTCCTACCATTGATTTTTATCTTCGCCCTACAGGGTTTTTTCGGGTGATTTTTTTTTTTGTTTTGACGGTTGAAGTTGTACCGAAGAAGTGCGGTATGTTGTCAGTCGTCCAGCCCGTGATGGAATCATGGCTTCTGCTGCAAAAGATCCCGTGAAGGTTTTTTCTCTTTTTTTCTCTCTTGGTAACTGTTGTTTGGTTCCGCTGGAGCGAAGGCAGCAGAGGAGCTGTATAGAGGAGATTTGTGAATAGATGTTGAGTGGTAGTTTGGTTGATCAACTTCGCTTGAGCTAGCTTGATTGTGTTTTGGGTTTTTCCGCCGGTGGGCTTGTCGTGTCGCAAGGAGGTTGGATGTACATTTTTGAGGGATTGTCGGTTTGATCCTCAAGGAAGCTTCTGGATTTTGGCAGGACTCAACACAACTGGATTTTGTTTTGGGGAGGGAGTTCGTCTTTCAGGAGTATTTTGGCTGATCTCTTCTTTTTTTTATTTTTTCCAATTTTTCGGGAATCTCGACGACGAGGATCTTTTTTATTTCTCCTTTTTGTTTTTGTGTTCGTCAAACATAGAAATCTCACAGATATCTTTTTTTTTTTCTTTCCCCGAGCCTGGAAAGCAGGGGAGCGATGGGCCCCGGATCCATCTGAAAAAAAAATGCTCACTTCCTGTCTCTGTCGTTTGAGGGGGAGGGGCCTCCTGCTCCTCCCCGCCCCCCTAGCTCCCATGGAGCGGGAAGTGGAGCGGGTGGAGGTGGGGGGGACGGAGGAGGAGGGCAGCGATGGAGCACTGGCCCCCGGGTCGGCGCCGGAGGTGGTGGCGGCGACGCCCGTGGTGTGGGCCAGCCCGGCCTTCCTGTTCCGGCTGGTTCTGTCGCTGGCGCTGCTGGTGTTCCCCTGCCCGGCGGTGGCCGCCCGCGTCTCCTCCTCCCTTAGCACCACCCACCACGTGCACCACTTCCACAACAAGCACGGCACCGTGCCCATCGCCATCAACAGGATGCCCTTCCTCACCCGCGGAGGCCATGGTAGGACACTCCGGCCACAAAGGGCCGCTTGCGCTGCTTCACCTTTGAGTTTGTTTACGTTCATCCGCCCGACGATGGCGCTGGATTCGTGCTGATGTCGGTGGGTCGCTTGCTATGCCTGCGATTGGATTCTGTTAGCATCTGAGCGTGTGTTTGTGTGGAGGTCAGGTTCGGGAGGCCGACGACCATGTTCAAGCCAGTCGGTTTGTTTATGTGCGTTCGTTACAAAACAGTGTCATTGAATCGGTATCTTCGCATTGGATCCTGGCCAGTGGATTCTGGAACTCTTGTTGGATTCTTGGTGTGTTGTGTCATTTGTACGGGTGTCCTTATGAGACCACCCTACTGCATTAGCGCTTGTATGTTTGTTTCTCTAAGTCTGTCATGCAATGATGTCATCGGGTTTCATGGTGATGATATCGAACCTGCGACCTGAGTCTCGACCTGTCTGTTTGTATAGGTTCCTTCATGGGATCGCCCGCCATGTTGTTCTTGACGTTGATAAGGCAATGATACCACTGGATTCCACACTGGTGCGATCCTTGACAGTGGATTCTTGTGGTATTCTTGGCTGTGTTGTTGTTGTGTTGGCATGGGTTTCTTCAGGAGACCGCCCACAATTTTGCACTGAAGCAATTCCCTTTCTTTCCATTCCCACGCAGTGGGAATGGAATTATATCAGGATGCTAAGCTTGCTAGCGGATTCTGGTAGCATTACAGTACATTGATAATGTCATTGGATTATATCATGATGCTAAGCTTGCTAGTGGATCTAGTAACATTACATTGATAATGTCATTGGATTATAGCAGGATGCTAATCTTGCTATCAGATTCTGGTACCATTACATTGCTTATAGTTGCATTGTGTGTCTAGTGACTGTACCGGTGTTTTTGTATACGTGTCTGGGGCCACCAAAGGCAAAGGCTTGTGTGTGTGAAACAGTGTCATCATGTGTACCAGTGTGTGTGTTTGTGAGTTCGGTTCGACCAAAGATCCCGGCTCAGGTGGGCTTTGGAGCAGTTGGGAGGGGTTCAACGGCAGTTCATCTTCTCCAATACAGTTGATTTGCGGGGGCTTGAGGGTGTGGATTAAGTGCATGTGAGCCCAGGCAATCGGTTCATCCATCTATTGATTAGGCTCGTCTCACGGATTTAGGAAAAAGAAAAGAGAAAGACCTGGCTTTGGTAATCAACCCCATTGCCTTCGCCCTCATCCCCCCCTAACGGCAAGCCTTAGTTTCCTTTTCACCTCCAGAATGGCAGATGAAAACAACAGCAACAAAACAACCTTTCACATCCTCAGACAGGCCTATTTACGAACGCAAAAACACAGCACCTCCTCTCAGAGTGCGCGTCCGTGTTTGTTCATCAACAAAGGCGGCATGGCCGATTACAAAATCGTGTAATCACCTTTTTCCACCGGGCTATGTGTGGACAGGTGCTCGCGCACATAAGGCTGTTGTTGTTGTCGTTCCGGGACGGGGGGAGTCAGAGCCGTCTGCCTGGCATGGTACATTGTCTTCATGGGCCGTGGGCCGGTAATTGCCTGAGCATCTCCTACGTGCGGCGGCGGCGGTGCCGCAGCGGACCTGCGTTGGCTGGTGGTGCCGTTCGGAGGCTGAGCCGGCGCAGGGAGCCGTTAAGGAGTCGCTTTGATGTTTCCCCCTCCGTTCTGCATTCTCCCACTGCAGCTCACTCGCCCTCTCTCTCTCTCTCTGTCTGTCTCTCTCTCTCCCTCTGTCTGTCTCTCTGTCGTTGTCCCTTTCCGTCGCTCTCTCTCTCTCTCTATTTCTTTCTCTCTTTCTCCACCTCTCTCTCCCTCTCTCTCTCTCTCTGTCCTTTCTCCCACACTCCCTCTCCCATGCTCTCGCTTATGTCCCTCCTTCTGTCTGTTCTTAGCGTCGACGCCAGAAGTGACATTGGCAGGTGGTCGTTAACAGCACCTGTTTGGACATATTCCTCCTGTCCTCTCTCTCGCTCTCTCTCTCTCTCTCTCTCTCTCTCTCTCTCTCTCTCTCTCTCTCTCTATATGTCTCTCTCTCTCTCTCTCTCTCTCTCTCTCTCTCTCTCTCTGTATGTCTCTCTCTCTCTCTCGCTCTCTCTCTCTCTCTCTCTCTCCCTCTCTCTCTCTCTCTTTCTCTCTCTCTCTCTCTCGTCTTCTTTCCCTTTCTTCCAACCATCTCCAACCGCCCCTGAAATACCTGTAATCCGTATTCCTTGCCCCTCATCCAGAGTGTCTGTTTGTGTGTTGTGATGGGGTTGATGGGGGGTAAGGACAATGGGGCGAGGGCACACCCCTAAAGCATCTTTTCCTCCTGGCGATGTTGGTCTTTGCTACAGTGGCCCTGCAACGTCCTGCCACCACACACTCCCAGTACCACCTGGGGCACTGGGACAGTCTCTCAGTCTCCCAGTCCCTCCTGAGGTACTTGGGCAGTCTCTCAGTCCCTCAGTCTCTCAGTCTCACAGTCTCTCGGCCTCCCAGTCCATCCTGGGGTACTGGGACAGTCTCTCAGTCTCCCATTAACTCCTGGGTTCTCCGGGGGGGCCACCATGCACACCTCAGACCGATAATGGTGCCTCTTTAGCGGCCCAATTGCGCAATATAATGTATGTGTCCCGGGCGCACAAAAGGAGAGCGATTGGTGTGTGGAAAAATGAAAGGAAAGAATGATCACCGTGTGTTGTCCTCCCAGAAAAGGGAACATTTGATTAATTTCTTTTGGAGAAAAACAGTTTTGCCTTCCAGTTAAACACCGCAATTGGAGTGTGTGTGTGTGTGTGTGTGTGTGTGTGTGTGTGTGTGTGTGTGTGTGTGTGTGTACATGCCTAATAGCCACCACTCAAGACAAAAAATGAGTTTGTTATTCACATAAATGGCAGCTCCCACCATTTTTTATTCTTCAGATCACCCCCCCCCCCCCCGTCCCCATCGCTAGCTAGGATAATTGGAATGCACTTCTTTCCGATTTTGCATCGCCAAAGCAAATGTAAATTTAAATAATTACTGTAAAAACATTTCCACGTTTCTGTGTTATTTGTGGCTGTCACCAGATACTGGCGACAAAAAAACGATTTGTTGGTTTCTGCGGAAAAAGTGGAAAAGGTGAGTGTGTGCAAACGCCAAGTACGGGCTAAGCATCTATTAGAAGTCGATAATTTTGGATTATTCCTATAAATGGCACTTTTTATTGTTGTTGTTTGTATGTCTTATTATTATTATTATTTTGGAATTATTATATTGCTTGTGGCTGCGGTACTACCTGGCGGTGTCTCCATTCGGTATCCATCTATCATCCAGCCATCCGTCAATATTACCCAAGATGCAACACATCATTTACAGATTTTTTGGATTTGATTATACTGATGTGTAGTCTGCGTTCATCCAGCGTTTCTAGTATCAACACTGAAGAGTGGAGTGTAACACTGCAAAGCGGTGTTTCATATTTGACCTCGGTGCGGTGAAAAACACTCGTAAATTCTCGGAGAGCCATAACCCCTCCACCCCTTCCTCTACTGTTTCCCTTCCTGCCAGACACAAGTCGCACAGCTTATTACCACTAATACCACTAACACTCTCTCTCTCTCTCTCCCCCTTTCTCTCTCTCTCCCTCTCTCTCTCATTCTCTCTCTCCCCCATCCCCCTTCCCCCCCTCATTCACCCTCCCAACCTTTCCCTCATTTTTCCCCCTCCCTCTCTCTCTCCCCCTCCCTCGCTCTACCTCCCTCTCTCCCAGAGAGATAAGAGTCCTGTCTTTTCGGAGCAGTTCCACATGAGCTCCCAACCGAGTATCACTGGCGCGGCTCTGACACCCATAACAATAATACAAATAAAATAACTAAACTTATTGGAAAGCCTTCTCCAAAAACATGACACTGACTCATACGGCGGGTTCATGTTCTGAAAAAAGAACCCACACATACATACGTACATGCACACTCGCTCAACCGACGCACAACCTAGGAACCACCGAAAGGCAAATAGATAATTCATGAAATTGCACACGCAGGAAGAATAGAACAGCAGCTCTGCAAACACAAACAAATGCACAGACAACCACACACACACACACACACACACACAAACACACAACCAGGCCTGAACTTACGGCAAAGTGTAAAGGATGAGTGTGCTGCCCCTGGCACATCTCACCGGGGCAGTATGGCAGTAGAATGGTGGTCTGTTTTAAGGGATCTGGGGGGAGACTCTGTTTGCCCTGGTTCCAAGACAGGCAGGTTTAGCATTTAGATGAGGCGTTTGGTGTTCATACCTCCAACTGGCGTTATTTAAATGACGTCAGTTGGAGTTTACATAAAACTCCAACTGGCGCCAGTTTACATATACACAAAGATAGATAGAGAGAGAGAGAGAGAGAGAGAGACAGAGAGAGAGAGAGAGAGAGAGACAGAGAGAGAGAGAGCGAGAGATGCGGATGCAAATTTTTTTTGCCGCCATTTCACCCGAAGAGCACCGGGCTGCCCGACCCAAGCCTCACACACTGTGATCACACAGTGGGGGTACGTTGGGGCCGCGTACCCCCTCGGGACCCCTGGGCTGTCTTGCATTATTAATCCCTCTCGCTCTCTCTCTCTCTCGCTCTCTCTCTTTCTCGCTCTGTTATCTCCAGTGATGGAGTGTCGACAGACGCTCTGTGTCTACGGACGGACTCGAGGGTTGACGGGGAAGAGGTGGCTGTGGGGATGGGGTGGGGGTGGGTTGGGTGGGGGTGGGGGGGGTAAAGTGGCGGTCTGAAGGAAGAAGACAATCTCAACCTGCCTTTGTTCCGCTGACGAACGA
This sequence comes from Pollachius pollachius, assembly GCF_949987615.1. Classification (NCBI taxonomy): domain Eukaryota; kingdom Metazoa; phylum Chordata; class Actinopteri; order Gadiformes; family Gadidae; genus Pollachius; species Pollachius pollachius. Next base: position 5,799,038 of record NC_136953.1, on the reverse strand, counting down.
TCGGCGTCGTTAACCGGCAGGCCGTGATTGATGCTCTTGCGCCGTGCCGCGCTAAAGGGCCATCTCCTCCCCCGTCTTCCCCCCCCCCCCCCCAACCCGGTGTGAGGGGGCTCTCCCGGGCGTACGACGGAGGGTCGTTCATCAGAGGGAATGCCGCCATTTTGCCCCCTTAATACCCTCTGTGATCAGGCTCTGCTGTCAGCAGTCCGTCGGTTTCTCCGCCCTCTTATCTTTGTGTGGGCGTGTATTCCCTGCTCCGTGTTGTACGCTAGCTGCGGGGTCTTTGGCAGGCGTCTTGAAGGGCTTTCAGGGGTCGTGTTCGTCCGTCGCCGTGAGCAGGTGGGGCTCAGCGATGAGCCCTGTGTCGTAGACCGCCGTCCTGTGCAGTTCGAAACCTAGACTCATGTCTATATTACAGAAATGTGTGTGTGTGTGTGTGTGTATGTGCCCTGGTATGCATTGCCCTATGCACACATCCACAAACACACACATACTTATATATGGGACAGCCTGCCCGTAAGCACACATATATGCATGTGTGTGTGTTTGTAAATGTCAGCTCCGCCGGCTTTTTCAGAACCTTGACCGTCCGCATTTATATTCAAATTCCCCCTCTCGCCAATCGCCCCTGCGCACACACGTCAACTTCGAAAGGCACGTCACCCTCTTTCCCGTGGTTCCGCTTATAGCCGGGCGGATATTTCCCCGGCCGCTGTAATCCATAGGTGCGCGGCCGCGTCGAGCCGAAGCTAAAGGGATTAAACGGCTCATTTGGGATTCGGGAGGGGTGGGTTTCACCATTCAAATGGCAGGGCGGCGGGAAAAATGATTCCAGCCGCTCAGCCGCCGGTTAAGTTTGTCCTTGCTGGGAGGGCGAAGACGCTTCTGGCGCTTAGCGGCGGCGTGTGCGTGCATACGTTGGGTTCACCGCCGCGGTGAGAGAGCCTCCATCGCGGGCGGTAAGCGGTGCTTCTCCTCGTTTTGGTTAAGGGAGTCCTTGCAAGCGTCCTGCGTGGCAAACGGGAGCAGCCAGCTAGGGTTCGAATGGGACGGTTCCCGGCCTTCGTTTTTGCCAGCTTCACATTTTATTCGTCCTGCCTGTTTGTTTTTTTTATATACGTTCCAAACATCATGCTAATGCTTCCACGTAAAAAAACAACCACATCTCCCGCGGCAGTATGCAATGCTATCTGGGTGCTATTTCGGCAGCAGCCCTTTGCACGAGGTTTTATATATATGAGAGCGTATGCATCATACGTGTTCTCCTGTGTGTGTCTTTGTGTGTGTGTGTGTGTGTGTGTGTGTGTGTGTGTGTGTGTGCGGGGCAGTGCCTAACCTTCCTATCTGCCGCACCTGTTGTCGGGGGACTGCAGGTGTCCGAGGGGGAATAGATTGCCATGGTGATGAACATGCAAACACACATGCACACATACACACACTTACACAAACGCCCCTGCCCCCCTAGTCCCCCCCCCCCAGGGACTTCAAAGCAGAATTTCATGAATCATCAATATCACATTACACTCGCCCAGTCCATCACTGTCGGGTTGTCATGGCAACAGAGGGCAAACCTTTTGAGTGATGTTGGCAATCGAGTATGTTTGTGTTTCTCTTTCCGTGTTTGTGTGTGTGCGTTTGTGTGTGTGTGTATGGGTGTGTGTGTTTATAGGTTTCTTTCAAATGATTGTGCTGCTTGAGGTAACAATATTAACAAAAACAAATGTAACGTGCCAACAAATGTAATTTGCTCGTCTTGATAATTAGGCGTGTTTTTACGATTCGGATCATGGTTGAAGGACCTTTAATAAACCAGTGTTCTCACCTCCTCACCATTAATTGGTGCTCATAATCTAAACCAAGTAGAGTGGCAGAGGAAATCAATAAAAACACAACTGCCGGAAAAAAAATGCAACAAATAAACAGCGAAGCAATAACACTGAGCGGTCTGCGTTGTCTGGGTTTAACCGCTCATAATGTATCGTTAGAGCCTGCAGATTTTTCTGTGAATAGTTGCAAGGTTGTTCATTTTTCACTGAACACGATACACAGGTCGGCGACATGTTTTCTCTCAGCCAACAGAAAGGCGTGTGCCCGGGCGCGAGATGTGTTGCACTCAGTGGTGTATAATGAAAACGCTAACATTGTCTATATGGTGATCATGGTGGGCGGAGCAGTTTCCTTACACAGGTGCACAGGGTGAAATGTGTTGCCATGGCAATCGGTTCACAGGTGCCATCCGCACACATGCACACGCACGCACGCACTAAAGCGTACACAAACACACAAGGATGAATACACAAAACCCCTCTAGTCCTTGCGTGAACAATCCTTGTTGTTCTTCAGTGGTGAATCCTTTTCCGTGTCTCAGTTAGAGCAACTAGAGTTAGAATTTAACAAACATTATTGGCATCTTCAACATCTTTTTCCTGTGCTTCTCTTTGCTTGGCCACATTTCAACAACAGTTTTTTTCTTTTTAAAACTTCTTCACATGTCCCCTCTCTATTTTTGGTTTTTCAGTTTTGTTCAGGAAAAGGTTACCTTTTGAGGTTTAATAGGTTTATTTGAGGCTGTGTCTTGTGTGCTTCACTTGCTGCCCTTTGTATTCTTCTGTTAATTATTTTTAGAAACCTTTCACAAAAGATCTCTGAGAAATACGGTCTCCGACGTATTCTGAATGGCAATGCCGTAATCAAAATCGATTATCGTTCAAAGCTCAATAACGCAGTCAGCCACCAACTCCCAAACTTCCTGAGTTTTCCGTTCGGGATCAATAAACAACCGATCCAATCTCACCTCCCCACCCCCAATTCCCCAAGGAATCCCCTTGACAACCCCCCTAACAATCCAACGAAGATCAGATAGACCCTTCCCCCACCACAACCAGGCCATGGCAGGCCACGTTCAGCCGTGACCCTCCCTGTTTCCCACCCATCTGCCCAGGGGGTCTGACAGTGCCCCTGGTGCTGTTGCCAGACCCCATCGCACCGCCCAGGCCATCATACTGCTGCTACAGCCGTTTGATTACCCACCCTTTAGTTTGAGCTTCAAGCCGCAGGGGGAAAGCATCCAAGGCCGGTCGGGTTGTGGTCGGTCACATGAGTGGGCGAGTGTCTTGGTGGAAAGGTTGTGGAATGGGAAGGGAGGTGGAAGGCGGTTGATGGTGGTTTCTCCTCCACTCCATCGACCAGCCTCAGGCACAAGCTGGTGCGAGAGTGAGAGTGAGAGAGAGACAAGCATTCGGTCGGATTTCAAGCACGAGGGATTTTAGATTTTGAGTCGATCCTGTTGTCGCCCCGCCCACTTTCAGGTTCGCGCGACCATTTATTTAACATTATTCTCAAAGTATTTACCGTTTTACCTGACATTGACTATTCAGTCGTTCAGCAGACATTTCGTACTCAAAGCGACTTTAATTTACGGTCATAGAGCAGCAGGTAAAGGTTAGGGTGTGTATCACTTTGGCATGTCTACAGGTTAGACCGCAGACATCGGGGGATCAAACCTAACACCTTTCGTCTAGACGACCCCCCCCCCCCACCACAGGTGGTAATATTGTACACAGTGTAACCACAGAAATTCTTGTAGACAGAATGAAAAGAAAACCGGAGCCCATAAACGCTCTCCATCGGCTCCGTGTTGCAGGCTTGTTTTGGTGTGCACTCTGCCGTGGCCCCGGGCCCCTTTGTCTGTCTTTTTTTTTGGGGGGCCGAGCTGTAATTCTCAGAGGTCTGTGGGCGGTGTGAGTGTGCACCCGCCAGTGCAACACTCACCTTCCCATCTCCATAATGTGTGTGGTGGTTCCCGTGCACTCCAACACTACGGGGCCCTGGGCCCCGGGGCCGGCCACTCACTACCTGGGCCGCCGTGCACTCAGGGGCATGCACGTCCGGGCACGGTGTGCACGTATCTTGACTGGGTCGAATTGTTCCTCTGTGTGGGAGTGCGAGTGTGTGTCTCTGTGTGTCTGTGTTTGTGTGTGCTTGTTTATTGAACGGCGCGCGCCACACAATGCTCCCCAGTATCACATCATCGCTCCCTCCATTTTGTCTTCCCACGTGCTGGAGGTCTAAATGGGCTCTCTGGGTTTCTGTCGCCATGGTTGCTGTCATTTCGGAAAGGCCACCTCGTCCCATTTCTTCATGATCTCTCACTCTGGATTGGACACTCAAAATGACCATCGTCCGACAGCACAGCGAACCTCACACCTTCTACTTTCTGTGTGGTTTGGTTTGGCGGTGGGAGGCACACAGAGTGAACAATATTAAAGAGCAATAACTAGACATTCGGGGTTAGCAAGGTAAATTGTGTCTCATCCAACCCCAACACGATGGCTTCTTTCGTCGTCAAAAACTCTTCTTTCTCTCGGCTCCAAACACTTCAATCGTTTCCCTCTGAATCCATCCTTGTTTGCTCGGGCCTGGTCTGATAAATACCTCGTCTGTAATAACGTCTCTCCCAACCTTTCCCGCCGGCGGCAAGCTAGCCTCTCGCACATCCTCCCTCCATCCGTCTCTCCCTCCCTCCCACCTCAACCCAACCTGCCCCATTGCTATCTCTGCAGCCACCGAAAATCTATTTCCATGTCCTTCCCCCTCTCTCGGGCCCTCTGTCCCTCTCTCTCTTGGCCCCCCTCTTTCTCGCCCCTCTCTCTCTTTCACTATGTCCTCTTCTCTCTCTCTCTGCCCTCTCACTCTGTCCCCCTCTCTCTCTCCGTCCCTCTTTCTCGCCCCTCTCTCTCTTTCACTATGTCCTCTTCTCTCTCTCTCTGCCCTCTCAGTTTGTCCCCCTCTCTCTCTCCGTCCCTCTCTCTCGCCCCTCTCTCTCTCGTGCCTCAGAACACAGAATAAGGTGTTGTACACGATGCGAAAGGACCCAGATGAACGTGTTCTGTCTCACACACTCATTCACACCACCCCTCACCGCCTGCTCCTTCCCCCCCCTTCCATTTTAAAACAGGAAGGGACACTGCGAGAGATAGAGCGAAGGAGTGAATGAGAGAGTGAGTGGGAGGAATGATGGTGGCCTCTGGACCAGGTCCTATCCCGGTGGCGTCGGTTATCCTATCTGGCACCCTTTTGGGAGACCCTTTTTTGTCATTTATGGGTGGGGCTATGTCAGAGCTTCACTATCTTCACTTGCTTACATCATAATATATCCTTTGTGTTTAATTGACGTTGTCTGATAACCCAGAACCGTCTCTAACAATTAAGACATTTAACCTTACCTTTTTTAACTTCATAGTCTAGATTTGGACCAGGGTTAGCCCTTAGCATCCATAGCCTTTTAGCCTTTAGCCCCTTGCATCCATAGCCCTACAACGTTACCCTCTCCATAATAATATTATAACAATGTTTTCGGGTTTGGTTTCCATTTAAAAAGAAAGAAACCAAAATCGACAGAGAAACAAAGCAAGGTTTTGGTTGTCCTCACCGTACCCTCTTACACGGGACCGCAGAGGGCCGTCTAAAAATAGTTCACTGAAGGTTATTGGCCATCATTGTACCTCGCTAATTCCTCCTGAAAGCCTGCTCACTCTTATATGTATGAAAGATAATTACATTTCCCTTCCCTTGAAAAGATCACGATAATCCGAGACGGCAGTTAGACGTTTTTTTTCCTCATCATCCCCCCACCCCAACATATCAGTGACCATCTTGTAGCGGCGGCGTAGGGTTAGCCCTCCCGGGATGGGCCGGTCTCTCTTAGCGAGGGGTTGAAAGGGAGCGTATCATGGCAAGAGTTTAGCGCTGAAATCGACGGAGAGTACGGGGATGATGACGAGGGTGACGTAGTCGTGACTAGGGATTGGGGGGGGGGGGGAGATCAAAGAGAAGTTTTGATTCAGCCGTCTGTCATGGCGGGCTAGCTATGTCGGTACATGAAAAGGTAACCGTTGGCTCGGTCACGCCGCAGCATTAGTGGTAGCCGCCGCGGCGGAGAGCTGGCTTTGTGAGCTAGCTTTGACTAGCGTAACTCGCCAGGCGCAGAGCGTACGGGGGTTGTGGGTGAGTGCTGAACAGGGACGACGCCGTCTTCAAAAGGGCGCATGTAAAGCTTCTCCTTTAATTATTAAGCTGCCGACTATTAGAAGAGGGGGGGTTGAGAGGGGCGACAGGGCTGCCCGCTTGCAGGATTTGAATACCCTCGCCGGGAACTGCTGGACCTTAATAAACAAAAGCGGCTTATATTATGCATGACTGTCGCTTCGGAATAGGAGAGATTCGCCTCTCCCCCTGAAACCCTTTTTTTATCCCCACCAATGTGAGCACGCAAGGGCTTCCAGCGTGAGGGCTCTGTAAAAGGCTTTAGCCCTTAACAGGCTGAAGTCCACCTCTTATATGCAGCGCCTCCCCAGGGTCTCCACTTTGTCCTGTTGGTTGGTGGTTTCCTCGTTTAAACGTAGCTTTAACGTAGTTGTTTTGTTACACAGCAAATAACGAAAGTCTCTATAGTACACTTCGTTGTTTAGCCGGGTGCCTTATTTTTAGAGAAATGTCCCGAATGAGCTAGGGATTAGATGTAGGGGCGCCTATTAAGGTAGACGGTGGACATTTAGTGTTCAAAGCAAGTACCTTGAGGCTGGGAGTCAACCAACCCTGAACACTGCCCTTACCCATCCCCACTGTCATAACAAAATGCTAGTTCCTTATACCATCACAAAAACCCTGCAGTGCGAGGAACGCACACTAAGTAGCAGCCATTTTGGGATGAGGTGTTACAAATTGCTACTATTTGTCTCTTTGCTATGAACGCCTTGGCTTCAAAGATGAACCGAAGCGCTGGAAACAGATTAAATACACCAGGAACCTGGCCTTGAGCCATGGTACATAATGCATCATCCCTCCCGCAGCAATGGTTCTCCTTGCTTTGCAGGCTGTTTTAACAGTTCCATAATGCATTTTTTTCCTTCTACTTGAAGCCCAGATTCAAACCTCGTTTTTAATGCTCGATGTGTTGAATCGTAATGTCTGGTATCAAATATTGATACGTTAAGATATAAAATAGTGCACTGGTAAAAGCATTGCATTGACAGGTTGTTCTCCATGCGTAGCTCTCATATACCTTGCAGAATTTGACAGTATCACTATTTTTACAATCGTGGCTGGATAAAAACAAGGTATATAGTAGAAACAAGACACTTTTATTTATTGTTTCTCTACGAAATGTGAGACGTGACACGTACCATCTTGGTCTTTGGTTTTAAACATAACCGTGTGTTCTTCTGCATATATTCCCGTCATGGCCACACACAGCGTTCAAGGGTAAAAACACACAATGACAACAAATAAATTGCGAGGACAACTACCTAATACCTGCTTGGCTTTGGAATATTCTCCACTATTTAAAAGCCTGCAAGTACTCCCGAGCCAGCCAGGGGATTGTCGGTGGCACAGCTCCATGTCAGATTCACTTTGTTCTTTTCGGTTGACAGCTGAATCGACCCACGGGGGACGACAGCAGTGCATATTTTGTCTCCCACTTTCTGTCCTCTGGGACGCCATTTTATGTGTTTCTTCCTCCTGTAGGGATGTTTACGATGGCGCCTGTTCCATCATCTGGTAACAACATTTAAAAGAGCTTCAGAAGGCTGGGTCGACATATTTTCTTTGGCAAGCGTGTGAAATCCGTTGTTGAGGGAGTTTCGGGGGCAGAAACAAATAAATAAATAAAGGCCGTGTCGGTAGGTGGAGGTCATGCTAACCTGTAAAGCGATTATGACAAATGGTGCATGCATGCTGCTGTTGTTATTCCGTTTTTTTTGCATCAACACACACACACACACACACACACACACACACACACACACACACACACACACACACACACACACACACACACACAGACACACACACACACACACACAACCACCAACGCACACCATGATGTGAGTACATCAAAGACCTCTGGATCTCTCCATGACAGATCTGTGTCAAGCCCCTGGCATCCATCTTTGTCTCCTCCTCACCGCCGCACAGACGCTCACCTGCACATTAGGTGTCCCTGTGCGGAGCAGCAATGTCAGAGAGAGGAGGACAGGCTGGTAAATAAAAGAAGCATAACTAGGCTTGTGTGTGTGTATAGGGGTTTGGAAGAGTGTGCTTGTGTGGGGGTCTGTCAAGGTGTGTGTGTGCGTGTGTGTGTATGTGTGTTTGTGTGTGTGTGTGTGAGAGAGAGAGAGAGATTGGGTAAGAGGGAGGAGACGAAGGTTACCCGAGTGGGAGAACGGTTGAAGGGGAGAGATCAACGGAGGGAAGGTTGTATGGAAAGACGGATGAGCTGGAGAGACGGTTGGAGAGAGGTAGGGGAGACAGGTGGAGAGAGGGTTAGCCAGAGAGAGACACACACTAGAGAAATTAGAGGAAGAGATTGAAACAGGGCGAGCGTGAGAGAGACAGAAACGGGTGAGAAGCAGAGAGGAAAAAACGATTGAAAAAGATCGAGAGACACACACGCACATACACGGAGAGCGCGAGAAACAGAGCAAGGAAGAGAGGGAGAGAGGGAGAGATAATGGAAATTAGTGTGCCTCATTCTCTCCCCACTCGGAGCCTTGACACACTTTAAACACCCCAGCATGCGCTAGATGGGGGGGGAACTCAGGCACCGCTAGAGCAGAACCGCAGATACTTGAGTAACTCCCCATCCCGGTCCATCACTCACCCCATCAGGTGTCGGGGGGGGAGGGGGGGGGACCTCCAGGTGGTTCGACCAATAGCGGCCCTCCCCCTGACCAAAAGCTTCCTCCGACCCAACGACCCGTTGAAGTAGAGGGCCCCAGGGGCGAGGGTGAGTCTGCAAACCTTGGCTCCAATAACACACCAGTGCTCAGCAGGATAGACAGGGGACTGTGCCTATGTGCCCAGGCCAGAGTGGTTCCCATATTGACCCTAGGGTTTTTAATTTTTTATATCCTATACTTACATAGCCTCCTGCTCTGCAAAACCGAGGCGTAGATGTGAAAAAAAACAAGGAATGGAGGAAACGGGAAAACATGGACCGCTCGGCTGCATGAATGGAGCCTATTCAATCTCTCCGGGCTACCTTTGCAGCCATCTTGTCATTTTCTCTCTCTATCTCCCACTCTCTATTGTTTTTGTCCCTCTCCAACCATATCTGTTTTAAGCCCCCTCTCAATTTCTTTCCCTTTTCTCTCTCCCACCCTTCCCCTTTCTCCCACATCGTATCTTATCGCTGTCACTTGCAGCAATTCAAGGTTTTCTCTGCTTCTGCAGGTAACAGACATACAATCCAATCCTGTCTCTCTCTCTCTCTCTCTCTCTCTCTCTCTCTCTCTCTCTCTCTCCCTCTTTCCCTCTCTCTCTTACGCTCAGATCAGGTCAATATCTACTGAGCAAGTCAACTTAGAGGCAATAACTTGAAGTGGCCATAAACCCAATTTATGTGTGTAAGGTAGCGAGAAGGAGGAGGTAGGAACAGCAGGAGAAAATGAGTGTTTCTTTTCTCCGTGTTTTAATGGTGCCTTGGTTGCGTCGTTCTGCACTTCCAGACTGTCGAGGCTTTCACTCTTCACATGCGTAAGTAGAATCTTCTAGGATATGTTGTGAGAGAGAGGGAGAGGGGCGAAGCTATTTGGCTCGGCTAAAGGCGGAGACAGATGGAGTGGGGAGAGAGAGAACACAAGAGTGGTTCAATTGGAGAGGTTGGGAGAGAGAGAGTGCGAGGAGAGTAAGAAACAATAGTTCTGTTAGAGAGAGAGAATAGGACAGAAAGTCCAACTGAAAAACTTCATCATGGTGTGTGTGTGTGCACGTCCTCATATCAACAATTCACTGTATGCCATCTCCTTTCCCTCCTCCTTCCCTCTGTCTTGGAACCAATCAGCCCTCTTTAGCCACAGCACGCCTAATTGCCATTGGCTAGACACGTGGGTGGGCACATCGGTTCGATGCTGTCAGGAAACTCTGAACAAACCCCCACAACCCTCTTCTGGCTCACTCAATTTGTGCAATATTTCGACCTGAATGCAGGGGGGACATTCCTCATTCGTTCCTTCTTGTGTTCATGCCACTAAACAGCATCTGGGCCTCCATTCTGGTAAAGTTTGTAGATTTGTCAGCGCAGGAAATTGCAAATCTAATTACTAATCTACATTTAGAGTATTTAATAATGAAAACAACTCGGATCTAATTCAGCATTGCAAAGTAAGGCAGGGCTCAGGGGAGTCCTTTTTAAATTAAAATAACTTTGCTTGACGTGTCACATCACGACGCTAAAGCCTCATAATATTCAATAATGTTCAGGTTCACATTTTGTGTTTTAATTTCAGTTATTCTACTCGTAAAAATTGTTGGTAGTTATTTGCCTTTTCTGCCCTGTAATTCTGCCCGTGCGGATCCCACATTTCCTGTGAGAGACTAATTAAGTTGATTTTAATCTTATCGTGTCTAATACTGTAGTCATCAGAACTTGATGGGGTATTGAGTTTGTGAGTTTCTGTGCTCTGTGCGAGGAAGTATGCGGTCGCCCGTTGAGCTCGAGGGATGTGTTCGGTCACATACGTGAAACGGAGCTCCGGCGGTTTCAATGAAATCAATGCCTTCTCGGAATCAATTAGCGGTGGATTTCATGTTCTGTGACAACACTTTGCTTGCCATTCAATCAGTGCAGACGCGTAATGCAAAAGTGGGCGCACGTAGCAACTGGACGGAGCCGCAACCTCGCCATAAAATTAATGAATCTCATGGAGTCGACGCTACGACAAGAAAGTTAAGGTTGTTTCATGGAAACGAAAGACATTTTCAGATTCACCTCGAAGGGCTAACAGCATGATGCTAATTAGTGCAACGGTTTGGCAACCGCCAAACTGCCTTCCCCTCTGCCCTCCCCTTCCATTAGCACGGGGCCGTGGGGCCCCTTTGATATTGACGTGTCGCATTTGAAACATGCCCAGACTCCTCAATCTTAGTTTTTTTAGTTGATATTTCCGCCTCCTTTATCTGTCTCAGGGTTTCTTCCCCCAAGATGAAACTTTCAGGGGTTCCAATCTTAAGTGGGTATCTCTGTCTTCCTCCTCACCATCTAAAATGTACACATTTACATTAAAAACGATGAGTTGCGACATTAGCATTAGCATCACACCGGCGTCATAACAAGCACCCTGAGTGGGTTAGTAATGAGGCGCCATCAATCCCCTGTTGTTCCAGAGAGTTCAAATGAGTCAGCCTTAAAGTGGTGACTCACCACCACTGTCCAAACGTTGTCAATCTGTAGCCCCGGTGAGCGGACACTAAACCGTTTGCGTCACGCCTACGAACGCGTACGATGAGGACTTCTGAAACAGAAACAATCCAAATCAAACGTCTCTGTCTCTCCAGGCCTCGGAGAGAGGGAGGCAACTGTCCGTGCGCTCGGTGTTTTGCCGCTTCGTACCTCTCATGTTTACGTGATTCACACACGGGACCATATTTATCCCATTTTTGAAATTATACACCTTTTGCATGTTAAATTCCCTCTCTCCCCCTCCAACTTTCAGCCAGTCAAACTAATTATATGGTGTAAATGCATGCAGTGTTTGTCTCACTTTGTCAAAGAGGCAACGCGGTGGCAATTACAATTATAAGCGCGGCACGTGAAGGGAATTGAAACGAGGATTCCTGCTCGGGTCCGTGTCGTGCATGTATGACAGAGCCCTGCGTCCGGCCATTTAGTCACTTAGCAGACACTTGAAATCACTGACGAACTTCAATTCAGATCCAGGAGCGGGGAGGGAGCATCCTACTCAAGGATGCCTACAGGTTAGACTGCAGATATTGGTGGTCCGAAACCCAGAGCCTCAAAAAACACAGGCACTGCAGCAGCTGGATTATCCTCTGTCAAGCAAATACCTCAACAGTCATCCTATCAGGGCCCTGCAGGTCTCGTTGTTTGAATGACCACTCAGGAAGTGTACAGGTTGTAGCTTTGGATGTGTGAGGTTGACCTTCAACGGCACTTTCGGTTATTTCAGTGAGCATAATGTCTCTGCAAGGTCGCACGACCATTGCGAATCGCTTCCGTGTCATGCACATGGATTTGGAGGGGGGGGGGGACTGATGAATGTGTGCTCTGTGGGCGGGTGCAACACCATCGTTATTTTCCTCTTCATTTCCCCTCCCCTGCTTTATTTTTTTCCTTCTTCTTTCCATGTTATTTTTTTTTCTTCCTCCCCCGGTTGCCGCGGAGGTGACCTCCGGCCTGGCGATAATATGAAGAGAATGTCATGCAACATTACCTCCCCTTCCCCCACTCCCTCCCCCGGCCCCCAGCCTAGCAGCGCCCCCCGCCGACACGCAAAGGGTTTTATATTTTTTCCCGCTTCGCACCGCGGAGAGAAAACAATCCGTTTCCACCTTTGATTAATACTCGGGCGCGGGGGGGCCGACGGAACAGTAAGGGAAGGGATTATTACCCCTCATGTATTCCCGTCCTCTTCTGGTCGCTGCTGTTTATGATCACACTCGGTCACTTTCTCTATCTCTCTCTCTCTCTGTCTCTTCCTCTCTCTCTCTCTCTCTCTCTCTCTCTCTCTCTCTCTCTCTCTCTCTCTCTGTCTCTTCCTCTCTCTCTCTCTCTCTCTCTCTCTCTCTCTCTCTCTCTCTGTCTCTGTCTCTGTCTCTCTCTATCTCTATCTCTCTCTCTCTCTCGCTCACTATTCCGACCGCTAATAGAGTGACGATGGACTCAAGAAATGTTATTCCCTCCCCAGCAGGAAGTTGGGGAGGGAATTCTCCAATCATGTTTCTATAGATACACAAACAAATAAAATAAAAACTTGTGAGGCCTTTCCAAATAAGGTTGCATGTTTTAAAGGTTATATTCGCTTGAGGACTGGCTGCTGAGTGGATTGCGGTCACTGTGACATTAAAGTCACAAATGACAGCAGTTTGACCATCAACAACTGCTGCCTAAGAAAATAATTTACTCCATGAATCTGAAAGTCTTCACAAACACACATGAACCCCTGAGGCATGCAGATTCCCGTGAGACTTTCACTTGCTACTTAATTTATTAGTTTTACTTTCAATTACATTTTACTCTCACTTTATTATTTAACTTTCACTTTCTCTTTTCATGATGGCCACCAGCATCTTAAGCCGCTTGTCAGTGTGGTCCAACAGGAAGCCATGCCTGATCAAACAGGAAGCAGTCTATGTTCAAACAGGAAGCCATGCATACTCAAACCGGAAGCTGTGTATGTTCAAACAGGAAGCCATGCATGCTCAAACCGGAAGCTGTGTATGTTCAAACAGGAAGCCATGCATGCTCAAACCGGAAGCTGTGTATGTTCAAACAGGAAGCCATGCATGCTTAAACAGGAAGCTGTGCATGTTCAAACAGGCATTTGTGACAGCAGTGCATGTCCATTGAGACGTTGTCACGTGCACTAAACACCAGTGTCAGATGGACGGTTGTGTGTGTGTGTGTGTGTGTGTCCGTGTCTCCGTTCCAGGTGTTCGCGCTCGCCGGAGTGCAACGGTGACTCCGGCGTCAATGCGCTTAATTACCTGGCAAAGAGGGCACCTCCCCTCGCCTCCCAACACACACCCTTCTCTCTCTACTTCTATCTCTGCCCTCCCTATCGGCACACACACACACACACACACACACACACACACACCTGAGGCATTCCCCTTCTCCTCCTCCTCCTCTTCCTACGTCTTGTAATTACCTGTCAGGCGGCGCCACCATCAGATAGCAACGGTGACATTCCATTGGCTAGAAAGGTCTCGCTCGTTCTTAACCTTCAGAGCGCCATTCAGCCTCTGCGTGGGTGCTCTCAGCTGGGGAACTGGGGAGCGGGGGGCGGGGCGTAGGCAGCAGGCAGCGAATAGAATGGCATCACTCTGCGTGTTTCATAGAGGCTCAAGAGAGGGGATCATAGAGGCTGGGGTCGGAGGATGGGGGAGTTGGAGGTGGGAGGGGTTTAAGGGGGTGTGTGTGGGGGGTTAAGGGTCGATCCGGGGGTCTGACATTAATGGAGTCTGAGATGACGTGTGTGTGTGTGTGTGTGTGTGTGTGTGTGCAGGTGATGGGAGGGAGGCGTCCCGTCTCCCTTTCGTGGAGGGTTGTCATGGCAATAAGCCAGGTGTCACATCGACCCTGTGACTGTTGAGGCGGCGGCGTCTGGTCGTGTGTCCGGGGGCGGGTAGGTACACATAACAGCCTGCGTCTCTCCCATGTGAACCTGTGTGTGTGTGTGTGTGTGAGTGTGTGTGTGTGTGTGTGTGTGTGTGTGTGGGTGTGAATCCTTATTCCACCAATAAATGGAAGAGGGGGCTGACCGCAGAAAATAAACCCGCTTTTGTTACGTTTCCGACGTTTTGTTGAAATGCCTCAGCCAATGCTGCTTAACTCACTATTCTGTTCCCTGACAATGCTGTAGTAATCTTAATCCCGCTACCTGTTGCGTAAGCAATATCGACTAATCTGTTCTGGACTCAGCAGTAGCTTAAGGTTTTCTTTTTACAACAGACAGCAGCCATTTTGTGTTCGGTACTAAAACAGAAAAGAGGAGTTGAACTCAACTCCCCAATACCAGTTCAGCCATTTTATGTGTTTTGATAGAAGAGAGAACAGATCATCAACAAGTCGTTAGTTAATACTTGGTGAGTAGCAGTCGTTTAACATGAGCTTTCATCCAAAGAGACTTGCAGTGAACTCACGTAGATGTCATTAAGAAGCAGGTAGGTAGTCTAACATCTCTAACAACTACAGCATGTAGAAAAAAAACGATGAACTGAGCACATGACAATAATAGCCGTTTTTCATATTAATTAATTAGATCTAGGGTACTTATTGGTATAGCAAGAGACGTACATTTGCTAGGCATGGATTTGTCAATTCCGTCGGCTAGAAAACTGGAGGGTAGTGGCGCTCAATTACAGGTGTGGGAGGGCCAAATGTTTGCAGAGCGATTAGCCATTGATCTGGGTCTCGGTTGTACCAGAGTCGGTCCCGATGGTCGTTCTTCCATCCCCTAAGTAATGATGGCGGACCGATAATTAACTTCACAGGCTTTGACAGATGCTAGTACGGGTAAGAAATAGAAGTTGGACGGGCAGGAATGCGGCATTTAGCTTCAGTCACTTAAAGGACGCTTCTATCAAAAGTGACGTCAAAAGCCTCCTATCAAAATTGCTGCCAAAAAGTGCCTCGTTATCTCATACAAAGACAATCACCACATCTCAACACGGCGTGTTCCAAATTCAGCTCGAGAGCTAAAAGTGTCTTCAAAATGTGACGGTTAAAACCACAGAGTGCACACACAGGTTGATGAAATGTGAAATTTCAGTTTTTATCCGTTCAACACAATGTCCCCGGGCTGAGCGTTTTTTCACCTACAAAACACCAGAAAAATAATTTGCTGTCGACGGGGTAAGAAAACGTGAAGGATGGAGCGTTGTCAAAATAAAACTCCCGGAGAACCAGTCGAATCAATCCCTGCGGTGTAATCGCGTTTGATGCCGACTCACCCTAATCAGTAATTGCTAGGCAGTGGCATCATGGGAAATGCGGTGAAACGCGCTCTTCGGCTCATTGAAGCAGCATCAAAAGCAATCAGCCATGTTGTCAGAGGGAACGGTAATCATATGCTAGAAAAGTTACGGGAAAATGGCGTTGTCGCTTTTCCGACTGACAATGGTGAATGTCAGAGGGAAAAAAGGTGTCTGTTAAATATTTGAGCCTTTGACAGCAGTGATTTATTTTCACAAAATGCATTTGTCAAACAATAAATTGTTTCTGGTTGTGATGTCGGAGGAAAAGACGCACTATGAGGCGCACGTTGGCTTTGTTGTTTCTTTGTGGGTTTAATGATTTGTGTCTCAGTGGTCGTCGTGATGCAGGGATGTAAAGGACATATTGGCTGTTTATCTATAAGGTCTGTGTCAGCTCTGGATGGACTCCCATTCCAAATGTGGCCATGGCAAAGAACCTCTTAATGAGCACAAACCAATGGTTATTTCAGTATCATCATTATATAACCCTGGGTGTCTTACTTAATCAAGCCTACAGTTAATAAGCTGTGTCTTGCCGTGGCAGCGTATGGAATACATTACGTTCATGTGCCCTTTATAAATATCCACGAGGGAATCTCAAATATGGCTGCTTTAATAGTCCAAAAAATATGCAAATCATTGGCACCTTTAAATCCTTCAAAGTGTGTTACTTTTTTTTCAAGCCAGCAATTAAAATAATTGAACCCAGAATAGAAGTAAAGACCAAAAAAAGTAGGTTATTTTTGGACACCATACACCCCAGCCAGATGGTACTTGACTAGTGTCATATGGGGATGCACTTCCTTCAAACAGCCAGCCAGCCAGTGGGGTGGCCGGTTGCCAGGGACGACAGCGTCTGTAGCCAACGGATCGCGGGTCGCAGCGGTGCTGTCACATCTCAACCAGGAGGTGGGCTCTGCCTGGCGGGGGAACTGACGATAGCCGCCGCAAAGCTAGCAGCAGCGGTTGGGTGGAGGAAACGGCGGGCATCTGGTCGGCAGAGACTTTAGTTCTAACTGTTGGGTTCGACCTTCCCTCAAAGCCTTCCTCATTCAAGAACTACAAGCGATAGTCAAAGATGTTAGCCGGCTAGACCTGTGTCCTTCTGGAGCCCGGACTCCTTTGTCCTTACAGGTAATCACCCACGGAAACGTTTTATTATCACACGGATCAAGACAATCGACGTGAGTCAGCGGCCGCTTCCTGCGGTGGAGGATGAGTCGATACAAAAGAATACCCTTTCGCCGACGCCCCCCTCCCCCTCTGTCCTCCTCCGAAACAGAAAAAGTGCTTGCGACGCTTGCTCGCTGCTGTGTCGACCGGCACGCCCGCACTTAACCAACGTTTTTCCCCCCTCACTGTTTACTTATTTATTTATTTTTTCCTTTCATGTGTGACAATGGGAGCGCCGAAACGTAGGGGGACTGAAAAAGGCCGGATTGAAAGCAGAAACAATGGGGAGGGGAGAGCACGAAGAGGACAAAAACAAGTACAATTTGGAACGCTGCCGGTGTGGTGGCAGCCGATTATAAACCGTTTGGAAAAACAAAGGAAAAGTCAAAGCGGACGCGCTGCGCTTCATAATAGAATAAGGCCTATAATCCCCTTTCTCCGTCTCATTCTTTCGTCTTAACGTCCGCCACCATATGCCTGCCGTTTCCCCGCCCCTGCGTTCCGCCTGATCGCGGTGAGGCGAAGACGCTGTCGCTGCCGCCGCCGCCGCCACCTTCCGCGTCCAAGCTGTCGCCGAGCTAACCCGGCGCAACGCGACGATCACCGGCTGCACCGCTGCTCCCTTCTGATTGGCTCCCCACGCGGCCCCTCGACACCGAGAGAGGAGCGAGGAGCCAAGGCAGGAGGAGGGGCTATCGGGGCCGCGATGGCTGGAGGGGGCCATCAATCAGCCGCTTTCTACCCCCGATAACTCCCCCCTCCTCCCCCGATCCTCCTCTCCCCTCGCCGCCCATGCGTACACACACACCACCCAGGTCATGGCCGAGTTTGTGTGTTCTTTATTCAGCTGTGTTTTCTCTTTTTTTATCTCTTGGTTTTTTCCGTTGTCCTTCTATATGTTGCCGTTGTAGGCACATATGTTGTCCCTGAAGTCCCCCGCCCTGATTCACCAGGCAGAGATAACTGACACACACGTAACACACACACACACACACACACTACTATAACATCCTTAGTACAGAGGACGCTGACGACAGTGTGAAACACGAGAACACCCTTCCTGTGACAGAACGGATCAAAATGCGTTGTGGTTGTGCGTTTGGGTACTCCAGTGTCCCAGCTCTGCGTTTGATTCCCAGGGTTGTTTTGTGAAAGTTCCCCTTCACAAGGTTCTCGCTTGGGGGGCCAAAAATGGCTTCCCTCTGGAGAAGCCGGCCCCTGGGATGGGAGCAAGCGACACTCCGGGTTTGGTCGGCGGTTGCCATGTGCTGGGACACACACTGTCACCATGGTTACGGTTTGAGGCACGAGGGATCTGGAGCGCTCTAGCGTTTCATTATCAAGCAGAGCAGGCTCTCCTATAGGGATGCATTTGACTTTAAATGTGATGCAAACCCTGG
Source organism: Pollachius pollachius (assembly GCF_949987615.1). Classification (NCBI taxonomy): domain Eukaryota; kingdom Metazoa; phylum Chordata; class Actinopteri; order Gadiformes; family Gadidae; genus Pollachius; species Pollachius pollachius. The sequence continues at coordinate 5,780,967 of NC_136953.1, read as the reverse complement.
TGATTACTGATTAAATTGTATGAAAGGCAGAAAATGATTACCCATTTATGATCTGGTTTCCGTTTTAATGCTATCTTTCTCGCCTCCTCCGCTGTTTTCATCCTCTTCCGTGAACTCTCCTGTGTGTCGTGTGCTAGCTGGAAGGCAGGTCGTAACAGGTCGAAAATAATACAAATATACACCTCCTCCCTTGTTTACCGTTCCTCAGCAACCAACCCGCTACCTACCACCACTATCGAAACCTCCATCGCAATCCACAGCGCCAACTCCTCCTCCAGCAACATCAGCACCTCGCACCACCTCCTCCTGTACCTTCACCACCTCTCCCCACAACGTCTCCTCCACCCTCACCGTCTCCATCACAAGCACCCCCCATCACTGCGACTACCATCTCCATCAACTACTCCTCCAGCCACACTACCACAGCCGCTGCCTCCATCCCATTCACTGTCGTCACCACCACTTCCACCACCACCACCTCCTCCGCCAACAAATCCGCCAACTCCATCCCAATCACCGCCATCACTGCGCCTCGCACCACAGCACCAACTTCGTGCCCACTAGCCATACCTTCCGCCTCATGACAACATGTCCCACACCTCCTGGCTTCCGTGGCGTCTCTCCTCGCGCCCAATTATCTCTCCTCCCCCCTCCTCCCGGCCCGTTTCTCGGCGAGCAGCGACAGCTCTCTCCTCCATTGTTTTGTGTCTTATTTTCCTCCTCCGTCGTTCCACTCCCTCGCTCCTTCTTTCTCTTTCAATCCTCAATCTTTTTCCCTGTGTCTTTCACTCCGGAACAAAGGCTCTTTATCTTTTTCTTTTTTTCTTTGCCCGAGCGCTCATTACAACCAATGCAATCTAGAGCAGTCATGTTCTCTCTCTCTCTCTCTCTCTCTCTCTCTCTCTCCCTTCATCCCCCTCTCCCGTCTAGACTCAGACTGATTAGGCATTGTTACACTACCAAGGGCTAACAAGGAACCCGCTCCCTCTGTTGATTCAGAGAGAGAGAGAGAGAGAGGGGGAGAGAGGGAGAGAGGGAGAGGGGTTGGGGGTTGTCAGAGGGACATATGGAATAGTGTAAGATCTATTTTCTGTTTGATGCATGAAACATTATATATATATATATATATATATATATATATATATATCAAAGTTTCATGCATCAAACTGAAGAAGAAAAAACTTGTATATTTATATATATATATTTGTGTATTAATAATTTCTTGTCAGCGCAAGAGTGTCAACAGTTCGGCTGGAAGAACCAACATGGCCGCTCCGCGTAGACCCATCGTCCGGGTGAAAGCTTGGACGTACTCAGACGGATGACAAATCACTCTCCGCTCGTAGCCACACAAACACAGCGCCGGCACACCTTATTAACTAGAGATTAACGCCCAGCAGTCCGTGAAATGCCTTATAAACACCTCAGAGAGAGAAAAAGAGAGGGAGAGGGAGAGAGGTGGAAGTGAAACTTTGTATGCAGTGATATTTCCTGCGCCTCTGGTTCTTTGGCATTTGCAACTGATTTGTTAATTAAAGTCCCAGTGAGTGTGTGGGGTGAGGGGTATGTTAGTAATCAACCTTTTTCGGTGTCTTTTTTCCCTTGTCTGTTTACCCCCTTTCTCAGTGAGAGAAGCCGGGCGAAGGGATGGGCTTCCCTTTCTCTCCCCCAGCTTCGGGGGGGTGGGTTCGGGGGGTTTGAGGGCTGGGATTTGGGAGTGAGTCCTAGCGTCTGCTTCTGTTAGCAAACACAGCAGGCACACACCTGCCACCACACCTGCTTAATTCAAAGGCACAGGGTGTGTGTGTGCGTGTGTGTAGTTGTTTGCGTGTGTGTGTGTGTTTGTGTAAAGCGAGAGTATTGAAATGTGCATACTGACGTACATACTGACCTGTGGTGCAGAGAGTCGCTAGAATAGATTGCCCGATCGTTACATGTGCCCTGATTGGAATTTCGGTTGTCTGTTATCTATTTTTTTCAAACCTTACCCCATCATATCGGATTTTTTGACAACTTGAAGTCCCTCCCTTGACCTCACTGCATCGGTACAACATCCGCCCGACCCAGTGCAAATCGAGAGGTGAGAAGACAGGGTTGAGGGCAGAGGGGTGAGGGCAAAGGGGTGAGTGCAGAGGGGTGAGAGGAGAGGGGTGAGAGAACTTGTCAAGCCCCACATCAACGAGACGATCCCGGGGAAGTCACGAGGAAAGGGAGGACGTGAACTGTGAAGGCCGGGAACACAGAGTTGCCATTTAAAGGATGCAGAAAAAACGTTGCTGAATGGCTGAAATGGAGTTTGAAAAAATGGAGAAACGATATTGAGAGCCCACAATGTGAGTGGGCAGAGAAACGGCACAATGAAACATGGCCAGTCAGAAGGATATTTAAAGGAAATGGCAGATAGAACGTGGCCCTGGTTAAAGAGGGATCAGGATACGCCCCCCCCTTTCCCTCTTGTTGACTTAAATATCCAATTCCAAGTTTTAGATGGATTGGCGTGTTAACCAATGAGGAGCAGGAGGACGAGGGGCGTGGTCCTGGGGGTGAGGGTGGGGCCGAGAGAGATGAAGTGTGCGAGTGGAAGGGACACATCAGATGGCATGTGAGACGGACATAAAGGTCGGGGGTGGGGGGTTGCGGTCGTCCAGTCAAGATGAAAGGGAGTGGAGGCCGTGTGTGTTCAGTGGAGGGAGAGAAGAAATCACCTCAAAGACGAGCAAGGAGAGAGTTGTTGCAAGGTGTAGGAAGCAGAGAGAGAGAGAGAGGGAGAGAGAGGGAGAGGGAGAGAGAGACATCATTTGGTGGGAGATCTGTTCTAGGTGCTTTAGTTCTATGGAAGGCGTCAGGGGTATGATAGCAGTGGGTGCATAAACACATGGATGATGCACGTCACCCATGTCCCCTGAATAGCCCTCGTGGGACCGAAAATAAAATGGCTTTCTTCCAAATAAATGCTGCACACCAGCGACTGCAAGTGTACATTTGCATCCAGCCATTTAGCATTTAGCGGACGCCTTCGGCTAAAGCATACAAACGAAAGTAGGGAGACGCGGCGAAAGTGCTGCATGAGCACGTTACTAAGAAAATGGAAAATGGGAAAAAGAATTGCAGAGTGGCAATAGGAAGGGGTGAGGACAAATCTGTGTGTGTATATCGTGCTGTTTCAGTCGTTTGTCCTCGGCGGTAACAATTGCAACACGACACAATGAAGACGGCCATTGGTGAACCGGCGGACTCGTTTGTATGTAATTAGGGCAAGCCGTAGACAATCAGGAGTGGTGCTTCCAAATGTCCCTCGCAATGCGGAGCCAGGACTAAAGATAGACTCTGACGTAACGCTACCATCACCGATGTACGCAGGGTGTTCTCTGCTCTAAACGACCGCGTGCATCCGCTATTTATATGAATGGAGAATTAATGTCTTTAATAAGACACACAACAGCCTAGGGGCCACAGGAACAAACAGAGGTGAGATGTGTGAAATATAAGAGAACGGGAGAAAGAGGGAGAGAGAGAGCTACATGAATTACTTTTTTCATTTAACTTTGGTTTATCCGGAATGGGTTTCCACCTTGGCCGCTCATGCACTTATTCAAATAAAAACTGGTATACTTTTGTCAATAAAATTAAAGGAGAGAGTGGAAAAGAGGGGTAAGGCTGGCTCAAGGTAGGGTGAGAGAGAGAGAGAGAGAGAGAGAGAGAGAGAGAGAGAGAGAGAGAGAGGATTTCTCATGGTTGAGTGAGAGATTTAGAGAGAAAGATAAAAATAAGGATTGCTCAAGGGAGGTTGAGAGATGGAGAGAGAGGAAGAAGGATTGCTTTAGGTAGAGCAAGAGAGTACAAGGTTGAGAAGAATAAGGATTGCTGAAGTTAGAGAGAGAGAGAGAGAGAGAGAGAGAGAGAGAGAGAGGAACATGGATGGCTCAAGGTAGAGAGAGAGAGAGAGGAACATGGAAGGCTCAAGGTTGAGCGGGAGAGAGAGAGAGAGAGAGAGAGAGAGGAACATGGAAGCCTCAAGGTAGAGGGATAGAGAGAGTATGAGATGGAGGGGAACAAGGATTGCTGAAGGCAGAGAGAGAGAGAGAGGGAGAGGAACATAAGCCGAGGTGGAGCACGGCGTGGCCTTCTAGAGCCGTGTGAAGGCGTGGGAGAGCAATGTCCTTCCTCCTCCAAGGACGCAGGATGAGGGAGGTTTGCTTCCAGAGGAGATCTTTACAGAAGGTTCCCTCCCATCAGCCATCCTACCCCCAGAGGACCAACGCACTGCGAGCTTGGAGAAAGACGAATGGAGAGAGAGAGAGAGAGAGAGAGATTGGCAAGAAAGGAAACCAAAATTGAATGATGGACAAGCAGAATGGAGTTAATAATAGAAAACACACCACCATTACCCCAGTTGGTGTTGATGGCGGTGTGGTGGTGGCGGGGAGTAAAGGGGCAGGATGGTGTATTGAGCCAGGCTGTTTGAATTCCATGGAGAGGGATCACAGTCTGACCGGTTGGCACGCCAGCCCGCCCCGGCCTGCTCCGTAACGACACGTATCCATTCTGTTCCTCCCTGACAAAACGGTGATGGGCAAAAAGAAAGAGAAAAATAGCAACACAGCATCCACCAGACTAATGCGTTGCACGGCCGGCGCGGAAATCGAAATGCCAAAAGCCCGCCTTTTGAGAAATCGCCCTCTCTCCCAACACGTCTATAAAAAAAAAAAAAAAAAGTGCAGAAGCCAAAGGCTGTACAGGTTGTTCTACCCGTTCCCCGGCGGAACACTCGTCTGCCCGTTGCCAAACGTTACAGCACAGATGTACCTGTCAACCGGGAACCCCTTCCATCCAACATCCCCGGACCCTCCGCACTCTCTCTCCTGGGGTTAACGGCGCAAACACGTCCCACCCACGGACCGGTTCCCATCGTCCCAGGAAGGCCCCACTCGTGCCTACTTGTTCTCCCCTACTATCTATAGGAGATAATGGACATCACCCCCCCCCCACCCCACTTCTCCTCTCCCCTCCTCCTCCTCCTGCTCCTCCACTCCACTCCAGTCCCCTCGGGACCACGTTTATTGTCTAATAATTGTCACAATAATAACGTCAGCGATGAATTTACGAGCCCGGGGCGGCGCTCTGCGAGCAGGACAAAGAGCAGAAGTAACGGCCGGGCCTGATCGATGGGAGCGGCGCGTGATGGATACGAACAGAGCGATGTGGCCGGTGGTGGGGGGTGGGATGGGGGGGGGGGCTGATGTAAGCAAGATGGAGAGCAGGACAATACAGCAGCGGGCTATAGGAGGCGGCCTGGCGCGATGGCGTCGGAAGGCCGGGCCAGGGGTAGAAAAGCACGTAGCGCCTACATGTTAAAGGGCTGAACATTTACCATTGAGGGTGTATGTATGGAACCGCTGTGGTCCAGGGTCGTTTAGATGCACAGTATGGGCTACGTTTATGACGTGGTACGGCTGAAAGGTGGATCATGTTCCCTCGTTAGTAGGGAAGGCGTTTGCTGTAGCTCCGGAAGGGAAAAGAGAAAGTTCTTGTTTCTCAGTCCTGGCTCCCTTATTACTTTGGTTCGACTCCATTAGCTCGTTAATTAGCAATGTCTACAGCAGTTGGCTTGGGGTTTTAAATCAGCATGCTTATTGCTAAGCTAAGTAAGCAAACAATACGACGCAAGCGACGAGCAGGGGAGCCATTTTGTTGTGCAGTTCTTTTTGGGTTATCTTTTAATATTTTTGCTACACAAAGTACTTTTAGCTCACAGGGAAATCTCAGACACACACCAACCTCTCTCTTCCTCTCACTCTGAGACACACACTCGCGTGCGCGCACGCACACACCATTTGCAATGCGCGTGCACGGCATTCTGCGGCAGGAGAACGACTCGATGAGTCACTTCCTTACAGTGGAGAGTTTGAGTGTGTGTGTGTGTGGCGTGGAAATGATAAATCACGAAACATACGCGCTTCTATACCACGTAGGTACGATTACATACGCCTTCGCCTCTCAAAGGTAGCTTCCTTGCTCAGACGCTATAACCGACAACCGTACACGAGAGCCATGCCATATGGCCCCCTTCTCCGGGACCGCCCAACCCACATCTTTAGCATGGAAACGGCTTGTCTCCGCCCAGCTGCCCCCCTTCTGGTCTTTACTATGCACTGCTAATTAGCTTAGACTCTCAGTGTTGCCATTGACAAGGTGGCTCGTAGCCGAGAACGTGAGAACCACCATCAAAGTAACCTATAGTTTCCTTTTATCAGACTTGAGTCACTGTACACTTGCCCTTGTTTATTTTCAAACCCTCTGATGCCTGTGTACCCAATGCCAACGTTTCCTTATTAGGATCCTATACATTGTCTCATTGAAGATTCTTTGTAGATCGCTGCCTGTGTCCTCCCATGATTATCCTCTATTAAGATACGAACTTTACTGTAAGTGCCCTCAAATTCATAATTTTTCATCTGTGTGTGTGTTTGTGTGTGTGTGTGCATGTGTGTGTGTGTGTGTGTGTGTGTGGGAGAAGTGGAGAATCTGACAGAATAGTGTACTTATATAGTGTACTGTGTGTGTGTGTGTGTGTGTGTGTGTGTGTGTGTGTGTGTGTGTGTGTGTGTGTGTGTGTGTGTGTGTGTGTGTGCGGGTGCGTGGAAGCGGAAGACTGCGAGAATGTCTGAAATCCCCCCCCCAAAAAAAGAGAAACAAAGACAAAACAGGGCGATGCGGTTTTCTGCTTCTGGGCGTGGCCTCGTCTCTGGGTGCGCTCGTCTCTCGCTGCCGGGATACGCTACGCCGGCCGGCGGCGCCGAAGCAGTGTGGGGGGGTGGAGCTAGAGGATGAGGTGGGGGGAGGGGGGTTGACAGCTGATGAAGGAGCTGGTAGAACAGCGGTTCCGCGGTGTTGAAGTGGGATGGAGCGCGGTGCTGGGCTAGAGGCAGCACCAACACATCACATCGTTCAGAGCAGACGCACATGCCTTAGATACAGGCACGCTCACACACACACGCAGACACACATTGTAGATAACCACACACACACACACACACACTTTAGATAGAGGCACGCACGCACGCACGCGCAAACATGCACGCACTCACACTGCACATAACCACACACACACACATACTGTAGATACACACACACAAACACACACACACAAACATGCACACAAACACATTCTGTAGATACACACAAACTGTAGATACACACACACACACACATACTGTTGATAAAGAAACACAAACACATACATATATCTAGATAAAGACACACCCACACACATATTCTCTAGCTAAAGGCACAAACAAGCAACCTGTAGATAACGACACACACACTCATACTGTAGAGAAAGACATACTATAGATGCACACACACACACATAGACACAGACACACATACAGCCTGAGAGAGAATGAGAGAAATGTGCATATTGCTCTGAAGGGAATGGAATTAAAGCCTGATGCGTTGGTCACACGTGTCTGCTCATATCCATCACACCATGAATGTGCACGAGGTGGCACACGTGCACACCCGCAATCAATCATCCCCCCGGACACGCCTCAACATATATCCTGACATCCATTCATCCAAACCTCCGTACCACTTCCTCTTCCACCTCCATCATCCCCATCCTGTTCCTCATCAGCATCCGTCTGTGTGTGTGTGTGTGTGTGTGTGTGTGTGTGTGTGTGTGTGTGTGTGTGTCCATTTCCTTCAAACCCAGATGTACTTATCTCTTATTCTCTCTCAAGGTGTGTGTATCTACAGTATGTATGGATGTATGTCATTATCTACAGTTTGTGTGTGTGTGTGTGTGTGTGTGTGTGTGTGTGTGTGTGTGTGTATGTGTGCCCATTTCCTTTAAAACCAATATGTACTTATCTCTCCTTCTCTCTTAGTGTGTGTGTGTGTGTGTGTGTGTGTGTGTGTGTGTGTGTGTGTGTGTGTGTGTTTGTGTGTGTGTAGAGTACGGGTGGGTTGCAGTTTGATGGCTACATCAGATAAGGAGTAATGAAAATGTATATAGGAAGGTAAAATGTTAACTGCGGATGGATTCTGACACGAGTAGTTGCGAGTGTACAGCAATTGAACAGTCCAGGAAGTCAAAAGAGAAGCGAGAGGGCAGAGTAAATATTAAAAGGCCTGGAGGTTGAGATTGAGGCTGAACGCTCGCTCTGAAATAGTCGGAATGGGTGTTTTTATATGTTTCTCGGAATCCAATTTTTTAGCGGTTGTGGGAGATGCTGTATGAAAACTGGCCAAATGGTATTTGTTTGACTGTGTTTGCATAGTACCATAGTATACGTACATCTGTTTGCCTTATTTAATACTGATAAATAAGGCAAACAGTATATTCTGAGTGGTTAGCTACACTCAACTTTGCACTTATTTTACTTACATAAGCTGTAATTTTCGGCTAAGTCTCTGTCCCCATCCTCTCTCTCTTGGACTTTCCGGTCGACTGAGTCATTCAATGTATCTTCTGGGTACGATTTCCGAAGCCCACTAGCTAGCTAGTGTCGAGGCCAACCTGATCCATTATAAATGTGCCGACTCGACTGCCAGCTGTTGAGTGTTTCTTCTACAATATTGATATAGATTGTACGCCGTATTTATATGCCGCTAATGTATAAGAAACGTCCCGTGATTCAAGGTGTGATGGCTGTCGTACTCGGTCAAGCCTTCCCCCCGGGGGAAAGAGGGGCTTGCTTAAAGCGAGGGAACGCAAAGAGGAGCACAAACATGGTGTGAAATGAGGTTCAAAGTGCATTTGTGTTTCCTTACCATGTATTTCTGTCACTGCGCGTTAGCACAGCCGCTGAACTCGGTTTGAACTGAGAGTTTTAACTCCTCCCTGCTGCGGTAACTCTGAGGTCGTCTCACGGCCTCCTCTCCTGTCCACCAACTGTCACTTTCCATAAAAAGAAAGACTTTGCTTAGATTTCTCGCCTGACAAAAAAATAAAACAAGAAAACGAACGACTGCAGTATTAGCGTTAACCGTGACCCCTTCGATCAACGAGTTACCACTTAGTGATTTGGCGGACGCTGTTATCCAGAGGTACTTACTCAGAGTTCAGAGACGGGTGATTAACGAGCAGGCAGAGGTCTGCTCTTGGTACACCTATAGGGCCGCCCGCAGGCATTCCGGGGGGGTCTAAGCCTGGACCCTTTCAGAGAGGAGCCCTGACCCCCCCCCCCCCCCCGCACTACAAGCCGTCAGAGGAGTGCTTACGAGGCAGGTGTAGGTGAGGGGTTTGTGGGGTGGGTGGGTGGGTGGTAGGTTGTCGATGGGGGGGGTCGACCGTGTTGGAAAACGTCCCAGAGCCATTATCGTTTCCCCGGGTCGTGTTCGACACTGCTCACGGAGACCCGCGGTGCCGAGGAAGACATGCGTACTTATTCATGAGCCGCGGTGATGCAGTGGGGAGAGGAAGGCGAGGGAGGGGGAGAGGGAGGGTGAGAGTGGGAGGGAAAGAGGGAAGGAGCGGAGATGAGAGACAAAATGGAGGGAGGGGAGGAGGGAGGGGTGAAGGAATGGAGAGTAGAGAGAGGGAGCGGAGGAGAGGAGTTAAGGAACAGAGAGTAGAGAGAGGGAATAGAGAGGGCTAAAGGAAGGGAGGGTAAAGGAGAGAGATGGAGTGGTGGTGCAGAGGAACAAAGCGATGAAATGTAAATGATGGAAAGAAGGAAGGGAGGGAGAGAGGGGAACAGAGGAGGGGAGGTGGGTGGGACAAGGGAAGTGGAGAGGAAAGGAGGTGGGTAGAGAGGAAAGGGAGGTAGGAAGGAAGGAAGGACTGGAGGAGGAATGCAGCGAAAGGCGCTGGAGGGAGGGAGAGAGGAAAGAAGGATAGGCACAGAGAGGGTGGGGGGAGAGAGGGCGAGAGTAGCTTGCAGATGCATCGCAGATTGTGAGAAAGTGGCAGAGATTGAAACCAAACAAGTGAAATAGATTAGGGAGGAAAAGCCCTGGACCACGCTCTTGGCCAATCAGAGCGGTTTATTTACGGACACAGCCTTATCTGATTGTAGCGAGTACACCGCAGAGGGTGAATACCACTATTGCTGGTTGGCTACTTTATTAATTTCTCTGCGGTGCTGGAAGGGGTTTTGGACGTTCTGGGCTTCCCAGCTACTGGCACCGCTGTTATAAGAAGCTTCTAGAAGCTGGGGAGAGTGTTACCACTCAGGAAAGAGCAGTGGCGTCTAGCAGGGGATGTGGCTCCTCTCGTTCCTCCTGCTGGGTTTGCATGATGCTAAATATTTAGAGGCGTGAATTCATGAAGGCACGAGGAGGCGGTCGCTGAAGGCAAAGTCTGTCTGTTTCTGTTCCTCTCCCGCCCCCTCTCTCTGTTTGATTCTTTCCCTCTATCGCACTCTCTCATTTTGCCTCTCACTCTGTCTTGCTCTCCCTTTGCCTCTTTCATCCTTCCCTTGGTCTCTCTGTCTCACATATGTACACGCTTTTAGTCTTTCTATCTCACGCAACCTGACTCTCTCTCGCTCTCTCTCTCGCTCTCTCTCTCACCCTGTCTCTCTTTCTCCCTCTCTCTCTCTCTCTCTCTCTCTCGTTCCCTCTCTCCCTTACTCTCTCTCTCTCTCTCTCTCTCTGTCTCTCTCCCTCCCTCTTTCTCCCCCTTTCTGCGTCTCCCTCCCCTCTGTTCTCCTCTTGTTTCGCAGGGCCTCTCGTGTCTGAGGTTTTGACACAGACGTGGAGCCGAGTTGAAGCGTTTGTCTTGCGGGGAGGGAAGACAAATGTGCATGCAAACAGACACACAAAAAAGCTAAGCCTTGGGACAAACAGCGGCGCTGTTTCTCTAACACGGCTTTCATTGAATGTTCTCCTCGGCTCGGAAACGCAGATAGCTGCGGTCTGATCGCATCAGCTCAATTCAAATGTCATCAGACAACCTGTCAATCATTTTTCTCCTCCGCGACTTTCTGAAAGACGCCGGGGAAAAACACATCTTTATACGCACCTGCCTGCCTGCTAGCGGGAAACAGGCTTGCGTGAACCTTTTAGTTGTCTATTTCGACAAGATTGTTACACTTAGGGATTGTTAGCCTCTCCATATTTTCTTTTCAAAAGGAAATTCGTTCAGTAACACGTGTGCGAGTGCACGGACGAACTGTACTTTTCGTTTGATTGCTGCTCATCTTTGTCAAAACGTTTCCGTGTGTGTTCCCTTCTCAAACCGTTTTCCCATCTCTTTTCATAATCGTTGACCTTGCACTTGACTGTCAGAACAAACGCGTTTCTCGAGTTGCTATCAAGGGCGGCCATGACACTGCTCCTGGTTTCTGCTTTTCCAAACCAAAGCAGACTAAAGCGTCACAGGACCTTTCGTCGATATACAAATACACAAGCCAGAACGGTGTGTTACAAGGGATCGACATTTAGGCCAAGAATCAAATCCTCATAGTCCAAATCACAAGCAGAATATTGTATTCTTTTGGCAAACCGGCTGCATGCTTTTTATTATTCCTCAACCGTAATCTATCCCCACTGTGGTGATCCGGGGATTGGTGTTTTGTTTGCGCGGTAAATCCCTCCGTGCCTGCGCCTGTCTGCTCACTGATGCGCGGTGGTCAGGGGGGGAAATACGGCGCGTGTGTGTGTGTACTTCATTTGACCTTGAACGGAAAAGAAACAGATAAATATATAAGTACAGTGTACTGTTTTCTTGTCCGGGGTTTTTCGTGAATGTGAGCTGAGGTGAGATGACATGGGGGAGAGGTGGAAGAAAATGAATGTGAAAGTAAATAATTCCCGCCTGGCACTTGCGCTGTGCTTGTGTGCCGGGGAAATATGGGCAAAACAAAAAAACCTTTTAGTTGTTTTCGGGGGAATGACACCAGACCTGCCTGTTATGTTGCAAGGGACCATAAGCCCGGGGCCCGACAGCAGAGTGGAACGGGCCCTTCTGGGTCCTGTCGAACACGTGCACAGACGGTTTCAGTGGAGAGCCCGGCGAGATTCACACCAATTAAATGTTTTGGGCCACCCTCAGAGGCTACGCCTTCCTGACTCTCTTTAGTTTCTCTCTCTCTTTCTCCGTCCCCATTTTGCTCTTTTTTATCTCTGCCAATCTCTCTCTTAGTCTCTTCCTCCCATCTCTGTCGCTCATCCCTCCATCTCTCTCGCCCTCTTTATCTCGACTCAGTCTCTCGCCTTTCATCTTCCCCGCTCATCCATATGGTTCTTTGTCCATCTTATTCTATTTGTAGTCTTTCTCGACCCCATTTCTATCCATCTCACCTTTCCCTCTGTCAATGTTGTCTCTCTCTCCTCCTCTTTGTCTCTCATCCCTCTCTCCATCCCTCTCATACTTCCATGTTTATTTCTTCACTTCACTTCAAGCTTCCACCTTAAAATAGGTTGCAGATTTTAACGACAGATTCCTTTTTTGAACACCACTTTCCTCCCGATTGTAGACACAGTCTATGTGTGGGTGTGTGTGGGCGTGGATGTGGGTGTGGGCGTGGTTGGGGTAGTGACGGGTTTCTAAAATGGAGAACAAGTGTCTCTCTCTTAAATGTGTAGGTGTGCGTCGAGGGAAGGAGGGAGAGAGGAGGGAAGGATGGAGGAGAGATGCTGTGAGACAGTTGGGACAGGAGGAGCCCTCCTTTAAACTCAGCCCTGTCAGCTGAGCCGCCGCCTGATGATGACAACAAGAACAATCGAGGAAAAGAGGAGAAAAGAATAGAAAAGGAATGTAACAGCAGAAAAAAAGAGAAAGAAACAATAACGCGCCGTCAGTAAATAAGTGGGGCAGGGGACGAATCAAGCTGAACAGCTTTGGCTCATCAACTCCCTTGTTGTCACCGTGTCACTACTTTGCCTCCTCTAGTGCATCCCTCCCCTGTGCTTTGTTCCTCATTTGGCAATGTTTCCGCTAGCGATGGTCATGCTAGCACCGTTTATGCTAGGGACATTTGTCCCAGCGACACTCATGTTAGCGCCATTCGTGCTAGCAACGTTTATGCTAGTGACATTTGTCATAGTGACAGGAGACGTATGCCAGCGCCATTCATGTGAGTGACATTCGTACCAGGGCGAGCGTATGAACAATATTTGTTAGGGCAACATTTTACGAGCGGCATTCTTAGTAGCGACGTTTATTCTGGCGATATCCGTGGGTATTGGCACCCTGTGGGCTGTGGCTTCAGCTCCCAAAGGCCCAGGAACCCAGCTGGGTGCCTGGGTTGCCAGATTGTGTTGTTGGCGATGGAGTCAACGGGATCATCAATGTTTGTGTGTTTTCTGTTGAGACAATGTTGTGTGTGTGTGTGTGTGTGTGTGTGTGTGTGTGTGTGTGTGTTTGTGTGTGTGCGTTTGTGTTTGCTGCTCTCTGCTGCTGCCATGCATGTTGGTCCCTTTTTTTTCTGACGTTTCTTCAGTTTGTTTTGGGTCCGGGTTTATGGAAGAGAATAACAGGAATAGGCTACACACTGCTGTTGTTGTTGTTGTTGAGTTCATTACATTGGTTGTTTTCTGCTAGTGTTAACTGTCCTTGGGTAGTTGTAACACCATTTCCACCCCCCCATGAACACCCCCACACACACACACACACACACACACACACACACACACACACACACACACACACACACACACACACACACACACCCCACACACCCCACACACACACACAAACACACACACACACACACACACACACACACACACAAACTTCCCTTTAGAATATTTAGATACACATTATCACCTACAAGAACAGTAATGCAACAAAACACACTGTTCTCTTTATCACACGTGTCCCGTTTTTATCTCAAAAGCTATCGTAATTAATTACTCCGCTAACACAATGTTAATCCATTGCTATGTACGACTTTTCCGCATCAAAGCAGATTTTCTATTAATACTGTGATTGGATTACAGATGCAGTCAAACGTGTTGGTGTGCGTGTGCATTTATACCTCTGTGTATTAAGATCATGCAGTGTTGAAATCCTTTTGTGTACAGTTTGTACATGGTGGAAGCGAGAGAGAAAGCTGCGTTTAACAAAAGGACGCTTGCTATTGAATCTGCCGTGCTTTCTTTATGTTTCAATCTCTCTCTCTCTTCCATCAATCTCTGCAATAGCTACGTCGTTATGTGGATTTACATGTCGCCATTTTAGTCATTTCCATTTACCCGTTGCAACTGGCGAGAGGCATGTGATCGCAGCGTGAAAGACTCCCAACCGGGGTTGCCTCAACAAGTGCTAAAGGGCCGCACATACAGGTTTAGACAACAAAGAGCTACTGGACCCAGTGCAGAGTACTGGGTCAGAGTAATTAGATCACACGGTTGGTAGACCTTTTGTGGTCAAGTGCATTATAGGATATTCAATGAAGTGCCTTAACAGAGAGAGTCAAAACGAGTAAGAGAGAGTGAGCAAGAGACAGACAGAAAGGCAGAGAGATGGGATACTAAGTCAAAGACAGCAAGAGTATTTATGCATGTACAACGACGCGCTAAAAATCACACACAGGTGCTACTAGCACCTTCATGCTAGAGATACTGAGGACCTGTAAGGGGTTACCCTCAGATCGCTTCATGAGAGAGGGAGACACATGATGGGATAGCGTGAGAGAGGGAGAGACCCAGAGAGAGAAAGAGAGAGAGAGAGAGGGTGAGAATGCAAAACTCCCTATCAAAAGATGCAGTGCATTGTGTTTTTTTTAGCTATTTTGCCTCTGGTTTGTTTTCCTTTGACGGTATAAACCTGTCGGAGAGATGAAGAGGGGATGCGAATGCATGTGAGCAATGATGAAGAGGAAGAGGATTATCTGCAGTGTGCCAGACATATTTATATAAATATATAGCAGGAAGAAAAAGGCCAGGAGTTATGTTGAAGGGACTGAATGTCCTGAACATAAAAAAACAAAATTTATGCGTACATTCGCTTACATAAATCCAACTATAAAGATATATACTCGCAAGTCCTTTGAACCCAATTTTCTCCTGTTTTGAACTCTCTCTCTCTCTCTCTCTCTCTCTCTCTCTCTCTCTCTCTCTCTCTCTCTCTCTCTCTCTCTCTCTCCCTCCCCCCTTTGTCAGTGTATGACAAGCACAAAAATATCCCCACAGCACATACAATCACCGCACTATGGCGCATCGAGTATCAAAGCGTTATAAGGAGCTTCTGCAATCTCTTGTCCCACCCCCTTGAATATAAGCGCCTCCGTTTGATACAGCAAAGCATACCCCACCAACATACACCAGCACAGACGGGATGAATGGATCGAAGGGAGAAAGGCACGACTGCAGGGGGCCGCTTTATCCCACGTAATGTCATGTAATCTCATCAAGGAGGAAGGAGAAGAAGACGTAGTAGTTGATGGTAGTTTAAGAGTGGGAAGAGATCGAGGGACTCACACAGGAAATGCTTTTTTAACATAACAACAGCCGGGGATGCTCGACTCTCTCGTGGACACGCTTGGCGGCGTTCAAAACGACCCGATTACCGTTTTGGTTCCGTACACATACGCGCTTCGGGAAACGTGAAATGATCTATTAAAGGCCCCCCCCCATCCCGTCCCCCGTTTCCATTACATGTATGTTCATACCAACAACGTGATATATACTGCATATGGAGGCTACATGACACGGAGATTGGATTTTGTCCGGGCGTCTCACTATTAATAACAACATGCGTCGCCCGGGAGTGTGTGTCGCCAAGTGGTGTGTTTTGCCGAGGAGTGCGCGTTGGCAAGCGTGTGTGCGTCGGCGCGGACGTCACAGGCCACCGGGCTCGCCAGGTTTCTCTGGCGCACTTCGCTCCCTCGGCGATTGTGTTAAGCCGTCACAGTCCGTTTGATTGGCTCTCTGTTGTTCTTGATTGTGCATTCGGAGCGCGCAAATTGACATCAGCACACACACGGACACGCACTCACACACACACACACACACACACACGTCGGGATATGGTAAGAGTCTAGCATGAGGCTAAGCCATTCTCCATCTTCTTTTTCCATTTATTAGTATGTGTTTTTTCTTGCGAATTGTATTAAAGTTTCTAGTGACAGGGGATGATTTGATTCTCACCTTGAGCGTTCACCTTCATACTGATGTGGATTTCACAAATCAATGACACACACACACACACACGCATGCACGCACGCACGCACACACACACACACACACACACACACACACACACACACGCTTCACTTTGGTTGCGCATTTGTGTGTGAATGTTTGGCAGGTGTGAGTGTGTGTGTGTGTGTGTGTTTGTGCTCAGATCTCTGGTTCCAATGTGTGCTCAGCACACGCAGCCATCCCCTGCTCGGGTTGTGTCGCGGATCACTGCCTCGCTGTTGTCAAATATTTCCCCCGCTTTGGTTCTGCCACCATCGCTTCCGCTCAACTGAAAAATTCAAACGAAAACTAAGAATGAGGGGTGGCAAAAGAAATATGTGAAAGAAGATGACAAACTGCTTGCTTTGTAGGGTTCACAATCGTATTTTTTTTTGTATCCCAGCGTTTTCACGGTGACATTTGATGAAAACAAAGATGTGTCAGGTGCCGGGTAAAGCAAAATAAATCGGGGGGATGCAATCATCAGAGATAGCTTGCGCTTGCTTCTGTGCTCTCAATGCTGCTTTAGGGGGTTGTCTGTGGGGGTGGTGGGGGGAGGCTCTCTGACCTTTTTGTTTTTAATAATACTCCACTTAAGGGGCTGAGGAATGGGTCCCAAACAATAGCAAGGAGAGGTCACCAAGGAACACGAGAGAGAGAGAGAGAGAGAGAGAGAGAGAGAGAGAGAGAGAGAGAGAGAGAGAGAGAGAGAGAGAGAGAGAGAGAGAGAGAGAGAGAGAGAGAGAGAGAGAGAGTACTTTGAAATGAGTAACAATAACGCACAAAACACACAGCGCTACCCTGGGTTACTTTGCTAGATATTTGTTCTGGCTCTGCAGTTACGCAGCAAGGTTAAATCTTAATGTTGTGAAAGCGAAGAGTGTCTTTTCCAGTAGATGCACACACACACACACACACACACACACACACACACACACACACACACACACACAGACCGTTTCATTGGTGTTCATGGTTTCCTCCGTCTCTGAGAGGCCTGGGGGTCCGGGGGCCCCGCGAGACCATCCACAATCGAAACACACACACACACACACACACACACACACACACACACACACACACAGATACACACACACAACACTCTTCCTTGAGACCACACGGCAGTCAAAGCACATTAAAGACACAAACGCCTGTGCAAAACCCCAGCTCCGGTGATTTGTCCTCTCCTCTCTCGTCTCTCTCTCTGCCCCATTGGGTCCCTTCTCTCCCTCCCTTCCTTCCCTTTCTTTTTCACACTTACCCTTTAACGTTCAGTGCTGCTGTCAAACCTCCGTGGTCCGGCGGAGCGCAAAGACAAATGTTTCCCCTCACAATGAGAATTGATTTTCCCAGCGGCCCTCGTAATCACTGGTTCGTACATTTTCATTTTGATAAAAAAGGGCCCCCCTGTGTGTGTGCATGCTGGCGGGTGTGTGTGTCTTTGTCTGTGCATATGTGTGTGCTGATGTGTTTTTGTGTGTCTGCCTTTCAATCTTTTTGGTTTCTGTGCGTGTGTCTGTGTGTGTGTGTGTGTGTGTGTGTGTAAACCGGAAAGGACGGTAGCAGAGAGGGGCGAGCGAGAGGACGTCATGGCGCTCTGAGCGAGGGCGTGTGTCCGTGGGGGGGAGCCGGGACAGGGGCCGTACATGCCCATTACAGGCTACCGCGCCCTGGGGGCCCCTCTGTCTGGCAGACCCCTGCTATCACGGTGACACGGGCGGCCCTCGGCTTATCACCTCTCAGACCCATCAGCAGGGGACCGAAACTGGCCCCTACTGATGGCCCTAATAAAGATTTGTATCTTTTTTTATTCTTCATAAGTGCATCCCCATGTGCCTGGCCGGTTTTATCACGAGTATCTATGAAGGCTCGGAAGACTGAAACGGGGGAATACTGTAAAGAGGAACTCGATTCATAGAGGCAGCTTAATCCTCTCTTTGTCTGACAAGAATGCTTTGCTTATCACCGCACGTAACGTCCGGCGGGTCTGACTCGGTTGTTCCTCCGCAGGCGGGCTGAGGCATGAAAACAACGTGTCAACCGCTGGTATAACTGTTGTGGTGAACTGCAGAGAACAAACAGGACCAAAGCTAAAGGGTGGTCTGGGGTATGGGCGGACCCCCGGCTCATGCTACTGAATACAACAAGACCTCCTTTCTGTGGATCCCGTTAATGAAACACTAAAGGATCTACCCTGTGTGGATCACGTTAGTAAAACACAACAGGATCTACACACAGTAGGATCTGCTAAAAGGAACTCCAGTCAGTAGATCCCGTTGGTGAAACACAACAGGATCTACCCTCCGTAGATCCTGTTAGTAAAAAAAAGGACAAGATCTACCCTCTGTAACACAGCAGGATCTACCCTTTGTAACACAACAGGATGTCCCATCTTTAGATCCCGTTCGTAAAACACAACTGGATCTACTGTCCGAAGATCTTGTTCATAAAAAAACAACACAATCTACCCTCTGTAGATCCCATTAGTAAAACACAACAGGATCTACCGACTGTTGTAGCTCCCATTACTATAACACAACAGGATCTACCCTGTGTAGATCCTGTTAGTAAAACACAACAGGATCTACCCTGTGTAGATCCCGTTAGTAAAACACAACAGGATCTACCGACTGTTGTAGCTCCCATTACTAAAGCACAACAGGATCTACCCTGTGTAGATCCCGTTAGTAAATCACAACAGGTTCCCGTTAAAAAAACCGGAGTAGATCCCGTTCTTAAAACTAATCAGGATCTACTGTACAGTCCGGACCGCCTGTCCACACCGGCTAACAAAGCGAGGCGTGTGCGGTGTCGGCGGTGGATGTAGGGCGAGCTCTCTGAGCGTGAAGGCCAGGCCTCCGTATATCAGAGCGATGATGGATCCCGCGGTGGCCTCAGCCAATCGAGAGTCAGGGCAGGGCCGCGGGTCAGCCGGGCATGGCAGGAAATGGCGGGCGGTAGGCTGCCAAGAATCACAATGTTGGAACTAATGGCGGCGGACCGTGGCGGGGTGAGAGAGAGAGCCGTAATCAGGCTGTCACTCCTGCGTGGGGTGGTGGGAAGGCGAGGGCAACTAAGGACCCCCCCCCCCCCCCCCCCCCCCCCCCCCCCCCTGGTTCTCAGACCACCGGGGGTTTGCTCAGCTGGAGCTCACTGTCTGCTCACTCCTGTGCAGGATCGCACCATTGAGACACTTGTGTTCTGTGGGGGCCTTTTCAGGAATGACATAAAGAGGGATACTAGAGAGAAATCATGGCAGTGGAAATCAACGGGATTAAATCAGAGCCCAATCACAGATAAAAATCACTGAGATTAAATCATTCACATGAAATCAACGATGATAAAAATAGATGGAAATTACTAAATCAAATCAGTTTCATTCACAGATGTAATACACAAAAATCTGTTGGAAATCTTTATTGGTTTCTATCTCTGGATGAATTTTCTCATTGTGTTTAAGCTCTACCTACCATATTTGTCACCTTAAATGAACTCTCTTTATAGCCGATAGCACCTTCAGTGTATTGACTACTTTTTTTTTATTGTATCTGGCTCCTTGTCACAATGTTTACTTGAGCTTTGGCCAACAGCGCATGGTCAGGATGACCTGGTCTAGCTAAACTCATTAGGGAAACCACAGACATTAAACCCTGAACCATAAAGGCTATGTGTTGTCAGGGCAGGATCGTCTCGTGGTAAGGGTGACACACAGCCAGCAGAATCAGGGTTCAAACCCCAATGTCCGCAGCCTAACCTGCAGGCCTCCCTGAGCAAGATGCCCCCTTACCCCTACCTGCTCCTGGATGACAGGTATCTGAGGAAAGAAAAGAAACAAAGGCATATTGGACAAAGAAATCAGATGAAAAGCCAAATTGAATACAACATTTATATATACCAAATAGGAGAACGAAAAAGAGGAGAACTGCTTTTGAACATAGAAGACGCCTATTTAAACATCAACCAACGTAAACAGAATCGTTTCACCAAAGTGGAAAACCACCGTCTAAGTCTATGAGATCCACTCAGCACCGCACCCCTTCCCCACCGGGTCCGGCTCCACATGGTACTCCGTGCTCAGTGTCCTCTGCCATTGAGAGAGCCAGGTCTCTCCGGGTCCCTCCCCCCTCCCCCGCCGATGCTAACGGGATGCTAAGTGAGCGCCGCCATCATCGTTACCTCGCTAGCCCTGGTTCCTGGACGTAGCAGGGCATGACACGGCAGTGCTGGATACGGCTGCTAGCGGTGCGCCCCGCTTGTGGTAAATAGGGCCCCGCCGCCAACCAGCCTCCGCATCCTGTTCCCCCGCTCACAGGGGGAATGTCATCCAGGCTATTAAAGGCGTTGCGACTCCGCCACACCCCATTGGCTCGCCGCAATGTGCTTCTGAAATTGCTCCCGTGCCGGTGAGGAAATTATCTGAAGGCTAGCGCTCCCACCGTGGCAAACTAGCGGGGGAGCGGGGCCATGTAGATGTAGCCCGCCCCCGCCGCTGCCGCGCCAACGCGTGCGTGCCAATATGTGTACCCGTGTGGCTCCGAGGCGATTTTGATAAGGAAAGCCTGTTTTAAAAAACATGGTGGTGTCGGTGTCGTAGGCCTTGCCACGGCACGCTGAAGGCTGGGCTACTGCTACTGCAATGCACCCATCAGAAGGCCCGAGCAGGAGGTCTGAGTACATGAAGACTGCTGCTGCCAACATCTCTCCCTCGATGAGAGAGAGAGAGAGAGAGAGAGAGAGAGAACGCAATCATGCAACACCTGTTTATTCCCGACAGACTGGCACCCCATCTCCCTGCCACGCTAAAGATACACTTAAAATAGATCCTCGGTGCGAAGATGAGAAGTGCGCCACAATGTCAAATTAGTATTTTTTTCTTCTCATCCACTTAGTATCTCACCGGTGAACTAATTGGGGGGAAACGATGACATGCTTAACTTTTTTTCTCACTTCTGACAGTGAAACTCTGGGCGGCATCGGGGATTTTCTAGAGTTAACGGTTAAAACGAAGTCACGATGACGCGTGCACAGGGGGATGTATAGAAAGCCTCGGCAAAATAAGATTCCCCCGTGGGTAAGCGGCGTCAATCTCTCAGGCTCTTATGAGCGACATAGACTAATTGATGCCCAGAGTGGCCTTTCATCAGCACTCGTTTTCCCCCCTGCTGTATTTGGCAAATAAGATCTTAAAGACTGTTAATTTTGTAAAGGACGCAATCATTTAGTTGGTGGTTAACTCTGACAACAAGGTGTTCGAGCAGCGGGAAGGACTGTAAACCAATCAGGCAAGGTCTCATGAGTTGGGGATATAAGCTTGGATCTTTAAATTTTTGGACTAATTGAGACTAAAACCACAATACAGGTTGTTCCTGATAGCAGTAATTATGTCAAGTTGTACCGGGACCGCAGGCAATCTGCCTCTGAGGCAAATGACAAGGACAATCTCTGTCTGTTCTAAATCATTTTCTTTATGAGACAAGGATGTATTGAGGGGAAATTCTCTTAATGACACTACAGATATTTAAATTGTCCTTTATGCCTTACTACTTTTTACGATCTTCTGTCATTTTAAATGTACAATCCGACAACCCTTTCCCTGTGAGAAACGTGAGTCTTCACATGCATTAGAATGTGTAGCGTTAAGGATACGATATCCTTAAGTCTTCAAACTTGAAATGACTTAATTTCAAGATGAGGATACACAGTATTGCACCCAATACGTTTAAATATATTGCAATTTATGTACGACTTTATTCACTAAAATTACAACACATGCATTTCATCAACGACCACAATGGCATACCAAAATTCAATATCCGACAACGTAACCAATTTCTTTGTTCTCGTATGTGTTTTGTATTTTTTTCCTCCTCCCTATACCCCCGCCTTCCTACGGGCAGGCTGAGTGGCCCCTTCACTGGCCCTCGTCTATCGCCAAGAGCCTCTCTGCAGATAGTGTCTATGATGGCAAATACCTGGCGATGAGTGGATGTTAAGTCAGGCCATTTGCCCTGCGCCCTGCCACTCCCTAACGTCTAACAACCCCTCTCTAACGCTCTTTTTCTGTGGATATGGCTGTTGGTAAATGGAGGTAGCCTGTTGTGAACCGATGCTGGTCGCCCCTCTCGCTCTCTCTCTCTCTCTCTCTCTCTCTCTCTCTCTCTCGCTCGCTCGCTCGCTCACTCTCTCTCTCTATCATTCTCTCTCTCTCTCTCTCTCTCTCTCTCTCTCTCTCTCTCTCTCTCTCTCTCCTGGAAGACTGATGGCTGTCATTCTCGAATCAATTGAAGCCGACAATGTTGCCGTCCCGGACGCCTCAGAAACGCCAAGGCTATTCTGTCAGATATTTTCACATTTGTTTGGGTGTATTAGGGCCCCCCGTTCCCCCCCGGTGGGGTACAGTGTTGATGGTCTGTCAATCTCACCCACAGACTCATCTCTCTCTCTCTCTCTCTCTCTCTCTGGGCCCGCCTTGGTCTCATGTTGAACTCTCTCTCACGCTCCATTGGTAATACCTTCGACTGACGTCTACACGACAGCTTCCCAGCTTGTGAAATCACAGCAGCCAATACTGGCACTCTGAAGCACTTCCCTTGAACTGTATGTGTGTGTGCGGGGTTTGCATATGTGTCTTTGTGTTTCTTTGTGGGTGTGTGTGTGTCTTTGTGTTTGTAGGTGGGTTTGGGTGTGTGTGTGTTCGTGTGTGTTTGTATTTGTGTTTGTGTTGGTATGTGTGTATGTGTTTGCATTTGTGTTTGTGTTTGTTTGTGGGTGTGGGTCTTTGGGTATGTGGTGGTCTTTATGTGTGTGTGTGTGTGTGTGTCCTTGTGTTTGTATGAGTGTATGTGTGGGTCATTCTGTGTGTTTTTGTGTTTGTGTGGGTGTGTGTGTGTGTGTCTTTTTTTGTGTGTGTTGGTGTGTGTGTTCGTATGTGTGTTTGTGTGTGTCTTTGTGTTTTTGTATGTGTGTTCGTCTTTGTTTGTGTGTAGGTGTGTGTGTTTGTATGGGTGTGCGAGTGTGTCGTTGTTTGTGCGTGTGTGTGTGCGTGTGTCTTTCTGTCTACGTATGGGTAAACACATCTGCATGTTCTGTGTGGCCAGCCAGCCGGGCCTGTCTCGAGTTTGTCTACTGTGGCACATTCTAGAGTAGGCAGCGGCGGTCCCTCCATCCTCCTGGGACTGTGACAATCCTCCTCCCGGCACACTCACTCAGATCACCCTCAGCTGCCGAAGCATCCATGACTGCAGTTATGAGAGCGAGAGATTCTACGTTATGGAGTGGAAGGGAAAATAACATGATGCATTTTTCTCCAAGTCATTACTGAAGTGACTCCGAGGTTTTAATGTGCCCGTGATGTGAGGGCGCGTTCCAGGGTTTTATCCCCGCACACGCACGAGGGTGTTACTTCTCTAGTTTGTTAGCGGCGGGCCTTTCCTTGTTAAATGTTACATTGTTGAGAGTTATACACGACTGCTGTGTGAAGCCAAAATAGAAAATGTTAATGTCTGCATTTCATAATGTTGCCAGTTACAACGAAAGGCAAGCATTACCGACAGTGGTGATGGACCGGAAAACAGCCGTGCCTTACCGATGGTCGTCACGCCCAAACACTGCGTGGACGCCCTGATATTTCCATACCTAAGATTGGCTCAAATTAGGATTCAGCGGACGTGCCCACTGTCCAGGATTACGAATGCATTATTAAGTCGTGCAGCAAGGTCATCAAACTCACACTATCTACTGAGCATATGCGTTTGCGTGTGTGTGTGTCCGCACACAGGAGTCTTTTACTCGGGCAAAGGGCTCCGGCGAGCAGAAGGTGAAGGCTAGCTAATCGCCACCAGCTCCGAGGCAAAATTGCCTGTCAATGAAGGTAATTGGGCACATAAGCCATTGTGCAGAGTGTCACTCAGTCCTGCATCCAAGCGGGGCCCGCAGCGGGGGTAGAAATATGCCTGCCAGCTCTTTCACGCCGCTCTTTCCGTTTTCCCCGGCGTTTGCTGAAATCTTTGTGGAGAGAAATGGCTCATGTGCAGCTGCCGCCGCGTGCTCTGACTGTGATTCAGCCTGATGAGGCTTTAGTTATCGGCTGCTTTGTAGGTCTTAGCCCGAGTCCTCGGTATCACTGGGCTCGCCGTTAAGCCCACACGTTAATGTTGATAGCCGGCGTGCTGGCCCAGGTGTAATTGATTTGAACGTTTGTGTGTAGCGCCGTCGCCACCCCTTCAGGAGGATTTGGTGTTTAGTTGGATTATCCCGTGGCTGTCACTAGCGCCGCACAGCCATTATTCAACTTTGCCAACTCTTTTCTCACCGCGTCTGCTGCAGGTGTCAGATTATCCACATGCTTCCAATTCCCTCTATCTCGCTCTCTCTCTTGCTCGCGCTCCCCCCCCCCCCCCCCCCCCCCCCCCCTCCCCTCGCGCGTGCTCTCTCTCTCTCTCTCTCTCTCTCTCTCTCTCTCTCTCTCTCTAGCACTTTCTCCGGTCTTGTCTCTTTTCTGCGTCCGGGGGCAAAGAGTCGTGAATAAAGCTGAGGAATCACATATGTCAAGAGTGCAGCAAGAGAAGGGCCACTGTCATCCCCTCTCTCTCCCTGGGCAGCATCCGCACACACTCACCCTTCTCCCTCACTCACTCCCCTCACCCCCACGTCCTCAACTCTGAAGCACCGACTGTAAAATCCCATCTCCTAGATAACGAGCTAAAAGCTGTCTCCATGACTCCAAAACTCCTGGGAGCCCCAAACTCACTCCCACCCCCCTCGTCACTCGAGCAGGGCAGTGCGGAGGTAGTGGAGCGAAGGGTCCGTATGACAGAGAGAGAGGGAGAGAGGGAGAGAGGGAGTGAGAGGGAGAGAGAGACAGAGAGAGAGAGAGAGAGAGAGTGAGTGAGAGGGAGAGGGAGAGAGAGAGAGAGAGGGAGTGAGAGGGAGAGAGAGAGGGAGAGAGAGAGGGAGTGAGAGGGAGAGGGAGAGAGAGAGAGAGAGGGAGTGAGAGGGAGAGAGAGAGGGAGTGAGAGGGAGAGGGAGAGAGAGAGAGAGGGATTGAGAGGGAGAGAGAGAGAGAGGGAGTGAGAGGGAGAGAGAGAGAGAGGGAGTGAGAGGGAGAGGGATTGAGAGAGAGAAAGAGAGAGAGGGAGGGAGGGAGAGGGAGGTTTTGTAGCACTCTGGGCGTGGTGCATTCAAGAGCAGCTGCACACAGTGATCAAAGAGGGGCGAATCTGGTGGGGAGGGGCTTGGAGGGGGGTGGTGTTGCTGCTGCATCTCATAGCAAATGCAATCAGCACACAGGGGATGTACCGTAGGGAGGAGACCTGCGGGAGGTGGGGAAGGATGGGGGTGACAAATGTTGGCCTCGGCACGTAGGTGTCGGCTATAGAATCAGGTTCTCTGCCTCGCATCGCCTGCAGAGCTTTGTTCGATGGTGTGTGGTGTGGAGGGAGGGGGAGAGAGAGAGAGGGAGAGAGAGAGGGCTAGAGTGGTCTTTGTGAGGAATAACCATGCGCAGTTACAGAGCAGGTGTTGACACCATCTTGAACTGGAAAGAGAGCGTTTTGCAATCGTAGCGCTCACAGGGGGGATCTTTAAGAGACGTCTCAGAGCCGCTTGCCAAGGAGAGCGAGAGGCGTAGAGATGGACGGAGAGAGAGAAAATAAGAAATGCACGCCTTGAGCAGTACTTCACCTTCACAACGCCCATAAACCGGGAATGGCTCCAGTACAAAACGGATGGAGAGTAGGAGGGGAACGCTTCAGACAACAGGGAATAGATGTGAATCCAGAAACCTTGTAAACGCTTCTCGGTGTCTACCTGTGTGTGCGCGTGTGTGTATGCGTATGCGTGTGTGTGGAGGCTGGGGATGGATGATGCATGCATGGTAGGTGTGTTGGTTAGACCAGAGGCAGGCGGTTTGAAGATATCTGAAAGCACACTGATGATCATACTGAAAGCACCTCAGTCTCCTCCTCCCTGCCCAGCCGAAACCTCTGAACATCACTCACATCAAGCACGCGTTTCATCTCTCCCCGTCCCCCTCTTTGTTTGTGGGTTATCATATTCGATATTCTGTAAACCCTCCCCTTTTTTTAAGCGAGAACCAGTCGACCCCCCCTGTTTCTCGACACACTGCCAATCGACCCCATGAATTATTGAGTGGGGCGAAACTGAGTTTTGGCCGAAGACGACCCCTTACCCTCATGCCACGCGCTCCTCTGCCAGCGCCCCGATCAATTATTTACCGAGCCCTCAAACTCCTTACAAACCCTCTCCACCACACACACACACACACACACACACACACACACACACACACACACACACACACACGCGCGCGCGCACACTCACAGACACACTTATTAACCATCGCACACGGAGAGCTACTTCACCCACACAGAGCACCATGGCGCCCTGCAGTCAGCTCGGCCGCATCAAGGGAACCCTCCGAACCCATCCGGCAAAACCGAACCCCTACCGACGTTGTGAGCACACAGCCCCCCGTCGGGTTT
>NC_136953.1:5744391-5746891 GCF_949987615.1 Pollachius pollachius | reverse complement strand
CACTCACACATACCAACGCGCACACACGCACACATCAATGGCACACATCAATGGCTTACACTATTAAGACAGATGGCATCTCCCAGACCATGTAGCGCTCAGCCACTCAGTCAGCCAGGCAGACACTCATTATCTGACCCACTGGCCATTATTCTAACACGTTTTTACATTTTTATCGCATAACGTTAGTTTGTTTTCTCTATGTGGTTGTCCATAATGTTTGCTCAATTTTGTTTGCGTCGATAAATCTCCAAGTTAGGCAACTAGCACATGAGAAGGCTTTGCTTTCGTTAACTTCTCCCCCCCCCCCCCTTCAATCTTCACCTCTCCCTCCCTCCTCTTTCCTCTTATCCTCCTAGTTATTCCTCCTTCCTAACATTGCCCTGTTTCTCCTTCTCTCTCTCTCTCTCTCTCTCTCTCTCCACCCAAACGCACTGTCCCTGTCCCTCAGGCACGCCCCTGTTGTTGTGGTGTATCCACTCAGCCCTGTGTCTGTATCACCGCATAAGCCGGCTGTGTGTGTGTGAGAGTGAGTGGGTGTGAAACTCCTGGTAATTACAACGGTCCCCTGGACTCCACGAGGTGATGCGAGGGTTTGGGTGTGGGTGTGGGGAGCGACGAGCTACTATTGTAGTCGCTCCATCGGGGGGTGGGCGGGCCTCTCCACCACGTCACGTACTGTCGCTCTTGTATTCATATTCATATCGGTACCCTGTGTGTGTGTGTGTGTGTGTGTGTTTGAAGGCAGGATTCGGGTGGGTCGACGCAAACAAACAAACATGAGGCTCACACTCCACAGAAAGACAATCCATTGCAGTGTTCAACGCCACCAAGAGAGGGTGAAGGCAATTAAGAGCATTACACAAAGGACGAGAGAGAGAGAGAGAGAGAGAGAGAGAGAGAGAGAGAGAGAGAGAGAGAGAGAGAGAGAGAGAGAGATATTTAATGTTAAGCAGCTCTGTCCCTTTCCTCCGCTAATGGAAAAGGCTTGTCTGCATCCTTTATTGGCCCTTTGTACACAGCTCGCTACAAGCTAGCAGAGTGGTGACAAGATAAAAAACAGCAGACATGCTGGGGTTACCGCTGGCTTACTGCTGGGGTACAGCTATGGTACTGCTGGGGTACGGCTATGGTACTGCTGGGGTACGGCTATGGTACTGCTGGGGTACAGCTATGGTACTGCTGGGGTACAGCTATGGTACTGCTGGGGTACGGCTATGGTACTGCTGGGGTGCCACTGACTAACTGCTGGGGTACAGCTATGGTACTGCTGGGGTACGGCTATGGTACTGCTGGGGTGCCACTGACTAACTGTTGGGGTACTGCTGGGGTACCACAGGGGTACTGATAGGGTACAGCCAAGCTACAGTTGGGTTAATGCTAGGCTACTGCAAGGCTACAGCTAGGGTACTGCTTGGTTAATGCTAGGCTACAGCTGTGTTAATGCTAGGCTACAGTCAGGCTACAGCTAGGATGCTGCTGTGTTAATGCTAGGCTACAGTCAGGCTACAGCTAGGATGCTGCTGGGTTAATGCTAGGCTACAGCTAGGCTACAGCTAGGGTACTGCTTGGTTAATGCTAGGCTACAGCTGTGTTAATGCTAGGCTACAGTTAGGCTACAGCTAGGATGCTCCTGGGTTAATGCTAGGCTACAGTCAGGCTACAGCTAGGATGCTCCTGGGTTAATGCTAGGCTACAGTTAGGCTACAGCTAGGATGCTGCAGGGTTAATGCTAGACTACAGTTAGGCTACAGCTAGGGTGCTACTGGGTTAATGCTAGGCTACAGTTAGGCTACAGCTAGGATGCTGCTGGGTTAATGCTAGGCTACAGTTAGGCTACAGCTAGGATGCTGCTGGGTTAATGTTAGGCTACAGTTAGGCTACAGCTAGGATGCTGCTGGGTTAATGCTAGGCTACAGTTAGGCTACAGCTAGGGTACTGCAGGGTTAATGCTAGGCTACAGTTAGGCTACAGCTAGGATGCTGCTGGGTTAATGATGGGGTACTGCTGGGGTAATGCTAGGCTACAGCTGGGTAAATAATGGTGTACTAATGGGGTACTGATAGGGTACTGCCGTGGTACTGATAGGGTACTGCTGGGTGTTGCAGGATCACCAAACAGTTTGAGGAGGTTTCCATTGTTTGTCAGGTTACATCATTGACATGCAAGCTAGCTAGTAGGGGAGTTGAGATGGACTGAGATGGAGGCTCAGACTGAACGAAGGAAGACATACCATCGATAAGCAGATAACAAGACGCAAGGCTCAGCACCACCCGTCCCATCCTCCTGTCACTTCATCTGTCCACCTATGTGGACAGATGTGATATGACATCGGCCTGGTCGAATGAAAGCAGGGACCACTCCCAGCCCAGAGGACTAGTCTACCTCTGGCTGCCACCGTATACGGCCCCCCTGGGGGTCAGCCACGCCTGCACAAGGGCCCGCGGGCAGGGGGAAATGCGGGCGACAGCCTCGCTACTTCTTCTTTCTTCCAAAAGTG
>NC_136953.1:5619391-5739391 GCF_949987615.1 Pollachius pollachius | reverse complement strand
TTCTCTTTCTTACATCCTTCATATTGTTACGATATTCTCAATACAAAGTAAATCTACTTCGATCCGATAAATTACTTTTTAGATTTCTTTCTCCATCTGTCTCTTTGACTTCCTCAATATCTCCAACTCGCTGTCTCTCTCTTTTACTAAATCCGAATGGCCAACAAAGCTGTCACCGGTTCGCTTTGATGTGAATCATTTTAAGAGCGGATTCCAGGGAACAATGGAGAGTATCCGAGCCCAGTCACAGACACAGACACAAACACACACACACACACACACACGCATGATTGTGCACGCACCGGTACCACCACCCATCTGCCCATCCTTTTGACCATTCAGTGAGCACAACCACGTATGGACCTCTTCCCTCATCATTTTTTCCAGTCCTATGAACAAATAGGCACGCCCGCACGCACACACAGGCACGCACACACACGCACACGCACACACACACACACACACACTCAGGCACACACATACACATACACCCACACAAATTCATGCATCCACACACATGCATGCACACCCACACACACAAATATGCACAGGCACTCACGATCACACACACACAAATATGCACGCTCACGCACACATACAAAAATACACACAAAATCACTCGCACACACACCAGCCCTTCCCAATATCTTCTCCGGTTGACCCAGATAGTTAGGAAAGCGGGGAGCCAGAAGCACGACTTCAGCATAATCAAAAAGTGTTTTCTTATGGCCTAGCAGCCGCGTGCTGCGCATCAGACCTAGGAGCGTGCGGTACTCTCCTCTCTCCAAGATGGCTGTTTATTAACATTTAACGCCGGTGTAGTGTACCCAGTACTGCTACAGTTATGGGCTTGGTTTGGGGCAGTTCAGAGGACAGGATTTTTTTCCTCTTCTGCTCGGTGCTTCTTTGCTGCACAACGGTCACAGAATCGCCTGACTCGTTTATTTATTAATAAGATGAGCGGAGACTGCTTAAATCTCCCCACTGGAACCGCACTAATGCTGAAATCATTTATTATATTATTACTGTGTTCTTATGGGACTTAAGGGTGCCTTTTTATGCACAGGACAGTGAAGAGAGCGAAGAACGTTGGCTGAATGAGAGGCAGGTTTCCGAAGTGAACCCAGAGTCGCTTTCGCCAGGCGGTTAGCGCGCCAGACGGCTTAGCCAAGTGGGTACCAGGTGAAACTGGACCTTATTGAAGTCAAACGCGCGGTGCTGGCCTCGATCGTTCCCCCGTTAGCCGCTGAGCACGTGAGCTGATGCTAAGTGACATCACCCGGCGCCCATTGTGTGGCTTCAGCGTTCACTCTGTGAGCCGTCGCTTTGGTCCTAAGCCGTTTGTAGGCGAGGCGGGGAACAATCAAAGCAGGAAATCAATAACAGGAAAAATAAACATAGGACTTTCTATTATATATATTTCAATATCTGTACACACACACAATCACAGACACACACACTTTGGGTGAACATGCACCTGGGGGCGGACTTAAACCAAACTGAGTGTGACTGCAATCACAGGGGGTGCCGCCTCGTTCACACTCGCTCTGCCACCGCGGATGTAGCTCGCCCAACAAAACCGGACCACACTAATGATGAAGGCCTATGAGGGTGATAGGGTGTGTGTGCGTGTGTGTGTGTGTGTGTGTCTGTGTCTGTGTGTATCTACATGTGTGTGTGTGTGTGTGTGTGAGTGAGTCTCTACCTGTGCCTGTGTGTGTGTGTGTGTGTGTTCCTCCACCACAAGCACTGTGCTCAATATAATTGACTCAATTGACTCATTTGCGGACAGACGATGCCGGAATAAAGCGCCCTCCGCGAGCGCACCTGTAGCGGTGACCTCCGCCGTCTCTCGCCCTCCTCTCCTGGTCCTAAACGGCGAGACCAAGAAGAGAGAGAGAGAGAGAGAGAGAGAGAGAGAGAGAGAGAGAGAGAGAGAGAGAGAGAGAGAGAACCCCGGCTGTAATTTATAGTGTCTGCTTGTCTTCTCTCCTCGGCCTCCCCTCCCTTCGCCCTGGATAAATGACTTTGCATATAGGGCGACATTAGTTAGCGGCTGGCCGCGGAGCAAGGAGGACGTCTTAAGTATGATGAACGAGTGATGAATTTATGGCCGCCCTTGATGAATGTTCGGAGAAGCTCAGCGGTGGTGGTGGTGTCGGTGGTGGTGGTGGTGGTGGTGGTGAAAGCGGAGGCTGTGGGCCCCGTCCCCCTAACCCACCGTCCCTCCACCCGTACGCCCCTCGCACCAGGTGCTCACAAACTAACCCATTTCTCTTTGTCTCTCCTCTTCTCCCCCCCTCCCCTCCCTCCCCCATCTCCCTCCCCCACCCCTCGCCCACATGCTGCCGACACTGGCTTCTCTCCTCTTCGCCAAAACCATAAACAGGTGAGTGGCTTTGGCCTATTACCCACTTCCTGCTGGGGTTGTGTGTTTGTTTATTACCAAATTGGTTCTTTTCATTATTTTTTTGTGTGTCACCCATTCACTGTCCCGTAGTGCATTCAAAAAGAGAATAGGTTGTGTGTGTGTGTGTGTGTGTGTGTGTGTGTGTGTGTGTGTGTGTGTGTGTGTGTGTGTGTGTGTGTGTGTGTGTGTGTGTGTGTGTGTGGTGGACACTGGAAGCCCCCAGGTGACCAGAATGGGCTTGGTGGGTGTTTCAATGGCGAGCTGTTTCAAGCGCTTGATGACTTATTAATGGAACGCTAGAGCTTTTGAAAAGGGAACTGACAAAGGGCCTTTTCTCCTATACGTTTGACTTCTGTGGACGGATAAGTGTGTCTGTAGGCGTGTGTGTGTGTGTGTGTGTGTCTGTTTGCTTGTTATATTATTCTTCGGTGTGTGTGTGTGTGTGTGTGTGTGTGTGTGTGTGTGTGTGTGTGCGTGTGTGTGTGCGCATGTGTGCTCATGCATGTGTATGTTTGGAAGCACTTCTCCGCCCTCCACTTCAATACCGCTTGCTCTCAAATTCGCCCTCCAACACAAACACACACACACACACACACACACACACACACACACACACACACACACACACACCCACACACGACTCCCAACCCCTACTCCCATGTCTGCACTCTCTTATTTGCCGTCTACGTTGACTTAGCGTCGGCTGTTCTGACAGATATTGAGATGTGGTCCCGGTCGGCTGTAATTACACACAGAGCACCGGGGTGCCACGTCTGGGCGACCACGGCCGGCGCCCGCTTTTGATTGCGGCCGCGAGCCCCCCCACGCTCCTTGGACGGTCGTGGGCGTGGCATCAATAATTTAGAGATGTGCATCGCGTGAGGCCCTTCTCTAGCTAGCCCGGCCCTAGAGTCGCTGCATGGAGAGAAGGGCCGGGCCCACGTAAACACCGTACACATCTGAAGATATTTCAAAACGTTTTGATTGCGTGAGCACGAACGTCGAGCGTTGAGCATGTCGGTTGTTTCAGGCGTTTTTAACTTTACTGTGAGTCAATTTGCAGACTTTGTTGTTTCCATTCACAACGTTCATTTAAGACCTGGGTAATTTTTGTCTGGTTTTTGGGGCCAATTTCTATCCCAGCAGCTACAGGGGAGTGTTTCGTTGTTTGTTTTTGGGATCTTTTACTTATCTCCTTTTTGCTTTGCTTCCTTTCTACGTAACACAGTCCCCTCATTAGAGATCCGCCTCGGAATACATTACCCAACTTCGCCAGCGTACCGTATATATTTCTTGGCTTCCCTTCGTTTCTATATCCCGGAGCGAGCGAGAGAAAAAAAAAGAAAAAGTGGCAGGGAAATTTCACATCTCTTTCCGCCTCCGTCCCCTTTCTAATCTCCAGCGTTTCTTTATATTCATGAGGGGCCGTCTCCCCTTTCCACCCCTCTATTCCATTCCAACCCCCCCCCCCCCCCCGGTTCTGGGCCGAGATGCAGATCTGAATACAGATGCTTGTCGGGGGGGGAAACTTAAACACCGAAACGGAGGGGAGACGGCGCAGAGGTGAGACAGCACGGGGAGTGAATTAAACAGACCAATTACACAATTAAGACAGTGAGACAGGGAGACTGAGAGAGACCGAGAGAGAGAGTCAATGAAAGAGAAGGGTAGAGAAGCGGTGAGACAATGCAAAACGATGGGAGGCGACGCGAGCCTGTTAGACAGAGAGACGGCCCGGACCGTTTGACCGTGACACAGCGTAACTAAGAGGGAGGAATAAAATGGGAAATGGCTTTCGACGCGTCATCTCTTTGGCAAGCAGTGCCTTATCGTGTGCCTTTACCGAGTTTTACGGCCCCAGTCAAAGTGTGAGCCAGAATTTGGGAAACATGAGCATGTTTAAATTCATGAGGTCAACCAGGGCGGCCCGGGTAATTGGAGCCACCGACGAGAGAAATCTCTCCTTCCGCCCGCGATCCGACAACACCACGACAACCCAGTCGGCAGAATCAGAACCTAAGGGAGTGAAATGTCAGTGAGAAAAAGGTGATTTTCGTTTTTTGTGTTTCGCACAGGACATTTTGTTTCCTGTATCAAAGTTTTTCAAAAAGTTATCTTACTCCACTAAGAGAGTTTTAAAGGCAGGGTAAAAATAAGACAATGCAGTTTGCTAAATTGTTAATTCATTCAGTTTTTACTGCGATGGCTGGCTAGTTCGGGAGATGTGTTGTGTGAGGGTAGACTTTGTGGTCCATAGTCGCATTTGTTTGCATTAAGGTTGAATGGAGTGAAATTTAGACAGGCAGACTCAAGAACTCCATTCATTATGTGCTTGGAAACACGCTGTCAAATATATTAGATTCTTAAGCAGCCCTGTGGACTCTGTTGAATGGCCGCCAGGGCCAATATGGCCGTGAATTTGTTTTTAGCTTGTTTTGTTGGGTCTGTGTATCTTACAAACCGTTTTTGTTGTTTTTTTGTGTTTTCCCTGCAGTCATTCACTCTACGTATATACATGGTAAAATGTGTTTAATTTATGTTTTTTAAAGGTTATTTTTTATGTTTCGAAGGCCGAGTTCGTGGCGGCCAAGGGTTTGGTTGGTAAAGGAGAAAGTAACAGAAAACATCATGGCCGCCAAGGTAGAATAGTCAACTTGAATCGAATGGAAAAATGCTAATAGCAAAACCCGAATCCAAAACAAACAATGAGCTGAGGGAACGGGAACGGAGGAATAGAAAAATATTTAGTAACAAGCTAAGGTTTAAAGGGGCACAAAAGGTCAGTTTGTTCAGCCATGAAGAGAAAACATCTGTAGCCCCTGGCTGACATTTCCTCCAGACGCTACGGTCTCTTCGGGGTCCGCCAATGCTCTCCCTCCCTTCCCCTCCTCACCATTTTCTTAAATGATATCTTCCCCCTCTCTCTATCTGTCATTCAGCAGACTGGAACAACAACACTTAGTTTGCTATCTGTACCAAAAAATATATATTTCCTGTGTTGTCATCGTTAGCGCTTTAGTTTTAATGCAATGTTTGAAAAAAGAGAAGAAACTTTGTGTGTGTGTTTGTGAGAAAGAGGGAGAGAGCAACCCACACACACACACACACACATACACACACACACACACTTAAACTGATAAAGAGAGTGTATGTTTGGTAGTGTGTTGATCTCTTTCTGTTGCCAGTTAGCTTTGATTGACAGCCCCCAAAAAATTGGAAGCAGTGGGTGAGGTTCTCCGCTTGCTCACCCGTGAAACGGTAAACAAATATTCTCACACACACGCCACACACACACACACTCACCCATCCCTGTATTTAATTATCGCTCACCCCTGTGGAGGGAATATAATACATAAATATACACACAAACACACACCCATACACACACGCACTCAGAGCAATTAATCGGACCATGACAAGCCTTTTTCAAAAAGACAAAATATGAAAAAATAAAAATGTGATGCAATTTCACAAGAGGGCAAAAAGGTATTCAAGTAAACACGTTAAAACACAGAAGTGGTAGAATCCGCCAGAGGTATTTGGTGCAAGGCTGAGTTAACTTACTAACTAACTACCGGCCCCAATCTCCTAGGACTGAGGCTTATGAGGCCTGGGGATGCGCAAGCTATTATATAAATATGATCATTTTTATCATATTCATGTAAAATACCAATCCGTAAATGAGCATTTTGTGCATCACCACACGGGAGCTGTCCATGGTGACGTCAGACCACCGTGTTACACTCAGACTAACCTCTAGTGATCTATTGCCCTCTGAAATAAGCCCCCCCCCCCATCCCCTATCCCCTAGCAACAGCTTGGGGGAAGCAATTGGCATTCGGGGTGAATTTAAATGTCATTAGGGTGACTGCAGAAGACCGTAGGCCTCCTCCATCTGGTCAGGATAACAAATGACAAGGACTTTAATTGGCATTGTTAAGACCAAGCCCCCATTCCTCCATCACCCCCTGACGAGAGAGAGAGAGAGAGAGAGAGAGAGACAGAGAGAGAGAGAGAGCGTGTTCATTTATAACAAGATAAACAATAATCTGGGAAAAAAAGAAATGTACAATCTACACAAACAACACCCATCAGTTCATTAAAAAAAAACGACAGCAATAATCCCAACAACGTTCTCAAGCCAGTTTTAGCAGCTTTTGACACGGGCACAAAGACAGAGCTAGCTCACACCTCCA
The DNA here is from genome assembly GCF_949987615.1 of Pollachius pollachius. NCBI lineage: Eukaryota > Metazoa > Chordata > Actinopteri > Gadiformes > Gadidae > Pollachius > Pollachius pollachius. Next base: position 5,732,785 of record NC_136953.1, on the reverse strand, counting down.
TCAGTAACTAAGCAGGTAGCTGAAGCAGAACTGTCAGGACCATAAGGGTGGTGGTGGAGGGTTGGCAGACGGAGGGGGGCGGTGCTGGAGGTGGGAAGGAGTGTGTGGGTAGGGGATGGGGGTTGGCTGGTGAAAGTGTGCCAGCCCAGCATGTTGAGTTAATGGAGGGGTGCCTGTCTGCTCGGTCTGGCACCATCTCCACTCACCGCCAAGCTAAACCTGCCTCCACGCTGTCCCAATGAACGTGAGCATCTGCTGGCCAACACGGCGGCGCCCATCCCATAGGAGGGTGTGTTTGCACAATGCTGGACGGGTTTACTCACCGCATGTGCGCTGATGTGGGCCTTGAGGTGCTTACATAAGCCGGGACCCGGACAGAGCGTGTGTTTATACGAGGAAAATAGTAAGAGTCGAAAGACAGAAAGAGAGACAAACTCGACCGTCTTTGTGTCCAGAGTGACTCGTGCTACGGCTCCGTCCCAGCCAATAGGAGGCCAGGGCTTTCGTCGCCGCGGGAGAGGGGGGATTTAGCTGGTCGCCGTGACTGCAACCGCGTGACACGCTCATTTGTCACGCGTAGCCCTGTCTCGTGTCTCCCCGCCTGCCAATACGCCAGCGCGTGCTGGCCGGGCTCCCACTTCCTCCCTCCCATTCGCTTAGCATTACAAGAAGCAAGGGAAAAGGCGGGAAAAACACAAGGAAGGCAGACAAAATGGCTGCCATTTGGACTGTGGTTTGTTTCCTAAAGAGGGGAGAAGAAAGCCAGGGTTTTGTCTTTGTTTTTCGTCTGTCTAATCTTCTGTTGATTTGTTTCATTGTTCCTTTTTTTGGACCGGGATCGTAAGGTGTCGGTGTGGATAAAAATTCAGTACGCATCAGGGCTGAGTCTGTATTAGGCGTGTGTGAGTCTTTAATCTTGTCTTTTGATGTCCTTTTGTCTTTCCCCTCCATTTTCTCTTCTTTAACTGATATATACGAGTGGAGTTCTCCTGACATGCTCCCAAAAATGGATACCAATTACTGCTAATAGCAACAATCTTCAAACAATCGAACAACAGGAAGTAGGGCACTCCCAAACCCTCCCCTTTCCTCTCTCCCTCTCTATCTTTAACTCTCCCTCCATTCTTTCCTGACCCTCTTATTTGCTCCTTCTTTTCTAACCTTGCTCTGTCTCTCTCCCTTTCCCCTTTATTCCCCCCTCCCTCTCTGTCTCTTGCTCTTGCTATCGCTGTCTCTCACTCTCTCTCTCTCTCTCTCTCTCTCTTTCTCTCTCTATCTCTCTCTCTCTCTCTCTCTCTCTCTCTGTCTCTGTCTCGGTCTCTCTCTCTCTCTATATATCGGTCTCTCTCTCTCTCTCTCTCTCTCTCTCTCTCTCTCTCTCTTTCTTCTCCCTTGAACTTTCATGCTTTTCTTCTTCACTCTCATTCTCGCCCTCTTTCATTATTTTCACACAGGGTTTTCTTTCGTTCTTCTGGGCCTTTATATATCGAGCGACAGGGCCCAGGCCCCTAGAAGGCATTGTGGGCTTGCAATTAAGGCCAATCTCCATCACTCTTCTGGTCTCTTTCTGGAAGCCCCTCACACTTTTATTTTGAAGCCCTGGATTAGCAACATGCTTGCAACAAGCCCAGCAGAGGATCGAACCAGGACGGAAGAGGATAAAAAGTTAGAGAGAGAAAAGGGAGGGTAATAGAGGGAAAAACGTTGTTTAGAGTGCTTGATTCCAAGCTCCTGTTTGTGGTTCGGATCCCGATGTCCAGTTTAAGCTGTAAAAGGCATCGTTGAGAGAGATGCCCCCTCAACCCTTCGTGCTCTTATTAACATGTGTCTGAATTCACTATAAGACTCTCCGGATAGAAGTGTCTGCAAACTAGATGACTAAATCGTAAAAGTGAATAGTGTGAAGAGTGACTGGCCAAGAGTAGTCCTGGTGTATATTCCCTAGACTAGTGGCTTGACTAGCTACGCAATGATCAAATATTGCGGTCATAACATGACGAGACATCCGGGCTGCTACTGCCAATTCTGTCGTCGGTATCGTCGTGGAAACAGATGGAACTGCACCGGGGCTGTGACGGGTTTTAATAATCATTTAAGACTGTTGTTCCCCTGCACCCCCTCAACACCTCCTTTTCCTATCCTCTTCTCCACCTCTTCTCTACTTCCTCTCCTACTCCTCCTCCTCTCTTCTTCTCTTCCTCTCTTCCTCCTCTCCTATCCCCCCTCTTCTCCTCTCCTCCTCCTCCCCTCCTCTCTTCCTCCTTTCTTCCTCTTCCTCTTCTGCTCCTATGCTCCTCCCCTCCACTCCTCTTCCTCTTCTCCTCCTCCTCTTGTACTCCGCTCCTCCTCGCCTGCTCCTCTTCTCCTCTCCTCCTCCTCTTCCTCTCCACACTCAAAAGTAGGTCAGTGCGGAATTTTTTGGCTTAAAAAAAAAGAAAGATAAACAGCATCGCGCACGACGCATGCACTTGCCTTACAACTGAACACACACACACACACACACACACACACACACACACACACACACACATTAGGGATGGTTCAAGCCTTTGTTTTTATTCCACCATGCCTTCTATATCTGTACTGGTAGAGTGTGTTTGTCAGTCCAGTGTGAATGTGCTTTCCTTTGCCATCATACAAAGCAATGCGACGTTGTTTTCATTAGAACGGATATTTATCGCTGTTTCGATGTGGCGTTCTCCAAAGCGTGCTTAAAACACTTGCTAATATAAACCCATCCTGGTGAAAGGCCTGCCGCCAGGTTATCTTATCAATGGCCTCCTCCACTTGAGTGGCCTCTCTGGACACAAACACACAAACACACACACACACACATCCGCCCCCTCTCATGACAGGGCCGTCCCAGGCCTCTGCCCAAACAGCATGTTCTTAACGACTTCCGCTCCCGACCGCGGGAAGATTTTCCCCGCCGGCCGGCGTTGATGGCGCGGACAGTGGTGTTGCTGTGAGCCAACACATTGCAATTAGCTGCTGACAGTCTTTCCGCTGTTCCAGATGTGTCACACTCACAAGTTGGGCTGGGATGGCCGAGGGTGATGATAAGGTAGGGTCTAATCGTAGACCAAGTCAGCCCCTCGACTTTAACACCTCTCTATTTCTCTTATTATAGCTAGTTAGCCCTCCGGCTAGCTACCTACGTATAGCTAGTTATCACTCCAACTAGCTTTCTACTTATAACTAGTTAGTCCTCTAACCATTTAGCTATTTGTATGTAGTTATGCCTCCGACTAGCTAGATACTTATAGCTAGTTAGCCCTCCTCCTAGCCAGCTAGTTATAGATAATTAGCTTCCCGACTCAAATAGTGAGTTAGCACTCTGGCTAGCTGGCTAGTTTTAGCTAATTAGTCCACTGACTAGCTTTCTAGCCCTAAGACTAGCCCACTTATTACTAGCCTACAGCTAACAAGCTCAACTCAACATGATGGTGAAGAAGAAAGAGTAAAGAGAAGAGGTAAAAATGTTGTAGCAGGGCGAACCCACTCGAAGCGGCCAGTAGAAGACAGGATATGCGGTACAAGGGGAGGATTTAACCGCCGAGCCAAGTTGGCAGCACCTCAACTGTCATGGCTGCCAGGGAACAGCCTTATCGCTGCGCTTTCGTCGTGTTGGCCATCACCCCTGACCTCTGTGGAGTCGCGGCCGGGGGACGAGGACAGATGTAGAAACAAGAAAACTCTGACCGCCTGGGTCCTAACAGCTTTTACCTCTTAACCTCGGCACTTCTCTCTCCCTCTCTTCCTTCGGATTTGTGTTTCAACGGATGAACTTTATCACCACACACACACACACACAAACATAACCATGGTCTTAAGATCATAATGAACCAGGCTGGAATATGCAAATTAAATAGATAGGATCACTTTATATGATTTTGATATATATATATATATATATATATATATATATATATATATATATATAAACATGCATACATCATGGGCTTGACTCCCATAAGGTTCTGGGTTCCATCCCAAATGTCTGTACCTCTGTCTACCTGTAGGCATCCTTGAGAAAGTAATCCTCGAAACGACAAGATAGGAAATGTATTAAAAATGAACGACGGTTTTGCCTTTTCGAGAGGGGCACAGACAAAGGACAAAGGCAGCCGCGGTGCGATGTGACCTGAGAGACAGACGGACAGCTTTGCATTTAAATGACGGAGGTATTTAGGTAAACCTGGACTGATAGCGGACAATACTACAATTCCCTTAGTAATCTGACTGATAGCCTATTCTCCCCCGCAGTCGGCTAGCCCTATGGTAAAAGTAATACCACAGAATCCTTTGTCCTCTGCCTCTATGTCCGTCTTCGCAGACAGACAACCATCATCCCACACAGGTGTTATGCTGAGGACACGCAATGCGCTTTTGTTTTGTAGTAATATAAATTTGTTTTTGTGAGCACGAAAGTCAAACTATTCCTCCTCAACGTATTGAGGTTGTTGCTGCCACCTCTTTCCATTCCAATTTGTCACGATAGACCCCCTCTCTCTGCTCGTTTCTAACAGACACACACAACCACCCACATGTACACACAAACACACACACACACACACACAATTGGGGGTGTGACTGCGTACAACAACTGTGACCTAACCTCCCTGCTGAAGGGCATGTATGTGTGTATTAGTGAGCGTATGTGCATGTGTGTGTGTGTGTGTGTGATTGGAAGCCCGCTGGCTGTGTCATCTCCTCGTTGGAGGGAGGTGAGGAGGAGGAGGCCAGGTAGGAGGAGCCAAACAGGAGAGGAGAAAAGGCGGTGCATTTGTCTTCAGCGGATGATGAGGAAGATATTTTGCCTCTCGCTCCAATTGTCCACATCTTGGAAAACTTCTTTATAAATTTTGTATCAAAGAATAACAAGAACTATATATAATAATGCAATTCGTTTTGTTATTAGAAAAGTCTTTGTTTTCCCCTGTTATGTAAATACGAGATCAGATTCCCTTTTCTAAACCATACAATTTTCCACTCATTTACATCTACAACTATTTCACAAAATCACAGTTATTTTTTCTATAACTTATTTTACTCTGTGGGTTATAGTGTAGAACTCGATTTGGTTGAAGAATGGTATACACAGGTGGACACAGGCATACAGATGTCTTTGGCTGCTTACCTGCCAAAATGTTAATTGGGTATCATGTGTGTGTGTGTGTGTATGTGTGTGTGTGTGTGTGTGTGTGTGCGCGCGTGCGTGCGTGCGTGTGTGTTAACAAACATTGAAACATTGAGAAATGGTAAGAGAGCAAGAATATATGAGACTCTCTCTCTCTCTCTCTCTCTCTCTTCATCTCTCTCCCTCCCCTCTGTAATTACCTGCTGGCTACAACAGCTGTTGGAGGGGAGAGGACTCATCTCATCCCTCAAACCTTGAACACAGCCGCCACTGCCTCAAAGCCGTCTCTACCCTCCCCCCCCTCTCTCTCTCTCTCTCTCTCTCTCTCTCTCTCTCTCTCTCTCTGTCATCATCTCTCTCTACCCCCCCCCCCCCCCCCCCCCCATGATGATGTAAGCCATTGCGACTTCATTTTCCGCATATCGTCCACATGCCTTCCAACGGGCCGTCTCCCCAGTGGCTGACCGTCCGGGATCTTGTTTCACTGCACTGCATTGTTTACGTGTGGTTTCCATGACAACGGAGGTGGTTGTGGTGTACACATGTGGGTGTGTTTGTGTGTCAATGTATATTTTAATTGTGTGCCAGCAGGAGCACCTCCCTGCCCTAGACTGTTTATTACGGGCAAACACTCATTCTCATTGTCTCACTAATGAACTCTTCGGATGAGGTGCGAGCATGGTCTAGTTTCCATGACGACACGCGTACGTTAACGACCGGCGTGGGTGAGCGGGTGAACTCACCCCGGCATCGCGGACAGGGCACTCCGACTACGAGGGTCACATACGTTCGTTCACGAAAACTTCCCAGCCGAAGGCTCTTTTGTTGTTCGGATTTTCAGGAGTTGCTTCGTTGTTTTGCCTGTCAATGTCAGGTGTGGATAAAAGCTCTGGCGCGTGCTTCATGGGCACTCTCATACGGTAGAGAGAAAGAGAGAGAGAGATGACTAACCCTGGGCGCAGTACTGCGCTGAGACAGATAGGGGGCACCGGTTTTGGTACTGAACACCCAAGAGTGACGCAGAGTGAGAGAGAGAGAGAGCGGCAGAGGAATAGGAGGTAGCGTAACAGAGGGATGAAGAGGTGCTCAAGGGAGAGATGGAGAGGCACACCAGGGGAATGCAGAGAGAGAACAAATGGGAGAGGCCGGGAGAAAGAGACGTGCAGCAGGCCGAGATAGAGAGAGATGGAGTAATAGAAGGGAGAGAGTGAGTGAACTCGGACAGGGGGAGAACAAGACTGTGAAACAGATGTGGAAGGGGGGAATGAGATAGCAAGCCAGGGAGAGACGGGTGGACAAAGTGAACGAGAGGGAGGGAGAGAGAGAGAGATGGCTCACGAGGTCTATCCAATATTCTCCACCTCTCTCCTTCTAACGTTCTTGGCATCCGTGAAGCATTTCTCTTTTTGCTCCTTCTCTTTTTTTAAATCTGCTTAGGAAGTGAAACAGACAGGCACCATAGAGAGAGAGAAATGACTCAGAGCAGAGAGAGTAATAGGACGATGGTGTGTGTGTGTGTGTGTGTGTGTGTGTGTGTGTGTGTGTGTGTACTGTACACTAGGATGTGCTTTGAACCAAATCAGCCTGTGAAACGACTCCGTTGCAATTGATGTGCTCAGGTCTCTCTCTCTTCTCTTTCTCCCTCTCTCTCGTTCCTTCTCTCATTCCTTCTTTCCTGCTAAGTCCCACCAAGGATCAAGGCTGTAAATCTCTGTGGGAGAGGCATCCGGAGCACAAATCTATTTACCAACCGAGTCACGGGGGCCACTTCTCCCGCACGTGTAGTCACATGGATCCAACGGCGTCGTCGAAAAATAGTCGTCGCGAAACGTAGCAAAAAACGTCAGCCACTTCAGCCACACAGCATCAACAGCATGGCGACCACCACAAAGCGTGGCCTGAGCCTTCTCGCAGATTCTCGCAAGCCATGTCCCCTCGACTCTGGGACAAAGCCACAATGCCTCCACAAATAGTCTGCCAGGCACATTAAGAGCAGCACCCTGGCCCCGGCCACAGCCTAGAAAGTAATCGTTGTGTCCCCCTTATAAGAGACTGTATTGTTTTCTTCTGTTCTGCAAATGTAAATGTGACCCGTTTTCCCGCCTGCTGATGTGATGACCGCGATGACTCTGCCCTCGATGTACATAAGCAATGTTTTTGTTTAGTTTTTATGGGCTTCAATGTTATTTTTTACCCACAATCCACGTGGAATTTCGGAGGCTTATTTTATGGCTTGATTATATCTCGTAAACTTTTGCAAACTACAAAGGAAAGAGTTATTATTTCAATTACGGTCGCGGTGGTGTGTTTGCACGTTATGCCTCTCCAACCTATTACTGTTTATATCCACACGCTTGTTCTGCTTCGGGTGCCGGGGAAGCTAATTTCTCGCGGGGATGAATAAGGTTCATCTAATCTAATACAATCTAATAGAAAGTAATCATCGGGTGTTATTTCATTGTCGACCTTTCACCACAGAGATGCAATCTTCTGCTCTCGCGCTAGAAGTAGCTAGGCTAGTTTTGGTACTTGAATGCTAGCTATCCCTCCAACCCGATGTGTTTGTTTACTCCAATAAATTGCTGGCTATCCCTCCGACTGATGGCGGTGTTTACGCTTCTATTAGGCTAGGTACCTACCGTAAAGGATGCCTGTTTGAGCTCCACCGCACACAGGGGCAGTTGGCTCGTGGTCAAGCTTGTAGCCCGGTGCTAGCCGGATGCTAAGGGCTACGGGCAATGACCTGACGAGCGACGCTAGGTCGCCGAGCTCCTTAAAGGGCAACCGCGGGGAACATCTGTCTACGTCGCACACCGGCAACCCACTGCCAATGTTCAGCTCTGAAAAAGATTGTGTTGGTTTTATTGTTGTTTCTTTTAAGAGCACCTGGCGTCGAGTCGCAGGGGAGCCTTGTTAATTACACCCTGGAAAAATACAGAGCGGTACACTTGAAAAAATGAAGAGATGAAGTGTCTATTTTTTCGCCAGCTGCTGGCGGGAGAACCGTGGGGTGTTTTGGGGCCGTACGGCGACGGACAGATCAGTGTTCTGAGAGACGTCTGGATGAATCCACGGTGCAACGCCGCCGCTCAGCGCAACCCCTTGTTGCTCATTTAATCCCCCCCCTCATTAGTCGAGCAGTGACTGCAGAATGTGACAGTGGATCTCAAAAAAAACATTAGAGAGAGAGAGAGGGAGAGTGGGGGGCCACCCAGTCTGGCTTATGAAGAGAATGCTCGCCAGCCGCGCCAACAAAAACGGCTGCCTGCTCAGATTGTACTTCCTTCTTTTTATTTTTTTCTGTTTTTGTTGAAGACGGCTCTGTTTTCCCGCCTGCTGTCGATAATAAGATGAGACGAGATGGGATCCGTCCTTTAGTATGGCCCACCGAGCCTCCCCCGCCAGAAATCCCCGTACAAATATGTGTTCTTCCGCAATCATCTTCGTCTGCTCGATTACAGAAGAAGGGAATGCGTCCACTCCTTCCGTCCTTGTTTTCATTCCGGGGCCATTTCAGCCTCAAAGGAGTGTTACACACACATACACATACACACACACACACACACACACACACACACACACACACAGATAACACACACACACACACACACACAGCAAACAACAAATCCCCCTCCGCACACACAAATGTTTTATTTCTTTTGAAACTGAATTATTCACGCCTCGACAGGTTTCTTCCTCCTCTACCGCGAGTTGACATTTAGGGATGGGCAAAGCGCGGCCGTGGCGAAGCCCTCCTCGCCCGTCGTGCCGCCGCTGTTCGGCCATTTATCTGAAAGGGAGCGCAAAGAGAAACACCCCCGAGGTACCCGCTCGCTTCGCCATTTCATGTCGGCGTCGGTTAGCTGCTAACGGCGCCGTGGGGCGCCCAGGCTACGGCGTAGCGTGTTAGGGGTGTCAGACCCCCCCCCCCCCCCCCCCTTCCCCTCCCCCTGGGCACGCTCACAACGAGCAAACACCGCTTGCGGGGCTCCGCGGGACGGGGGGTCGTGAGCCCGCCATATGTGAAAAGCTGACTTGAGGCGCAATGCTAACTCTGGTTCATCACATCAGGGGCTCGCAGTGCGGAGGTTTGTTATGAGGGAAACATTCCCCCTTCTTTCGCTTGGAGTGGGGGGGGGGGGGGGTGGTTCACGGCCTGCTAGGCCTGGCGCCAGCCATCGAGATTTGGAAAACGAAGACAACCGTTGGCTCCCTCCCCTCCCTCCCTCCGGAAACAGAGGAGGGGGGGGAGGGAGGGAGGCAACGGTTGTCGGCGCAACACACACGCACACACACACACACTAAGCAGGTCGGTTGACATTTTCTTTCCCTTTTCCCCCGTTGGGAGCAAAAAAAAAAAACATTGCCTGGCGGGAGTCAGCCGTTATCTCCCTGATGTGTGTTTCCTCGTGTTATTCCTTCATTCATCTCCGTCGCCGTCTCCTCTCTGTGCGCCGGCGTGTCCGAGGGGCAGAACGCCTCCGATCGCCTAGGCGATGCCCTTTTCAGGCTGAAGGGAGTCATCTGGGGGAGGGGGGGTAGGACGAGACGTGTCTGCTCCGCCCGCCGCCGTGCCTCATGGGAATGAGCCGCGTGTGTGTCTGATTCTGAGCCAGCCTGCCAACTTTATCAGGCCAGAGCACGGCGGCTGCAACCACAGATAGAGGGGGGGCAATCTGGTGACACTCCTGCATCGCACGTTGTCTAGGCGTGTTGGGGGGGGTGGGGAGGTCCGACCTACTTCAGTGGAAGCACAGCTCCAGTGCTGTGTCATCATATGTGCGCCCTACCCTTGGGACGGCCCCGTTGCCATCAGTCGCCCCATTGCTCCATGAATCCCCTATTAAGGCCATTCACCGGCAGGCCCTGCTGTTTTACCCTCGCACCTCTACTGTACGCTTGTTGACTTGTTTGTATGCCAGAACATTAACTCTCTCTCTCGCTTTCTCGCTCGTTCTTTCTCTTGTCTCTCTCTCTCTCTCTTTCTCTCTATCTCTCTCTCTCTCTCTCTCTCTCTCACTCTGGTTAAGCATCATTTATTTTCTTCCTGGTACCTTGTTGGCTCAAAGCCCTCCACGCTCATACCCAGACCCAACCAACGCTTACGAAAAATGGATGCAGCACATTTTTTGTGTGCCTGTCATTTTGCAGAGAAGCAGAGAGACAGACAGAGAGAGAGAGAGAGAGAGAGAGAGAGAGAGCGGGAGCTGAACGAAGTAAGTATAGAAAATTGGGAAGGGTAAAGAAAAAGCAGGAAGGGAGATTGACGCAAAGGAACAAACGCCCAACAAAAGGGACGCATCTAAGATGTTTGAGGGAAGGCGGCAGACATTGCGAGAGGGAGCGAGAGAGAGAGGGATACAGCATGTGTTAAGCGATAGGGCGAATCGCAGCGAACGAGGAACAGGAAGAGAGCGGCGGGTGAGAGTGAAGAGAATGCGTCGCCCTAAACGGAGACGCAAAGTGACACTTTCTGAGGGGGGAGCCGCTAAACAGGAGGAAACAGAGGGAGGGGGAGAAGGACTGAGGGAGGAACAGTGAGTGGATGGGCAGCCCCGGGCTCGAAGCGCGGCGCGCTGCAAATCTCCTCTCCCGTCCGCCCGGCCGCCCGTCCCACGATTGTTCAGGCTTTGTCTGGGCCTCTTAACACACAGACACACACCAGACACAGACACACACACACGTCGTGTCTCTACATGAGTGTGGGAGAAGGGACAGCACCAAACACCAGGTTCCTGAGGACACCTTTAGATCTTTCCTCCGGTTCCTCTTGACAGCAGGGTCGGGGAATGGGCAGTCGGTCAATTGCTTGGACAGCTGCCCCTCGCCCGCGTGCTTCAATCCAAAACACAAAGACACGCACACACACACTTCCAACACCCAACCTCCCCCTTGACGCCTTTTAGTGGTTTATGCGTTCCCCCTTTTCCCCCCGTGTTTACCTGGCTCGTACAAGCGTCAGGGCGGCTTAGAGCGGGCCCCCCCCCCCGGTGACACGGGGTGTCGGCCAAGACAAAGGGGGCCGGGAACGTGTGGAGCGGTCAGCCTTGAAAGAGGACTCTGTGAGGCTGTGGCGTCGATCGATGCGGCCCCAGCACTACGGGCCTTTCATGTCTGTTTGGATGACAATACGGGACGACGTGGCTAATGGTACCCCCCCCCCCCCCCAAAAAAAAAAAAAAAAAAACACCCACACCCCCATCCCGCCTTGCGTGGACCGACCCACATCCCCCAACAGCACCACCTGCCCTTACTTACTTCCGCACACATACTTCATGTTTGTGTGAGTGCGTGCGTTTCGTGGAAGAGATATGCAGACAGCTCGCGTCAACACATGCCCCCCCCCCCCTTCGCCCCTTCCGTCGGCACAACAACCTCTTGTCCTCTCCCTGCGCTGTCATTCCTCGACCGACGTCTCCGCCTTCGCCGAAGACGTCGGTTCCGAAAACAACCTTTGCCGTTCCCAAACGTCAGTCGGGAAACGACCTCCGCTGCTCTCCGGGAAACTCCGTACCTCGTGCCTCGTGCTTTCCGACACGCAGACCTGTGACGCTTGGGAATAATAAAAACATGGACAAATGATGTGAAATCATGAATAATACAAGGGTCATTGCACCCCCACTCCCCCAAAAAACAACTCCAAAAACATAAAGAGAGCACTTAGGACAAACCTGACTATGCGCACACTTGCACGCGCACGCACACAAACACACACACACAACCACAGGACTTCAACCTGCCGGCTGTCAAGTGCCCCGCTGAATGCAGTTAGCCTGTTTAAAGTGGGAGCTGATGGGATGAACGCGGGGTGTACGGGGGAGGGGGAGAAGGGGGGAGGAGGGGGGCGGGGGGAACGCTCTCCTTCCGAGAAATGTTACTGTCTCGTGGAGAGAGGCCATTTATGCCGTAACAGGATGGAGAGGTTCATTCAACACACACTCGTTGCTTTGAGTGGACCGTGGAAGTGGTAGAGTGTGTGCCTGTGTGTGTGTGTGTGTGTGTGTGTGTGTGTGTGTGTGTGTGTGTGTGTGTGTGTGTGTGTGTGTGTGACTGTTTTGTTTGGGTGCGAGTGTGTGCATGGCTGTGTGTTTGCTCACGTGTTTGTGTATGTGGGGGTGTGTTCATGTATGTGTGTATTTAAGTGTGTGTGGGGGGGTGCATGTATGTCTGTGTGTCTGTGTGTGTGTGTTTGTGTGTGTGTGTGTGTGTGTGTGTGTGTGTGTGTTTGTACCCGGAAAGTCTGCTGGTATCCCACCAATATGTCATTTCATAAGGTCAGTGGAGAAGATGGAGTCGTGTTACACACACACGTTTATGCCCTTTCTTTGTTTTGTTATTAATTTGGCAGAGGGAAACCTAATCAAGCCAGGGGCACTAAAACTGATCAATGAAATGAACAAACACACACACACACACTCACTTACAAACACATGCACACACACACATAAACCCAATAATGTGCAAACACATAAAAAAAAACCCAGTATGCACTCCAGTATCTAACCTTTACACCTAAACATGCACATAGACACAAATATCCCCCCCCCCTTTACACACACACACACACACACACACACACACACACACACACACACACACACACACACACACACACACACACACACACCAACATGCAAACATGATCACAAGTAGACACCCGCGGTCAAACCCATATCTCTCCCTGTCTCTCTCTCACTCATCCAAAGACTCGAACGTCCGCACACACTTGCCTCCCGCTGATATCCACACACACACACACACACACACACACACACACACTGTCTCTCAGCCCCCCCGCCCCCTGACAGTGTGCTGTTACTCAGGTGGAGAACCAGGCCGTGTGACCTCGGAGCTGATCCTGTTTAATGTGTCTGTGCCTCCAGATAAGGACCTCCTCTTCCTCCGCCCGCACGTCTCTTATCAACCTCCCCCCCGCGCCACACCCACATTCCCAGCGGCTTGTCTGCCCTATCAACCCCCCCCGCAGGTTTCTTCACTCCGACCCTTCTCTCACTTTTTATCTCCGGTCGCCTCGCCCTCCGTCTTGCTTTGTCTGACGTATGCTTCTACCCTTTTTGTCTCTCTCTCTCGGCCTATCTCTCTGTCTCTATGTCTCTGTCTGTCTGTCTGTCTGTCTGTCTGTCTGTCTGTCTGTGTCCCTCTCTTTCTCTTCCACTCTCTACGTCTCTTTGACTCTCTCTCTGTCTCTCTCTCTGTCTCTCTCTCAGTTGTGTGCGTGTGAGGTGAACGTTTGTGTGTGGGGAATACGTAGCCTTTGAAAACAGGAGCGGATTAATAAAAATACAATTATGAGAAGCAGGGACTCGGAGTGAAGCTAAAATGTTTCCTAATCTGTGTTTGGCCTTTTTCATTAGCCACCTATTATTATAAATGGACAGAGAATTAGCTGAGTTGTACTGGCTGTAGCTGTGTATCGTGTGAGGGTTTGTTTACTATTGAATTATAATGCTTCTGTAACCCGGTCAACACAAACATATTGTGAGCTTGTGATTGTGTGCCTGTGTACCTTACCTTATTGCCATACCTGCCTTTGATTAGTTTATGCCCGGCTACCTACTGTCCAATCCACCCATCACATTAGCACCACTCAGACTGTGATTGGCTGTCTAAGGCCCTGGTCTGCATGTGATGTCACAAGGGGAAGGATTGCCCTCATGCTACAGATAACAGTTGAAGAAGAAAGCCATTTATTTCTTTAACTTGACCTCCTTGAATCCACCATTTGATGGGCAAAAAAAATCTATTCAATTAACTCAATTAAAACTCATAAGCTGATATCTCCTGTTTTTAGCTTGGAAACTTTCCAGTCAAAACTCCTCAGGTGTGGGTATTGAAACAGGAAAGGTCAAAGGACTATTGTCATCCGGCGAGACAGCTACCTGTGCTGCCCATCTGCTATCGTCATGGCGACGCACACCCAGAACTTCTCTCTCATTCCGAGAGAGTCAGATCCGTTCTTCGGGTGCAGTATCTGTTTAGATATCCTGCCAAGGTGTATGAACTATTAATCACAAGCCTTTATGTGTTAACAATAAGGGTGTGAACAACTTTTCAGTATCAGACTTCAGACTTCTTATACTGCCGTGTATCAGACGCTTTCATTTAAAGCGCCCCACAGTGAATTTGGATACACAGTGTCCTTCATTGGCAGATAGGGGCAAGGAGGCTTACAGCATAGACTGTTGGCATTCAAACCCTCCTTTCTGGTTTGGAGTCCCGGCCCCTATCCGGGCAGTGCAGCTGTTAACACATAACCACCACCCTACCCTACGCCCCCTGGTTCATAGTATAATAGTGAGCTGAACTCATGTTCCCCATAAACTGCAGTAGTTAACCGTTTGGATAAAAGTGTCCGATTAGTGTTCCTCCAAGTCTTGCGGGCAGTGAATTATCGTTCTCCCTCCCTCCCGGCCGGAACGTCCCCACAGATCCGCCCTTTATTGGACTTTAATCAGGCTTCCTCTGGCCGCCCACTTTATGACATGCACCCTAAACATATATATGCATCCCCCCCCCCCCCCCCCCCCCCCCCCACACGGTTCCTTTGTTTTACCGCCGCTCAACCAGTAGTGTTTTCTTTGATGTAATCATGCCATGGAGCGCTGGCGGCTCGTCACTTATCTGGGTTTGTTCATCAAGTAGCACAATATGTGTGGTTGGCTAGACTTTTTTGAACAAATTTAAAAAAGGGTATTTTTAAGGGATTTCTTAGGTGCGAATTAGGTGAGAATTAGTCATGTGTCAAGAGAGGGATGATTCATAGCAAATTGTGTTTTAAATAAAGACAGGCAATCCAAAGAACTCAGTGCAAACACCTACTCACTGGCAGCGCGCCCTGCCAGGAGAAAACAAAGGTTCCAGCGTGGATTCAATGACTGTCATTAACTGTTCATCGTTTTTTGGCCTCCTGAACCCTGAAGCCGTTATAATCTCCATCTCCCCAGCTGGATGTGTGACGACCACCACGCACAGAGCAATGCGTCACGAATGATCTCTTTCATACATTTTCTGATTCTGTATATTTTAGAGCAGGCCAAAAACACATTGCGCTACAATGCCACAGTAGCCACGTTGATAACAGAACAGGCTACAAGAAAACTTGTGCTATTTGTGTTTTTCATTCGATTTATTCTACAAACTGTTAAGTTGCCGCAATTTGGTGGATTTCCTTACTATTTGTCTTGTCCTCGCCCGATCACGACCTGATCTGAATATCTCCTCCAGAATTACAACAATTACCTTATCGGATCGGATATAAGAATACAAACCGAAGGTCTGTTTACCTCCACAACCTCCAACGTCTAGACACGCTAACTCCGGGGGAAAAAAAGGCTATCCAACTATAATCCGTCTGTTTAATTTGCACACGGAGGTTAGCAGATGCTCAGGGCGTATCGCTATCGCCAGTGTCCCCGGAACACCTGTCCTCACCGGTAGACAGAGAAAGTCGGTGAACACGTGTGGTGGTGGTGTGAAATGTTCCTTCCCCAGTCGAACAAGACTAACAGACATTTCAGCCCTTTGGCATGTCCATAATAGCGGCACCTAACCGCCGACCCAAATGCAATTTGAAGGATTTAAAAAGTCAGGATCGCTCCAGGTCCGGTCGCTCCCTTACGGAGTAACCTTTCTCTCGGTGGAACACTTTTAGGCAGTTTCTCTGTCTCTGTCTCTCTCTCTCTCTCCGTGGGACACCGCCCCTTTATGGCGGTCTCCCCGTGTCTGTCTCCCCAAGTCGATGGGGTTGGGACAAGCAAGAGTGTGGGCTTCGGTTGAAGGATGGCCGTGCGAGCGATGACAGAGAAACTGCAATGAACTAGAATTAACAGCCTCAAGTGGGGAGGTGCCTTTAGCTTCGACCGCACGTCGGAGATTAAAGCTCTTATCTTCCATCCCTGACACGACACTATTTCGTTCCCACTCCTGGCTCGCGGTCAGTGCTCGGTCTTAACACTTGTTTTAATGACGGAAATCCAATTTGGGAGGATTTTGGTCGCCATTCAGTAGCAACAATTAAGAGTTTAAGATTGCAAGGACGAGAACCGCAGGAGGAAAAGGATCTGTGGCGGTTCTAGCCAAAAGCATCAGTCCCAGACGATGGATGACATCTCCCTGGGCAAAATAAAAAACCTGCAGGAAAGGGACGAGCAGGGGACGGGGGAGGGAACAGAAAAGCGAGAGATACGGAGGAGTCAGAATCGATGTGTTTTGTTCCATTACCCCGCGTGATTCACCCGTCGTATCTGATTGTGTAACCCCTCCTCAACCGCACGAACACACACACACACACGCACGCACGCACACACACACACACACACACACACACACACCTCCGAGATCTGGTAGACACACAATTCTGTTTATTACATGTTTGTCCTCGAATCAAATCATCCAGCCCCCTGCAAATATAAATAATCACAGGGACACGGCTGCGGCCGGCTAGTCTGGGAATCATCCATGCCGTGCCGCTGCCGCCACGCCCGCAGTTCTGTTCGGGGGGCCTGACATCGATCGGCTGAAATCCATACGCTGCCAGAGCTAATTGGGCCAAAGTAATAAATATTTACCTTTCCTTTATTAATGAGCAAGAGAGGAAGAAAGAGGTGAGGGAGGAAGGGAGGGAGGGAGAGAGAGAGAGAGAGAGAGAGAGAGAGGCAGGAGGGAGGCGGGGGGGGGAGTTATGAAAATTAATTTAAGTGCATCAGAGCGTTGCCATCATTGCTGTTGTTTCTGCTGACAGAGGGCACTGTGATTGGTTGATTGGGGTTCAGCCAGTGCCAAGGTCGCAGGAATCCATACCGCAGCAGCTGTTTTGTTTGCCGACAACTTCTTAATGTGGCTTAATTGGACTCATTTTCAGCAGGGGGAACAGCCGACGAGGGAGAGAGAGACAGAGAGAGAGAGAGAGAGAGAGACAGAGAGAGAGAGGGTTGGAGAGGATGCAGAAGCATGCTGAATTCCCTACTTCCACTGTTGAGCTTCCCTTCTCGGAAGAGGCGCAGGCAGCAGATACCCACTGGTCCAATCAAACACACCCCACAAGCACCCCCACGCACACGGCCCGGTAACACAAGCAGAGTTTCGCTCCACTTCCCCGTGACTTGCTTTGTTTTGGTTCTCAGCGTCTCGTTTTCGTTCTCATTCTTTCTCTCACTCCTTCTCACTCTCTATCGCTCACTCTCGCTCTCTTCACTTTTGCTGTCACCCAACGCATCAACTCTACCAACACATACACACACGCAACACATCAATGCGTGCATAGACACACACACACACACACACACACACACACACACACACACACACACACACACACACACACACACACACACACACACACACACACACACTGCTCCTTCCCAAGAACTCTGGGAAAGTGCTGATCATTGATCGTTGGGCTCTCTTCTCTTTGCATCAGTCAGTATGACTGGGCTTTCCCCTAAGCCTTACCCGTCTTATCAGCCCTTACCCTAGCTTCTGCCTTAGCCTCTGCATTAGCTTCTGCGTTAGCATATGTCTCTTCATTAGCATGTGTCTCTTCCTAAGCATCTTGTTTACAGTAAACCATGTTTCTTATTTAGTATCTGTATTTTATTGAGAAGCTGTCTCTTCCTAAGCATATGTGTGTTATTAAGCATCTGTCTCTTCATTAGCGGAGCATGTTAGCCAGGGCTCTCAAGTTATATATCTGTGGCATTCAGTAGGTCAATGCTGTGGTAAAGTGTGTAAAGTATGACCAAGTCTTTTTCTGTTCAAGAGATAGAATTATATCCATCCCCTGTAGGAGAAATTTGTTAATGTTTGTCCCTATAAAACAATAATGGTAAAAAAAGAAATACAAAATGGTAACTAAGTAAGTCAAACCGTCCAATCTGAAGGCTCTACTTAACTACTCCCCCTACTCACTTCCACCAATGCAAAGCGAACAGAGCTGAGTAGGGGAGGGCGTAGCCTAACTAGTTTGTGAACGACCCAGAGAAACGCAACGCAACGCCACACATTTTTTTGAGTGTCTCAAAAAGAGGGCATGTCCTGGCAAAGAGGACGTCTGGTTACCCTACGTACGGGAAACCCATTTGATTACTACCTGTTCCACTGTTAAATAGCGGCCCAAATTGGTGAGCGCTATCCTGGTAATTTCTCTGCGTGAGAAATATGAAGTGTGGTGTATGAGCGTGTGCATGGGTTGAATTGCGTGTGTCTCACGCCGAATGCTTGTGACTTGAGAGCCCTGGCCTTAGCCTCTTTGTCTTTGTTTGGTCTATTCCAACTACTTTTTCTCCTTAGAATTGGTCCCTATTCTTCTGGCCATTCCTATGCTTCGTCTTTAGCATCTAGCCCTCCCCCTACCATAGCTCCTCCCTATTTCTTAGCCTCTTGCTTAGCATATGGCTCCTCCTAGGCGTCTGTCTGTTGCATCTCCCTAGCCCCTGTCTCGTTGTTAGCTTCCGCGTTAGCCTCTGGCCCCCCACAGCTGTATAACCAGGCTACAATGCTAGCCACTAACTGCCGCAGCGGCGGTACCAGCCGCTCACCATTCATCTTGTCAGCGGTGCTCATTAGCACAGCCGCACTTCTCGCACCACGTCACCTAGTGCGCCGCCGCAGGGGAGTAGCAGGTGCACAGCTCGCATATTTGCAGGTAGTCTTCTGCGGTGCACACACACACACACACACACACACCTGCGTGTGGTAATGACAGCAGGTGGTAGCTTGTCTACCTGGACCTAACTGTAAGCCAGCAAACACCTTGGCAGGTAGGGTAGGACTAAGGAAGACCACCGAAACTCCAAAGTTATCTTGTAAATGACATCCCGTCATATCCCGCCATCTGCTGCTTCCCCCACACTTGGCCCACTGGCAAGCGTACCAAAGTCAACCACCGTAGCAGCGCTCAGCACGTGTTAGCCTTCATATATGGGGAGACCTGTCAGGGCGGTATCCAGAGCGATCCGCTCTGTGCGTCTTCACTTAGCAACGGAAAAAACCCAGGAGAACTTGGCCCAGGCAGGCGGCGGCGGCGGCGGTGAATTAAGCTTGAGAACGTGAATTACTTTGCAGAGACGGTAAATGCAGAGCCTTTTTTTAAATTAAGCGACACTGTCGTAATTAATATTCAGAGTTAATTAAACCCCCTGAATCAACGACCCGCTCCATATTTGATTTGACTCGATGCTCCTTCGGTCCTGGTCTGGTCGGCGGTGGAATGAGATGTAGATGTTGGACGTTTGTCATATATATATTTATATATATATATATATTTTAACCGATTGCAATTAATGTCTCTGGAAGGAGGGATCCCTCTTCTGTCCCTCCCTTAAGGCAGTAGGAGGGGGTCTAGGATAGTCTAGTGTTAGTGTTACTATCTAGTGTCAGTTAGTGAGCAAGATGCCCCCTAACCCCTACCTGCCCCCTCAAGATGCCCCCTAACCCCTACCTGCCCCCTCAAGATGCCCCCTAACCCCTACCTGCCCCCTCAAGATGCCCCCTAACCCCTACCTGCCCCCTCAAGATGCCCCCTAACCCCTACCTGCCCCCTCAAGATGCCCCCTAACCCCTACCTGCCCCCTCAAGATGCTACTTAACCCCTACCTGCCCCCTCAAGATGCCCCTAACCCCTACCTGCCCCCTCAAGATGCCCCCTAACCCCTACCTGCCCCCTCAAGATGCCCCCAACCCCTACCTGCCCCCTCAAGATGCCCCCTAACCCCTACTTGCCCCCTCAAGATGCCCCCTAACCCCTACCTGCCCCCTCAAGATGCTACTTAACCCCTACCTGCCCCCTCAAGATGCCCCCTAACCCCTACCTGCCCCCTCAAGATGCCCCCTAACCCCTACTTGCCCCCTCAGGATGCTACCTAACCCCTACTTGCCCCCTCAGGATGCTACCTAACCCCTACTTGCCCCCTCAAGATGCCCCCTAACCCCTACCTGCCCCCTCAAGATGCTACTTAACCCCTACCTGCCCCCTCAAGATGCCCCCTAACCCCTACCTGCCCCCTCAAGATGCCCCCTAACCCCTACTTGCCCCCTCAGGATGCTACCTAACCCCTACTTGCCCCCTCAGGATGCTACCTAACCCCTACTTGCCCCCTCAGGATGCTACCTAACCCCTCTAAAACTCAGAAACATTGTTCTTGTTCCAATGGCTGTGCAACGGTGTGTCGTGAGCTAGCGTAGATTGGTTAGCTCGGTGGCGTGAGTGGGAGGGCTCTTGTGGTTGTTGATATTACGATTATTGTCAACAAATAGAGAGGAACACCCTGACTAGATCTTTTATTTGTAGAACCCGTTATAGGGTTTGGTTTTATTGATAACATTATTAAAATCTCTATTGAACAGCATTGACTAGAGCATATTTCCAGGTCATTTCAAGGAACAAGCTAGTTGAAATATTAGGTATTGCAACTTTAATAGCACGTTGTAAAGAGGAGTGGATGAGAAGAGTTAGAGGGTGTGAGGATGGACGACGAAGGTACAGCAGCACCATCGACGGTCAGATGATCTTTATTGGCTAGGAGTGTGTGTGTGTGTGTGTCGGTCTGTGTGTGTGTGTGTGTGACTGTGTGTGTCTGTCTGTCTGTGTGTGTGTGTGTGCGTGTGTGTGTGTGTGTCCGTGGGTTCGTCTTTGTGTGCGTGTGTGTGTGTGTGTGTGATTTCCCATGAGCCAGCCAGAAGCCAGTGAGAGATAGACAGAGCACCGAGGTGGGGAGGGGTCTGGCGTGTTCTCAACGTGCTGTGTCAACAAGCAAGACCACCCCCACCCTCAACCCTTGGAGCCCCACCAAGTCCAGAACTCATAAGCGATGCTCTTCAAACTTGGACCGCTTCACAAGCACCCACGTACACACAACCACATGTAACACACAAAGTGTGTGTGAGTGAAACTCAGAACATTGCTGAAGCAAACTTCCTGTGAGGGCAAGATCTGAGGAATTAGGCTTTTGTTGACAAGAAATGTGTCAGTTTGCCCTATTTTACATGGAGCACATCGGGGAGGGCGTGTTGGAGTGGGGGGGGGGGGGGGTCTACACGGGAGGATCCAGACTTTCCTCGACTTGATTGATTATACAAATTTAAGGTATATATCTTTGACACTCATACAAAGTGAAAGCCTGGTGCCGTGAGAGCCTTGGGTCAGTTGTTGGGTTGTGCTTCTGTGCTTTGTTTGTTTCTTTTTCAAATTGTGTTCCAAATTGAACCCACCAAATTGAACTCCCATCATTTTTTGTTGTTGATGTCTGTGAATTCTTATTTGTGCTTCTGCATTTAGCATCCTTGTGCTAACATTGCCCTCCCCTCGCATATCGGGCAAATATCCCTGTTCTCTTCTTCCTGTGTTTATGAATCCATATTTGTACGAATGACTTCATTTAGTTTGTTAACATACCAGGCTAATATCGTTTTCAGTTAGCACCGTCATGCAATGTAATTAGTGTCTGTAATTAACTCGATAGCGCCCTCATGCCGTCATCGCTCTCTGTTAGCGCATCATGTTAACACGGCTCTCCGTAACCATTATCCATTATCCATACCTTTATGGATCATCCCTTCTCATCACGCTAACATCTGTATTTATTGACCCAGCCTCACGTTTCTACCATTCGCTCTCTGTGAGCAGATGAAAAGTAGTTGATTTTACTAATTCCAGCCTATTTACATGTTTTTTTTTAAACAACAATGTGTATAAATATGCATCCTCCCTATCAAATAAATAAAAATAAAAAAAATCGCCATGCTAACATTTCCCTTCCCACTTTTTTCGCGCAGCTGGGACGACCTACATCTTCGGTCGCGGCGGAGCCCTCATCACATACACCTGGCCCCCCAACGACCGGCCGAGCACGCGGGCCGACCGGCTGGCCGTGGGCTTCAGCACGCAGCTGAAGGAGGCCGTACTGGTCAGGGTGGAGAGCGCCAAGGGACTGGGAGACTACCTGGAGCTCCACATAGTAAGCCACACCCGGGGGTCCAGTGTGGGGTTGCGAGTGTGAAGGACTCTGATTGCTGGTGTGTGAGAGTCTCTCATTACCCGGGTGGATGCTGCTTGATGTGACAAACCTCACACACAAATGCATGCACACGTACGCATACACGTAAACGCACACACACACACAATCACCATGCAAAGCGCCTTGAAAAGCGATACATCAATACAAGGAACTGTTTCATTTAGTTCTATTTTCAATTTGTAAGGCGTGAGTTTTCCACTACCCACTTTGTTTTGTACTGTTTAGAACCCATAAATAATATATATGTTTTCAAGTGTATGAGTTAGGAGTCACATCTAAAGAAAGAAAGAAAGAAAGAAAGGGAGAAGGAAAGAAGAGGCAGAGACATTAAAAAGAAGGTGTCCGGAGAACGAATTGGGGATCTGTGATTAAAGTAAAATACACAGAGAAGCACAGAAGAAAAGCAAAGGAGGGGTGGTGAAACCACAAAGTGCCTACAGATAGGAGAACAGGATGTGTGTTGTAGATCTGACCAGAGTCTCCAGGAAAGGTATGGCTCGCGCCCTGGGCGTTGTAGTCTGTAATGAAAGGAAATTAGAGGATTGTCAGGTAGAGAGAGACGGAGGCTGGATAGGAGGAGGGGACAGCCTTCACCACAGGACAGCCATCATTGGCCTGGGTTGGCACTTGGCTCGACAGGGGGGTTGCAGACTGAGAGGTACCGGGCGTAGTTCAGTGTTAAACGAGACTCTAAGAGCTGCGTTGGGTGGGTGTAGGTGTAGAAAAACCTGCTATTAAGGGCGACCTAATGATGAGAGGGAGGAAAAACAGGGGGTGGGAGAGAGAGAGAGAAAGAGATGGTAGAGAGAGAAAGAGCGATGGTAGAGAGAGAGAGAGGTAAGAAAAGCCATTAGTAAACGTGGCGCCATCTCTCTGACGGCGGTGGGGCCACTCCTCTCGGCGTCTCCCTTTTGACCTCCAGCCAGAACACCATTAGCCCTCATCTCCATCTCCCACGTTATCACGCTCATTTTAGCGGGGGGGGAAACGTCTGTTTTAAAGAGTCAGAGCCCCGGTGACAACTTTCAAATGGCGATTAAGGGGCTCCCGGAGATTCAGCGGGCGGTATCTGTCACCACCTCCTCCTCCCCTCCTTCTCTCCTGCTCTGTGGCATCACCCAGCTCAGCCGCTCAGAGAGCGCTTCGCTTCCAACGGCTGCTTTTTGTCTTAATTACCCTGCTCCGTCCCGACCTGGTGACGGCTAATGGTGTCATTAACCGAAGAGCACGGATATGTACATGCTCACGCTGCACACATACAGCTCACGCCTGCACACACACACGTATACACACACGCATGCATGTATGCACGCACACGTTACATCACACACACACACACACACACACACACGCGCGCAAATCCGATGCATATGCAACACACACACACACACACACACACACACACACACACACACACACACACACACACACACACACATTACTACATACACACATACAAACACACACACATTCTCTCACACACACACACACACACCAAACAGATACACATGCAACACACACACACACCCACACACACACATTACTACACGCACACACACACACACACAAACACATGCAACACACACACACACACACACACGCAAACGCATGAAAAACACACACACACACACACACACACACACCCACACCCACACTCAGAGGTTTGTGTTGGCACAGACTCCAAAATGATTTCTTGTTGTCTGGTGGATTCTCTAAAAGCCTTTTTGATGAGTGCAATCTTATCCCGCCCATGTCCATCAATCATCCCTCCATTTGCGCACATCTATTTTCTGTTCTACCAGTGTGTGGTAGGAGGGCTTGGCAGTGTGTGAGTCCTCGGACAGCTATGTGTAAGCATCGGCGTGTTGCTGCGAGACAGTGAGTAACATGCGTGTGTGTGTGTGCATGCGTGCATTTCTGCGCGAGTACTCATGTGTGTGTGAATGCAATGTGTGTGTCTGTGTGCGTGAACATATGTGTGCCAGCCACTATTGCAATCCCCGCCTTTATGACCCCAATTTGCTTGGTCTGCTGGTGCCCGCGGGCGACAAGAACACAGTTGACCTCTGACCCTTGGGACCATGCCCATCCACTGTTCTCTAAGGGGAGATGGCAGAGGCATATCAGAGGCAAAAATAGATTGTGTGAGCAAGGGAAATGGGGGGAGGGGGGACATAGAGATGTAGAGGGTAAAAGGGAGAGAGGTGAGAGAGAGAGAGAGAGAGAGAGGGAGAGAGGGAGGGAGAGACGGGGCATAGGGATAGAGAGAAAGAGAGAGAGACAGAATGAATCAAAGACGGGGAGAGAAACAGGGACGCATAGAGACAGAATAACTATTAGAAAGACAGTGAGAGCGGGGAGAAATGGACAGACTGACTCGCTGACTGACAGCAAGGCAGAGAATACAAAAATAACGGCGAGAGGAAGTGAAATAAACACAGACTTAGTGAAAGACGAGAGGGAAAGTGAGAGACGGATGATTCAGCAGGCAAACAGCAGGGGGAGAGGAATGACGGACCGAATGAGCAGAAGGCAGAAGGCATAATTCTCTTAAAATAAGAACTGGGATAGGGGGAAGTAGCGGTCAAGAGAGCAGCGACGGGGGGGTCATTGTGTAACTCTGATAAAACTAGGTAATAATTGAAGTTTTCAGTGTAAACATGAGCAATGCATTGCACCACCTCCCAGGTACCGGGCCAGACCGTACGTTCTTCGGGGAGGGAGCCGTCTCAAACGTTGGTGAACTTTAAAGGTCATTGCCTCTTTTAGTTTCAGTTTTTAGCCCCGTTAGATATAGATTGGAGGAGAAAATGGATTATTTTTGATTTGAAATCCCTGATTGTGTGCCTTGGAGGAGATGCAGTATTACTACATGTACTCGGATGAGGCTTGTTTTTATTGCGGCTGTATTTATTATTCATCTCTGTTCCATGAAAAAAAACAAATCATTCCAGTGAGTCTGGAAATATGGACTTCAAACTCCTACTAGTTAAGCGATTTAATAAAATATTGATATTTGCGTCTAAACTACAGATCTCAACAAAATGAACTCTTAACTCCAGAAAATGGAACATGAATTGTTAATTGTCTCCTTCCACAACAGAAAACGTACTGGGGCATAAGAAGAAAACAAAACAAAGATGGCTACCCTTTCACTCTTCAGCCTCCACATTTATAGGTGTGGTGCGTAAAGCTCAACAAAGTGTTTGATATGTTTTATGAAGTCATTCTCGTCTAGAGGTACTTCTCTCCCTCTCTTTGCCCCCGGTTCACAGATGAACTCTAGCGTCTAGCTGTCGATCACTCCCCCACCCTTCCTCTTTGTAAACCATTCCTCTGCTCCATCCCTCTCCCTTTCCATCGTATGTCTTATAGTCACTCACCAATTCCCCTCATCCCTCGTCCCTCTCTCTCCTCTCTGTCCTATCTGTGTCTCTCGCCCATTTGTTCTCGCTCTTCCACCTGCCTTATTCCCATATTCCCTCGTCCTACACGCACACAAACACACACAAACACACACACACCTCTCTCGCCCTCTCTATCTCCGTTTCCTGCTCACTCTCTCTGTCTCTGTCTCTCATTCTCTCACCTTCCAAAATCCCTCATCCCCTCGCCACTGTGTCTCTCTCTCTCTCTCTCTCTCTCTCTCTCTCTCTCTCTCTCTCTCTCTCTCTCTCTCTCTCTCTCTCTCTGTCTCTCTCTCCTCCACATCAGTGCCTCAGACACGTCGGCCCTATGGCACCTGGGTTCCCATCGCAATTACATTTAATTTGGCCGCCCACGTCTAACCCCCCACCCCCAGTCCCCCTCCCTCCTTAATTGGGCCCTCTGCCTCTCGTCAAGCACCAAAATCTAACGCAAATTGGACTCTGTGATGCCTGGGGGCCGGGGCCCTATATCATGCTCTCTGATAGAGGGGGGGCCTCACAGAGCCAGAAGAACGAAGGAGAGGACACTCAAAAATAACAGAAGCCCTCTGGATTTAGTCAGAGACATTAAGTTGGTCGTAATAGGATGGTTTGTTTCATGCGAGGCCCCTGATTGGTGAAGTGCTCTGATTGGTGAAAGCCCCTGATTGGTTAGTCTCGGGCAAAGAGCTATGTCATTGATGCCAACGGTTAATGTTTCAATGGGAGCTCCCCGGCGAAACGGGTTTGAACCTCTGACAGATCGGAAGAATGATCACCTAATTGGTTTGGTCTTCCATGCGTTAGCGCCGAAGAAGGCAGTGTCAAGTTGTCAAGCACACAAGCAGCCAATTGGAACTCTTGCAAACAATTTAAATGTTCTCCAAAAAAAATGTGCTGTTTTCTGTCGCTTGTAATTAGCTTTGAACTCTTTGAAACCCATAAAAAATGATGTTTGTTTCTTTTAATTGGCTTTGAAATCAATTTGAAAGCAGGACGTGGCACGTTGTTAATTGACGTGGTTATTTTCTCCGATATTTTATGCAAACAAACAGACGGGGAATGCGAGGGCCAGCCAGAAAACAGATGTTCACAGCAACGCCGGTCTCTGTGCGACAAGACTCTCTCTCTCTCTCTCTCCCTCACCCTCCCTCCTCTTTTCCTTTACCGCTCTGTACTCCATTTTGGATCCAACAAACCCTCTCCCTCGACTACTCTATCTGTCGCCTAGCAACCCCGAACGTCGTTCTAGAACCCCTCCCCCTTCTCGGTATCAGACAGAGCCAGGATGCCAGTCAGAACTTTATATCCATACATACGTGAAAATATACATTTATTTAATTTCATATATAATTCCCAGGAAGCATGTGAAATCAGGGTTGATACATACACCGCGTTGACATTGTGGCAGAAGGCTTGCACGTCGTAAACGTTGGCTAGAGGGAGGGCATCTGAGTCAGGCCCCAGACAGACGCAGACGTGACCGTGCGGACAGTCATCTGTCTAGCCAGAGCGGCACAAGAGATGTCCTTGCAGAGACATTTGCAAAGACGTTCGCTAAGGAGAGCCAACGTGGCTTTTTATTTCAGGGGACATTGTTGATTTGGTGGTACTTTGTGGTTTGTTTTCGCAGATTTGTCAAATGTAGATCTAGCGTGTTGCTTTGTAACTGTTGATAATTAGTTTAGCAGCCAGCTTAGGGCTGCTATTAGCAAAAGGTTCATTCTTGGATTATTCCCCCCCTCTGGGAATTATGAGCTAAATGATTCCAAAGATTTTCATACCTATTATTTAATTTGAACTGTCACTAGTGTTTTACTCATCCTTTATTAACGTGCTGGGACATTAATATCAGCACTAAATAGTTTTTATTTCAAGAACCATGATCTGTTGGCATCTAATATCAGCACTAAATAGTTTTTATTTCAAGAACCATGATCTGTTGGCATCAATTAAGAACGCTCAGAGAGTCTTTATATAAATGCCTGGGTCAGGTGTCATTCCACGCACACACACGCCGCCACTACTAATACAAATGATTTAGGCTTGAAAAGGTAATAAGAGGAGAATTGTTTCTGAATTCACTTATACACTTGTTGGTTGAATATTGTTTGAGAGCGCCAGCAAATAGAGGAGCTGCAGCCCAGTCCTCTGGAGTGTCCCCTTCATTTGATCAGGCTTTTCCATGGGCATCTGTATTTCATATGTATTTATTCATTACACGAGGGTCAAGTGTCTTTTTTCTTTACTTTCCCTTTTCTTTCCCTTATTCATCTTTTTTTTGCCTTTCATATTTATTTTCATGTCTCTGTCACAGTATCTCCCTCTCTCTCTCTCTCTCTCTCTCTCTATCGCTCTCTCTATCGCTCTCCCATCTCTCTCTCTCTCTCTCTCTCGCTCTCATAGCTCTCTCTCTCTCTCTCGCTCTCCCATCTCTCTCTCTCTCGCTCTCTCTCTCTCGCTCTCATAGCTCTCTCTCTCTCTCTCTCTCTCTCTCTCTCTCTCTCTCTCGCTCTCCCATCTCTCTCTCTCTCTCGCTCTCTCTCTCTCGCTCTCTCGCTCTCTCTCTCTCTCTCTCTCTCTCTCTCTCTCTCTCTCTCTCTCTCTCTCTCGCCCACGGACACGCACAGACGCACCGAACAAACAAACCCCGCCGAGGCGAGAATTATTCATAAACAAACACGGCGGCACCCCCGCATCAATCACCACGCCCGTCACGTCGCTATGATTAGCCCGCGCAGCACGCGTGTCCACCCGGAGATTTACAAGGGCAGCCCCGGCCACGTTCCCGCGCCATTGCTGTCTTTCTCTCTCTCTCCCCCTTTCCGTGCCTCACTTAAGAATCCATCATCCCCCCCCCCCCCCCTCCCCCTCCCTCTCCTCGCTCGCCCCAAACAAGCGTGCTGTGGGGGCGGCGGCGGCGCTGACGTGTCACCTCCTAACGAACGGCTTCCCCGTCATCGCCGGGACAACAAGACGAAAGGGAAGAATAGCGGAATGGCGCCGCATGGGGCGGAGGTGTTGGGAGCGGAGGTTGCTAGGAGGGGGGGGGGGGTGTGTGTAGGGAGAGAGGGAGGGAGGGAGGGAAGGGGAGGGAGAGAGGGAGGGCGAATGACGGTGGCGTCACATTGACGAATGCGTCGGCCAAGCGGAGGAGAGAGGGGCCTCCCGGTAACGAGATAGGGGCCCTGGTGGATCTGGCAGGGCCCCTGGCTCTCTCGCTCTCTCTCGCTCTCTCTCTCTCTCCTCTCTCTCTCTCGCTCCCTCGCTCTCTCGGTCGCTCTGGCCCAACAAGCAGGTGCGTGACAGCCCCATCGATTATTCCTCTCAACTTCGAGCTGCTAATGAATTCCCCCCCCCACCCCCCCCCCTCCCACACACCGGTGAGGCGGGACGGGGGATGACAGCGAGGGGGAGAGAGCCCGACTCACACCTGCCCCCGTCTGCACCGCCTTCCGTCCCTAGCTGAGAGGCTTCATGTTGGGTGAAGACAAGGCCCCCCCCCCCCCCCTCACCTGGTCCACCAGCCATCCAGCCCCTGGCTGTCGCTGCAGCAGGTTCAGTGCGCGGTACCCCTGCTGGTGGACCCTGGTATTAGCTGTGGTTTTGATTTGATTGGCTCTGATTCGGATTACCACTGGACTATGGAGCCAAACTTGCTGCTGCATGAGATTAGATCTGTAGATTATAGATTAGGGCGTTTTGTAGAAAGATGAGTGAATGCCTCCGAGGCGTATAATTTGTATCTGCCTCATTCATATATATATATATATATATATATATTCCAAAGGTTTACGAACCAACGTAGGATCCGAGGACAGTAAAAAGGGCTGCCCACTATTCCTTGTGCTGCAGCTAGCGATGAGTCTCCTGCAGGTAACCTCAGCATTCTCTAATGCAGAAAATGCAGTAATAGTAGTAATAGCCACAAGCCAACAATACAATCACAGAGGATAATAAAAGTTCAATTGCATACTCTTGCGTTCACTACACATGCAAATACCTTAGCGCGTCATACCTCACTCTGTGTGAAATGTAAGTTGTGTCTTGAAGTGGTGCTTTATACTGTCCAATCAATAGAGCACTTCGATGCCCAGATTCTGGTCACAGTGCCTATGGTGGCTTGGGTCTGTCGCTCTGTCGTCCTATCAGAGGCCGGCTCTCTGGGCAGAGGGCTGTGTGGCAGAGGAGGGGTGGGGTGTAGGTTTGGAATCAATAAGCTATTAGTGTGCGAGGGAGAGAGCGTGTGTTCTGGATTCAGGTGAGCCTTATAGGATAATCAGCCAGTCAGGGCACCCTCTTCTTTATTCTCTACCGGTACTTCTGTCGTCTAAGTCCCCAGCCTTCTCTCTCCCTTTCTCTGTCTCTCTCTCTCTGTCTCTGTCTCTCTCTCTCTCTTTCTCTCTCTCTCTCTCTCTCTCTCTGTTTCTCTGTCTCTGTCTCTGTCTCTGTCTCTGTCTCTCTCTCTCCCTCTCTCTGTTTATCCGTCTCTCTCTCTGTCTCTGTCTCTCTCTCCCTCTCTCTCTCTCTGTTTCTCCGTCTCTCTCTCTCTCTCTCTCTCTCTCTCCCTCGCTCTCTCTCTCCCTTTCTCTGTCTCTGTCTCTCTCTCTCTCTCTCTCTCTCTCTCTCTCTCTCTCTCTCTCTCTCTCTCTCTCTGTTTCTCTGTCTCTGTCTCTGTCTCTGTCTCTCTCTCTCCCTCTCTCTGTTTATCCGTCTCTCTCTCTGTCTCTGTCTCTCTCTCCCTCTCTCTCTCTCTGTTTCTCCGTCTCTCTCTCTCTCTCTCTCTCTCTCTCCCTCGCTCTCTCTCTCCCTTTCTCTGTCTCTGTCTCTCTCTCTCTCTCTCTCTCTCTCTCTCTCTCTCTCTCTCTCTCTGTTTCTCTGTCTCTGTCTCTGTCTCTGTCTCTCTCTCTCCCTCTCTCTGTTTATCCGTCTCTCTCTCTGTCTCTGTCTCTCTCTCCCTCTCTCTCTCTCTGTTTCTCCGTCTCTCTCTCTCTCTCTCTCTCTCTTTGTCTGTGCCTGTATCGATCTGTATCTCTCTGTTTAAGTACTTGTATCTGTCTCTGTGTATCTGTCTCTATCTCTGTATCTGCGTCTGCGTCTGTCTCTCTCTCTCTCTCTCTCTCTCTCTCTCTCAAAGTATTTGTGTTTCTCTCTCGTTAAAGTAGCCCCCTCTCTTTCCCTTGTGAGAGCGCGAGATAGACAGAGACAGAAGGATGAGGGAGGGAGAGCGCATTCGATTGAAAAATAGGAGTCCCTGAGTGGAAAATAAGCAGTCCCTCTCTCTCTTTCTCTCTCTTTAATGTAATCTAGAGAGAGAGAGAGAGAGAGAGCGAGTGAGAGAGAGGGAGGCTGCACCACCGTTCAGCCGTGCTCACCTTCACTGTTCAGGTGGAGACCCACAGTCCAGGGTTACTCTCGCCTGCTGTCCCTGGGCCTGTAATGTGTTGTAATACAGAAGGGTTTGGCCTAATGCGATGCACCAAGGAACCAGCGACCAGGCGACACCTGCTGAGGTGCTGTGCACCGGAGCGCACTTTACATCTGGCTGTTATTTTGGTTAACTTCCACAGTGAATTACCAACCGGCTAAACAACTGCACCCACTCAAGGATACTGTATGTGTGACTCCCGTCCGAAACGGTTACTGGGTTCAATCCCCAACACTGCAGTCTAAACGGCAGACATCCTTTAGCAAGATGCACCATAACACCCTACCTGCACTTGAATGACGTGTATCTTATTCACTTTAAGGTACTTTGGATGGTGTCTTCAAAAAAGACTTTGCAGTCTCCTTAAAAAATCCATTTATATTCATAAAGCAAAAAATATAATGCATGGTGCAGAATCCACCAAATTACCCCTACCCTCCTAGACTCTCAAATATATTTCACTTCAAGTCCCCCACAAGTCAACTGGCTTCTCTTACGCTCCTTGTTCTTATATTTTTGTATTTATTTGCTATTTTTCCTTTTTCTCTGTGTGTGTGTGCCACGGCGGTTTGAATGAGGGGCCCCTGCCAAGAAAGACTCCTGTGAAGACGAAGAAGAATAATAGGTATATCGGCCCCTGAAATCTCGGGCTCTGTGCCGCGAGACAGCAGAATGCTGGAGGAAAAGGGAATATTAGAAGAAGAAAGGAGCAGGAGAATGAAAGGAGGGCAGTACAGGATAGGCGGGTGATTTATGCCTCTGCGTCTGAACAACAACATACAGGTGGGGAAGTGGAGCAGAGTCTTCAACCGGCGTATTGTTCCGGTTCCGGTGGACATTCCCTGGGGGGTGTTCCCGTCTCCCGGGGTTTGGGTCCTCACTATTCCAAATGTCACTGCTATGTAGCACACACACACACACACACACACACACACACACACACACACACACACACACACACACACACACACACACACACACACACACACACACACACACACACACACGCATGGATGCGTGTACACACAAGCACCTCAAAGGCGAGTGCTCACGCACGCAATCACACACACGTACGCTTGTATTCTTGCTTGTCCCTTGTGGGGACCGGGCCGCGTCATGAAGAAAAACCTCTTGGTGTTTGTATCCAAACCAAAAACCATACAGCCAAAAGTGAGTTTCCTTGTTTGTATTTTGTTGTTGACTTGAAAACGTGCCTATTGATAGCAACTGCTGCTACTCTTGCTCTTCTTTAGTAAAGCTAATTTTTCCCTTTTAAAGTTTGGAGCCCATTAGCTCACAGTGCTCGCGGCTCCTGTGTGCCTGCACACTCTACACACTCCAGGTCCCAAGATACTTGGGAAGTGTAGAATGGAAACCAGGAGCATAGCTGCAGTCTCCCATGTGTGTGTTGGACAAGGGCCAGGGGATCCCTTAGCCCTGATGGGGACTGACATGTGGCATTCACGTTGCACTGTGTGCGACCCGTCCCTTTTCATTTCCACCATATTCCCCCAATTCAACATCTATTATTCATTTTTGGCCTTTCCCAGAAAAAGTGTCTGGGGACTGGCCCGCTTTCAAGATGAACTCTCTTCCTTTGTTACGGTTGTTGAAGACGCTGTAGTCACTTTGTGGCTCTCAACGAACAGGTGGGAAGAAGAGGCACACTCAAGCGCCGTTTTGAACATTTTCCGTATTCAAAACTGCAGGCCTGCAAGGGAGTATCATGAATGTAGTTTTACCAGGAGCAATCTGCACAGAGCGGTACCTGTTGCGTCACCGTTTTATATGGAGCATATCCACTGTGCTCCAAATTTATATTTATCAGCCCCAGGAAAAAACAGCGTCAGCGGGCCGTGAGCATATTTGTCTTTTTGTGAGCCGTTTCATTTTGTGTATTCGTTGTTAATGTTTATTCGGTGGTTGTTGTTTTTCCGCTCCGGTTTTTCCCGGTCAAGCATCCAGGGGCAACGGTGTGACACACATTTTTCTTTATCGTAGACGCAGTCAGCCGGAACATACTGGGCAAGAGGGATAGGGATAGATAAGGGAGATTCAGAAATAGGAACAGAGCGAGAGAGAGAGAGAGTAATGGGAGGAGAGAAGGACATCGTAGTGTTCAGGTCCATTGGATAGATAGATAGATAGAGAGAAGGAAGGAGAGAAGTATGATATTAGATATTGTCTTTTCTCTATTATTGAAGTAGAGAAAAGAGAGAAAGTCTGAAAGAATTCTGGTCAAAGTATTCCAATGTACTCAAATTTGTATGATTGATTACTTGCACGCACACACACACAAAAAACAAAACAAAACACAGATAAAATGAACGAGGGACAGCAGAAATAAGAGTATAAGAAAAGCAAATTTAGAAAAAAGATAGCCGCCGTGGCTTGTGCATTACCCCATCCCGTTGCACCCTACCATTTGGAAGTGCATTTGACCCACAATCCACCACTCCACCACTGATAGGGTGGAAGGTTCAGCTTACACAGCACCAAGTCCTTTAAACGTGCTACATCTCTATTTCTCTCTCTCTCTCTCTCTCTCCCTCTCTCTCTCTGTCTCTCTCTCTCTCTCTCCCTCTCTCCCTCTCCCTCTTTCTCTCTCTCTCTCTCTCTCTGTCCCTCCCTCGCTCACAGGGATGATAAATTGTAGCAGGATTGACACTGCGACCTTCCACCCCACCCCCCCACTGTCCCCTCCCCTCCCTGCCCCCTCCCTCCTCCCCAAGGCCCAGTCCCTGTGTTTACTTGCCTCTGAATCTTTCATGCCGCTATCCTCTGTCCGACGTGCTGCAGCCTAAGATGGCTGTTAACCGGCCCAGTGATTGGCTGGGGGGAAGAATCCCCTGTAAAGACCGCCCTGGATAGAGGAGGGGGAAGGAGGGAGGGAGAGAGGGGTGGGTTGTAGAGAGAGAGAGGGAGAAGTGATGGGGTAAGGAGGAGGAGTAGGAGCATGTGGGAGGCAGGTTATTCCAGGCAGTGAGTACATGTCATCAGCGCGGTATACAATCCGATCACATTCTGACTCGCTCGGCCATGCACGGCTAATGCACAGTAGGGGGGTTGGGGGGAGAGAGAGGGAGGGAGGGAGGGCAAGAGAGAGAGGGAAAGAGAGAGAGAGAGAGAGATCAGTGAGACAAAGTGAAATCGTATCTTTCCTCTTTTCTCTTCGTGTCTCTCTGTCTCTCAAACGATCCCTCCCTCCCTTCCCCCCTTCCCCCCTCCCTCCTGCCTATCGACATTACCAGACGTATTCCTCCCCTGTAATTCCTCTTCCCTGGCAAGAGTGGGGACAACATGGATGAAGGGAGGAAGAGGATGAAGAAACAGAGATGATGGAGGATGAGGAGGGGATAGTGGGGAGGGAAGGGGGGTGGAGGAGGAGGCAGAAAACGAGTGTCAGAGAGTTAGATGGGATAGGTGGAGTAAGGGACGACATGATGAGAGGGAGGGAGAGAGAGAGGGAAAATAAGTATGAGTGAAAGACTGCGTAGTCATGTTGATGCGGCATCACACACACACACACACACACACACACACACACGCAGCAGCCAAATCCCCTTGTAAGCCCCCCTTGCAGTGCTTTGTCTGGCTGTTCCAACCTTCAGGACTGTAAATATTCACAATCCCCTTCTACCTGTCCCTGCTCCTCCCACTGTCTCACACCCGTCTGCAGTGAGCAGGAGAGACAGACGTGGAGTGGGTGGGGGTGGGGGGAACCACAGACAGACATGGAAACATAGAGGGACGACGAGGGAGAGACACAGAGAGAGATATGAGGATGGAATATAGCCCTTCATCATCGACTCACTTCGACTTCTGCCCCCCCACTTCCTTCTCCTCCTCCTCCCTCCTCCTCCTCCCTCCTCCCTCCTCCTCCTACTCCTCTATCTGTGTTTCCTGTGTGGAGGTCATCCAGACAGAGAGATACAGGGAAAGGCACAAGCGACCCAAACAGGAAATCGAACACGAGCCCACACAAAAAGCAAAAAACAAACGCGGCGCACAGAGAGCTACTGTGTTTCGTGTATAAATATATCCGAGCTATCATCGTGTATTTTTATTTGCTTTTGACCATAACCGTTATCGGGTATAAGCGGTGTTATTGTGATGTTCACGGCTTACGTGGTTTCCGGTCGGGACTCTGCGCTGGCGGGAGTCAGGGAAGAGAGGAGGGGCATCACGTCGATTTTAGGAGGCTCACTTTGATCCTGCCGGCTGGGAGTGTGGCGTAGCGTGAAGCCACGCGGAGAAATATATATTTATTCAAAAGATAGGCGGATGGTGGCGGCGGTGAGGCTGGCGCGTGGTGTGGTGCTGAATCCGCAATGGAGGAAGGGGGAATACCAATGATCGGCGGATCGCGTTAATGTCACGGAATCTAGCTCGCGTGGGTTTGGGATGTTTGGTACTTATCGAAACGCTAGCTGCTGCTTGCGGCGATATGGTGTTGGTCGTCACGGCAACGATGATGAGGGTGTTGGCGGTTGGAAGGGGATCCGGTGTCAGATGTGGTGGCTGAGCGAGTGTTGGTTGGGGTGGTGGTGGGTGGGATGTGGATGCATGGGTGGTGGGGATGATGGTGATGAAGTGGCTGAGGTTTCGGTGGATAAAGTGACGGTGGTGTCTGTCTATAGTGATTGTGGCGCATGTTGTGTGTCTGTGGAGGCTGTGATGGTGTTATAGGTGGAGATGGGGTCTTGGAGGGGATGTCTGCGGTGGTTATGGTACATGTTTCATGTCGGTGGAGGCGTACCAGTGTTTGGAGGTGGAAGTGGAGTCAGTGACGGCGACGATGGTGGCGG
The DNA here is from genome assembly GCF_949987615.1 of Pollachius pollachius. Classification (NCBI taxonomy): domain Eukaryota; kingdom Metazoa; phylum Chordata; class Actinopteri; order Gadiformes; family Gadidae; genus Pollachius; species Pollachius pollachius. The sequence goes on along the minus strand of NC_136953.1, from coordinate 5,696,969 downwards.
GCGGAGGTCTTACGTGTCCGCGATGGGGGTGACAGTGACAGGATTTGTGGCGGCGGGTTCCTATTAAAACCAACTGTTCCCCTGGTTTATCCAGAGCTTTCATGCCGCTCCCAATGTGCCCGGCGAGAGACAGAGAGACTTAGAAGGTCTCGAAAAAAGAATGGAGAAAAGAAAGCTGAAATCCACAGCGAGTCCAATTTCAGGCCATGGGCTTAGCCAATCAGTAAGCTTTAGAGCCGGCGAACACGGCCCTCGTTTTAATGGGATTGTGGCCCATTTTAGAACGCGCCCCTCCCTTTTGTTTTATCCAGACTGCCTCGTCAGTGCCGGTACGGCACTGCGCCAGGGTGACTATATAGGCTGAGGAATAACATAGCACAAGACGGGGGGAGAGAGAGTGAGAGAGTGAGAGAGTGAGAGAGAGAGAGAGAGAGAGAGAGAGAGAGGGAGAGAGGGAGAGAGAGACTATGGCCAGAATAAATCACATTATAAAAACATTGTAAAACAGAAGCACGGCCATCATTAAGAATAGAAGAGGGTTCAAATTAGGGCAGAAAGACAACACAACGAGAACACATGTAGATGAGTCCATGAAAAGAAAGTTGAAAGCAGTCGATAGATGGAGATATGAATAAATAAAGTAGGTAGAGAGACAGAGGGAAACGGAGAGAGAGAGCAGGCAGGACAGAGACAGAGAGAGACAAAAGGAGACGAAAAGACAGAGAGAGAGGGATCAGAGGTGAATTGCCTCTGCCGAATATAATGAGTGCAATGCAACAGTGAATTAATGTCGGCCAAGTCGATTTGTAATTGGACAACACGGCTACAGTTACAAACGGAACGCCTCGAACCAGCCAATCAGATTTGGCCAGTCAGGGTGGGGTGTGTGTGTGTCTGTGTGTGTGTGTGTGTGGAGGTGAGCGGAGATTCTTGGAAGAAGTTTCTGGAAGAAGTTTCTGGAAGGCGCGGCAGTTGAGGGAGAGGGACGGGGGAGGGTGGGACTCATTAAGGAGGGGGGGACTCATTACGGAGGGGGGGGACTCGTGCTTTTTGGCGGGAGGAGATGAGTACCACCGACGACTGCTAATCCGGGCCCTTCCAGGAACAGGAGCCCCATCAAGCTGTTCACCGTCTCATCAGGTGGGGAGATCTGAGAGAGAGAGAGAGAGAGAGAGAGAGAGAGAGAGAGAGAGAGAGAGAGATCCCCATTGGACGTCGTCCCAGAGCAATAAGCCTAGCCCACATGCCCGTTTGGCTAATCCGTCGGTGAAAATTTGCTTCCACTGGTCGCTAGTGTGCCCCAACCCCTCCTCCGTTATTCCACAGCAGACGGCGGTTGATGGGACAAATCACAAAACTTTAGCACTTTGCTTTGTAGCCCGGGTACGTCCGTGAGAAGACCATACATACATAGGCCTTAAAAGGCCTCTAGCTATGCAACAAGACCTTCCCCCCCCCCCCACGCCCATTTTAGCACCTGCGGTTAAAATAGGTGCCCCTTTAAACAGCCCTTTAAACAACACCCTTTATCATTAAGCTGAATAAGGTGTGATATTCACAGGTTGACAAGTATTAAATGATTATCACCAAAAATATATAATAATAGATTCATTAACTGTACCAGCAAAGTCCTTGCAAAGGCTTGTTAGAAGTTGGAGACCTGATTCCACTCTTTGCTCATAAGTTGTGTGCAACTTATGAGCGGCTCCCCGACCGGGGCGTGGTCCTGTGCGCGTGTGCCTGGTTATCAGAGCCGGCCGTCCTGGTAATTACAAACACGCCGACGTCCATCGGAGATGTGGATAGCGAGGGTGTGTGTGTGTGTGTGTTTGTGTGTGTGTGTGTGTGTGTGTTTGTGTGGCCCATCTCGTCCGGCTGACATGTTCACGCTGGCGGTGGCGGGGGGTAAACCCGAGTGGACGTGGGTGACGGGCCGCGTTCCATCAACGAGCACTTTGACGACGGAATCACCATATCTTTACCGCTGCGCAGCCCTGTCAGGGGAGGGGGGGGACAGGCTGCATAAACAGTGAACCCAGCCACCCCCTTCATGCACAAACGCCCACACACACACTCTCTGAACACCCAGCCTCACATCCGTAACCTCGGCACACACTCGATAGAGAATCATAGGGCAGCCCGGGGCGGTGTAGAGGGTCCAACACCACCACCACCACACACCCGCTGTGCTGACAAGCCCCCATAGCAGCGCTCCTCTTCGGGGTTAAACAGCCAGGGAGAGACCCCCATCCCTGCCACCCGTGCTGCGGTAACCAGCTGTGTTGGAAGAACCCTTGGGCGCCGATCACCGCAGAGGGTAGGGAGGTGGGGGCGTCTCGGTGGGGGAGCCGGTGACCCCCTCCCCCACCTCTTCCACTGGAATGGAGGGCGAGTCAGAATAATGATTATGATGAATCGAAACAGGAGGAATAGCAGCCCTCTGGCTAGGATCGTGGGGGAAGCCAAGGGTCACTTGTGCTGGAAATGAGGGTTTAACCTTTTTGCATTATAATGAATGTGATGGAATATGGGCTGGATAATTGTGAGCGTGCGCAGACTTGAATGAGTGTTTCAATCCGGCCTGTCCTTTATTAGGAATTGAGATGCCTGGGTCCGTGTTTGATTAAGACTCTCTATTGTGCCTTGTCGCGCTCTACATGTTAAAGCACTCGACAGAAAACCCTGATTCCTTTTTTTAATTGAACGTTAAATGCGACGAAGGCTCGGATGCCTTCAAATTTCTGAAGCTGAAACACTTTCAGCAGTGGATCAAAGCCCCTCAAAGTTGAAGTCACAAGCAACACAGATCAGCAGGTGGAATATACACAATACGCCTTGCGTTTACTTGCGGCTTTGGTGTGGAAACCTCCAGACTCGGGTTTCACTACAAAACGCTGCACATCTGGCGTGATAACAAGGAATATAAGGGTTCAACTGCTGGTCTGACACTCACAGGTTATTGATCTGAACGTTATTGTAAGGGAAACTAAGAGCCCGCAAAACTGTGTAATTTAAGCTAGCATGAGAATGAAAGCTAAAGGCAGCAAAAAAAAAAAAGAGAAAAATGTGGCGCCAAACAAACGTCAACAGCCATTTTTTACAGCCAAGCAAGCACATTTATTGCTTACTTATTCTCTTCTTCATTTGTTTTTCTGGCGCTTTCACACTTAAACTCGAAAATAGAATTCAAGATGTTTCACTCTAACACCCCAACCCCCTTCCCTTGCCTTCCCTTCCCTCCCTCTCCTCCGCACCAAATAGACACACTACACACCCAAACACACACACACACACACACAAAGTGTGGCGTCACTTGGTGTGGATGAAAAAGACAAAACGTGCGTGCGTTAGCCCGTCAGTGTCAGCCGTCCTCGGAGAATCAGTCTTTCCGATTCCTATCCCGAGACACTGTCTCTATTCCAGCTGTCACAGACGATGACAGCCAAACCGAGAGCGTATGTAACACAAGTATCACCTTATCTACAGCTCGCAAAAAGCTTTCCCTGGTGGATAACGCATGAATATACAAACATGGGTTGTAGGTATTTTGTATTCAGACTGATTCGGCACTCGTGAAGTCAAATCGCACCACTGCATAAAAAAGATGCCCGCTTGCGGCAAGTTGTTGATTATTCCCAAGAAAACCCTTGATTGAGTTGGCTTTTATTTGTGTATTTTCTCTCCTGTTATTTTGTATTTCTCTTTGTCTCCGTGTTAACTCCACATCAACAACAAATAAAGTGGAGTGTGCTCAAAGAGCAACTCGAAGCATGCGTGTAGGAATAGGAGGGTATGAAGATGTTTAGCTCAGGCAACACAAGGAAAGTGTGGTTATTATTAGACGAAACGATAGCCTCTCCTTCAACGAGATGGTGAGCTCCGGCAATCTGCCTTGATTGCTGAGTGGATGAGAGAGAGAGAGAGAGAGAGAGAGAGAGAGAGAGAGAGAGAGATACTTTAAACCAGGCAACCTGTCTAATTGTGATGACAAAAATATCCAATGGTAAGCGGTGATAGCGTTAACACGGCGTGTACATGTTTGCGAGAAACATGCGTGTGCGCATGTTGTTTGTGTGATCAGACGTAGCGCACACACAAACGGAGGGTGGTTATGTGCGTTTAATCAATTAGATGTATCCAGAGAACATTGTGTGCAAACAAAGAAGCCCAGTTCTTTTCCAGAGAGAGACAAATACAGATGATGAAAGGGTTATTTATATCATTCATCGGATGTCTTCATCCAAAGCGACCAACAGTGTTTTCAGAAACACGTCATTATGGAGTATGTAGGGCTTATGGGGGGCATCTTGCTCAAAGGAGGCCTACAGGTTAGACATCGGGGACAATAGGAGGTCCAACCTGGAGCCTTTGGTGGGGAGTCAAACACCCAAACCCCGCTACTACTATCGATGCATATGCTATTGATTACGAATGAGGGACGACGCCGCAGAGCACAATAGCTCATGATGACAGAAATTAAGATAGTCACGCAAAGTCGATTGTGTTGATTAGAGGGAGGGCCGCATCAGCTCCATGTCGCGCCGCCGTGCGATTACAGTCCAGCCTCCCTCCGTCTCTTAAATCAACAGCGATCTCGCCTCCTGGCATTTAGGTTTCCTGTGCTCCACCAGCAGGGCCGTATCCAACAGATTGTTTTAAAAGGTTATTTCCAATTGGGGGGCCGGGGGCACACTCATTGGCTGGGCGACAAAGCAAATCTCATTCAGTAGGTGCAATCAGGAGGTGGTGTCGAAGACAGCTTTGGGCACACACACGACTGTATTCACACACAGAAACACACACACACAGACACACACACAAACACACACACACACACACAAATCCACCTGCACAAGATAATTTCCATGATAAGATGGAGGAAGAGGGAGAGGAAAGGGCAGGCTGTTCAGGGAGGGAGAGAGCGGTACATCAGTGTCTACAAGAGGGAAATAGAGCACTGGGGGAACTGGGAAGAAGACGAACGAGAGCAGAGAGTGGCGGAACAGTTGATTGGAGAGGAGGTACTCCGTTGGTCGCTTCCACCACTACTCCAAACACTGAGCCACGGTAACATCCCATTACGTCCTTTTACGCCAGACCTGCAACACAGGGCCGCTGTTACCGCAGTCCACATTTCAACATGAGAGATAGAGTCACAACTTTGACTGTCTCCCTTCTCCAAAGTGGAATGGAACCGTTAAAAGGAAGCCAGGGAGGCCTGAAGTTCCAGGTCTTGAAAGCGTGGAGGCCTGCCGTGTCTTAGTGGAAGCCCTCGGGCCTGCCGCTGGATTTGTATTCAGAGTCAAAGCACTCGCAATGCCATGCAATAGTACTTAGTGCTAAGTACTCAAGTGAACTCACAGGGATATATATTCTTCAGACGCATGTCATTAATAGGGAAGTAGGGGTTACGGCATATTGCTCAAGGGTGCCTGAATTAGGCTGGCGATATTGGGTCTCGAACCCTGAACCGTTCCGCTGGGAAACGAGCAACACTTTATGTTAGGGCAGAATGTCCAGGACACATTTTCTCCATGGAGAAAGCTGGAGGGAGAACATTGATAGTGCTTTACTTTACTTGGTTTAGAAACTACTTTTGACAGGAGAGCTGTTGAGAGCTTTTGAGCAAGCTTATAAGGGGTTCGGGAGGAAGGCTGGCGGTGGTGGTGGTGTGGAAAGGCCATGGTGACCGTTTGGTTAAAGGGGTGAATTATACCACCAGGTGTGAGTGTTATCATTAGCTATTACAAGCCTTTTGAAAATCAGCCTTTTTCTGCATTGCATTTCCCACCTAGTGGACTGTAGCAAATGTTGCTGATGTATCCATCATACATCTAGGGACACGCCCACTTGTGATGTCACTAAAACACTGAAAAGGCAGATTTTTAAACAGCTTGTAATGGCTAATCACACTCGCACTTGGTGGTATAATATCACCTCTTTAAGGTGATATTGGAAGCGGTGGACATGGAAGCGGTGCTCTCCATGTCCAACGTCAGACAAGCTACAGTGGCTTGAGCTGGCTGTGCCAGGTGCCCGTAGCTACTTCCAAAGTGATATCATTGTCTGCGGCACGATCGAGTAGCCAATTGTCAAGTGATAGCTCCTCGATAAATTCATGAATTCTGTTTAGTTATTTAGTCTGTAAAACTCAAGGTCATAGCTTGAAAGTACAACAGTGGTTATGATTAAAGCATGAAAGCGTCCTCTGTAGAGTTGTTTGTCTGTTCTGGCCTGCTGTAGGAACATGGCAGGCAACATGGCAGCCTCCTAAAAGAGGACACTCTCCCTCTGTTCATATAAAGGGCCACTCTGGGGTAACAAAAACAGAAGAATTCTTACCTTCACAGGATTACAAACTAATTAACACATGAATATTACAGTCCATTTCTGCCAGGTCTTTTCTCTCAGACGCCGCTAAAATGTACACACTGCGCCTTTAAGACCTCTGAGTGATGACAAAGGAAGGGGAGAGGAGGCAGTATGCGGTGGCCATTCTTGCCACGCACGATTGCCTTACGTGCACCCCCGCCCACGTGCACTCTCGTCGTGCACGCCCGCCGGGATGAGATCCCTGTGCAGCACGGCTTGGCATTACAGGCTCTAATGCCTGTCTAGGCAGATAAAAGAGGGGAAAAGTAGCCCTAATCAGTAACGATAAAGGAAGCCACACACACAGGCGAGATAGAGGCGCACACCCCGGTACACACACACTAGACAGACACACACATGCTTATCTGGTATCTGGTATAATTCTCTCCGACACGCAGACTTTTGTCGGATCTGTTTTACCCGTTTTTTTATATGGATTTGTGCATTCGCACACACGCACACAGACAGACACTAGATAGACGCACACACACACACACACACCCTGGTTAGACACACACTCAGTCGAGCACAGAATGTACCCAAATGGAACCCTGTAGTCACTTTGTGGGATAGCAGAGGGAGAAAATGGGAGATTGTGCACGGACTGTCTGGTTTCAGCGAGAACCTCTGGCAGAGAACTGAGGGCCGCGCTTTCTATTTACCATGGCCTGTCTCCCCTCTGGCCGTGTGGCACCACATTAGGAAAGAACATTCACGCAAAAGAAACATCTTAAACATTGATACACTACAGAAAAAGTCTTCGCAATTTAAATGGCCCTCCTCACTGCCGGCCCTGTTTTGGTCCGTTCCTGTGTGGTTTTTTTTGGACGTACGTTCGCAAACTCTTTAGTATTTGGTCCTGAGGATGCACCTGCTACAGCGTGTGAAAACATACAGCGCATGCTGCTACACCGCTGTCGAGCAGAGGTACATTGACCAGGAACTACCTGGTTGTAAAACCCCAACTTTTTATTGCCTAGCGCTGATGTACGTGAGATGACGCCGCCGTGTCTTTCAGCGCTGCGCCGCCGGTGCTCTCTGTCTCTGGTCCCCATTGGCCAGCAACACTGTGAACACCAACTTCCCTCCTCAAACACAAAACTTAAAGTGAGTTTTTAATTAAAAAATCCAAACTCCCTGCCGGATGTCCTACAGCGCATTCACTCCACTTTTGATGCTCTCGTCAATATACAAGAAGTGTTTTGCCGCGCCGCGTCGTATAATTAAGTACCGTTGTTGCCAGGCCCCGGGTCATCTGCTGCTTTATCTAATGGCAGCCATTTTGTGATTGACAATTTGAGAAACAAGAGAGAGAGAGAGAGAGAGAGAGAGAATGTCAGGTGACTCCACTGGTAGCACTCAAAACACGGGTAGCATCCATGTCATTTTAGTAGAGCATGCATGTTCACTGGTTCATTGATAAGCGAAACTATCTGTAGAGAGAGAGAGAGAGAGAGAGAGAGAGAGAGAGAGAGAGAGAGAAGGGCGGGCGGGCTACCTGCCATCTTTTAAAGCAGGAGATGCCACCAAGGTTAAGAGGAGGCTGGTGATAGGAAGTGACTCAACTGTCGGTTCACCGCCCCACACCGGGACTGTGAGGACATTATCTTCACAGCCCTCCTCTCCGCTGCACTCTGCCAGATAAAATATGGCAAGGGCCACAAACAGCGACACACACAACACACACTTATCTTGGCTGGGGGATCTGTGGCGGTGGCTCAGTCGTTGACCTTCATGTCGGCCGGCCCACCTCCAGCGCTGGGCTGTGCCGTTCCTATCTCTCCCCGGTCTGTGTCACTCTGCCTGGGTTCATGTCAGCCACGGCTTCTAGGAGGTCTGGGAGACTTCGCTCCCTATCAGAGTGAAGGCGGCGAGATGCGACCTGTTCCCAGGGTCGCTATCTGCTCTCTGCTAAGTGTTAGAGGATGGCTAGCGGTGTTTCTCTTGGTCTGTCGCCAGTTTTTTCTCTCTTTGAGACTTGCACTCCTCCCCATGTTTAAAGGTGTTTGAAGAGGCCATTTTGTTATTCTTACTTGGTAAAGTGCCTGCTTTGTACGTTTCATGAAAGTTCTTCCGTTGGGAGCGGATAATGAGGTGGCTATGGCTACCACTCAAAAGGCACAGGGTTTGAATTTCATGGCCATCCTAGAGCAAGCAGCCCCCTTACCCCTACCTGCTCCTTTATAACATTTAACTCATTGAATTGGATAAAGGTGTCTGCTACTAAATAGAAGATTGTCACCTTCTTCTTCCCTCACCTTCTCCTGCCATTTTACACAACCTGCTGAAACTTAAAGGTTTTGTCTCTAAAACCATAGGTCCAACTGCCTGCGACTGGTTCCAGCCGGCTAGGATTCAACCAACTCTGTAATTGACCCACAGTTAATCCCAACTTTTCTCCTCCAGTAGAGGCTAAATTGAGCCGTTCGTCTGCCCTGTGGCAGACGAACGGCTCAATTTAGCTCTTTCAAGGAGAGGGTATCAACTCGCATCTTTGAAGAAAAAACTTAATAATGGATGAATTTAGGACAATAAAACACGTCTCTGTGAATCCCGAGTTTGTGTTGGATACGCCGCTCGTGAACGTTGCAGAAGGAGAGCAATTAAACATGGACGACACTTGTATATAGAAACTCTGATCCACCATTCTCCCGTCCCCCACACCACAAACACAGCACCTAGGAGGAGAACATGTGTTCGCTGGGTTTATATTTTTGGCCCCTCCGCCGAACACAAACCCTGTAAAACTCCAACACAATTAGCATTGTTGCGACCGCGCTCGCAAGCTAGGGTGTAAAACTGTCACCGCGTATAAAACGTGATTTGCGATACACCCCCCCCCCCCCGGTTACGGCGTCTGTATATATTACCGGCTGTATATATACCTGCTCACCGACCAGAGAATATTATGGGGTAGAGAGATAAGCAGCCACAGAGAATCTATTATGTTGCCTTCGTGAATAAACGAGCTCTGGGCAGGTAGTCGCCCTTCCTTTGCCTTCTGCACAACATCGCTCTAATGGAAGATGGCAGAAGTGTGCATGTGTGTCTGTCGAGTGTGCGCTTGTGTTTACATGCGTCTCAGGGTGAGGGGTTCACGTGATTGGCCGCTGCACTGAATGACCTCCACATAATGTTTAATGGGGAAACATGCAACATGTCAACATGGAGGGCCATATGGAGTTAGAAGAAACTCATGGATGACTACGAAATGACAAAAACAAACCACATTTGCGGTTGTAGATGGTCACAGTGTCTGGATAATTTACTGCGTGGGCCAAATCGTATAATGCATATCTTGCAATTGATTAAGGTAGAAAATTACTTTAACAAATGTTGCACTGCAAATGGCTTTGAGTAATTCCACTCTGAAATGTACACAGTCAGTATGTATATTTGGTGGACATCTTCGGTTACCATCGTTCAGGATGAATTCTGATGCATAAAACACCGGCTGGCGCCCATTAATTATCAGAGAGGTGTTTAAACACCTTGCTCAAGGTCACGGGCAGGTTCAAAGCTTCCCACCGGGAGCCGGGCGCCCTGGCCACTACATTATCCCGCCCCCTACCCCCCCACACCCCAGACACATTGGTCCTGCAGACAGCAACCACCGCCCCCACCTTGCTCTTTAAAAATGACCCTTCACTGGGGCTGAAGGTGTTTGTAAGGTGCTCTGTTTTCTGTTTGTTTTTCCCCCACCTCCCTGTGGAACCGGTTTGGACCGGATCCTATCGCCCCAGGCAATCAATTAACCAAAAAAAGATATAAAATAAAAGAGGCCAGCACAAGCAGAAGCGGCCATCCTCTCTGGAGCTGTTTATCTCACCGGGGCAGTGTGTGTGTGTGTGTGTGTGTGTGTGTGTGTGTGTGTGTGTGTGTGTGTGTGTGTGTGTCAGGGGGCTGCAGCCCTCCGAGGGCACCAGGAATAGAGGGGTCTGATTGCCACAGAGCGGATGTGCGGACCTCAATTAATATGCAATGCAATCAGTTGCCTTTCATAGCCCCAAAAAGGGAAGGGAGAAGGGGGTCTGGTGTGATTGCATGATGTGCTTAACACCATGGAGGTGGATGGGGGAGGGGCGAGTAGAGGTGTGTGTGTGTGTGTGTGTGTGTGTGTGTGTGTGTGTGTGTGTGTGTGTGTGTGTGTGTGTGTGTGTGTGTGTGTGTGTGTGTGTGTGTGTGTGTGTGTGTGTGTGTCTGCAGGGTTATCTGTACTCCCCCTTGTCTCTGTGTCCTCATGCACGGATCAAGGGCCGTGTGTTTGTACGGGGGACAGCTTGTAGTTCTGCGTTGTTTATCTGCTCCGTACACACAGCTCTGTTTTAATTCTCGCTCTTTTTCCTCGCTCCATCTCGTTCGGTCTGGTCAGCGGCCATTTTGATCCAACCCTCCTTCTCGCTAAGTTCATGAAAGTCCAGACGTTCACTCAAACACAAAACCCTTTCAACCCAGCGGGCCAAGCATCTCTCTCTCTCTCTCTCTGTCTCTCTCTCTCTTTCTCTGTCTCATCTGTCTTTTATTTATTTAAGCTTCTCACTATCACTCACAATTCTTTTCCATCGCATTCGCTCTCTGCCAACCAGTCTCCCTAGTCTCATGTTTTTCTCTCGCTATCTCCCCTTTCTCTTTCTCTCTTTCTCTCACTCGCTCCTTGGGTCTCCTCCCCTCTCTCACTCCGGGCCCCCCTCTTTCACTCCTTCTGTGTTTCTCTTTCTCTGTCTCTCTTGCTCTGGTTTCAGTTGGTTTAAAGGACCCTCTCCCTCTTTGCCCCTCTCCCCCCCCCCTGTCTCCCCCCTCCTCCCCCCAGCTCAGAGGGATGGGTCCCAGGCCAAACAGGCTGTTGCTCAGCTACAGCCACTCTGTACCGGTAATTGGCGTTCCGGCACAGTGTGTGTGTGTGTGTGTGTGTGGGGGGGGGGGGGGGTGCGTGTGCCTGTGTGCGGAAATCCATCTATGTGAAAGTAGACAGGCTTCCCGCTCCCCTTAAAACACACGTGACGTTTAACCCTGGAGTCCATCCTTCTGAGACGAGTTATCCTTCATGTAGTTCAAACATTCACATCCTTCTCATTGTAGCATTGCGCCTCTTTTAATAATAATCTTCCCCAATCCTGTACTTTCCACACTTTGACCAAGCACTTCACGACGGTGAAGTGAGGTCAAACCTACTGATATCCTGCTAGGTCAATGTTTTCTCCCGACCAGAGAAATGTCCTCCGAACACAAAATAACTGATGAGGTGGAGACTGGGGCCCTTTCCCCACCACCCTCACCCCGAAAGCAGTGGATATCAGCCAAGGTCTTCTCTCACAGCTCTCACCTCAGACGGCGGTTTTGTTTTCTTTAATGTTCCGGAGGAACGTGATGCTCTGGTCCGCTTTGAATAACCCCGGCTATTTCAGGAGCTGAGCTCCAACCTAGGCCGGGAAGCAGGACAGACAAGGGCCGACACACGGACGCACATAACTTGCTCAGCACGGTTGCGCTCTTTTCGGTCCAAAGTGTTGACCTGGAAGTATACGAAAATCAGGACAAGCTCATTCTGGTCTTTGGTTCGTCGGTTGTGGTCGGCAGGCTGTTTGTTTGTGTTGGATTTCCCCTGGGTGCTGAGTGTTGTGTAGCTCCTGATAATAAAGATTGCGTTGGGGGGGGGGGGGGGGGGGGGGGTGTTTGAAGGGTGCAATTATTTCTCAAAGACGTTGGGAACAAGGTTACCCGTGGAAAAAAAACAAAACAATAAAAAAGCTGCAAAAATGTAGTTCTCATAAAAGGGATCAACGTTATAACAGAGGTAGGGAAGTCTAGTCTTATCGGTTATGCTTTTCTACGCCCCCGGACTAAATGTACGGCGCTTCCATCCCCAGTGACGCAGCCTAACCTGTAGGCCTCCTGGAGCAAGTCGCCCTGAACCTCCTAATGACACGTATCGGAATCCACTGGAAGTCTGATTGGATCAAAGCGTGACTAAAGAGCAACCTCCATGCCGACTCGTATAAAAGCTAACCACTGGATAATCGAATTGCGCTGATAATACGCCGGAAACCACGGCTTCGTAAACACACCCCCCGCAAACGAAGCATATTAACCCTAGCTCCTCCTCTCCTCTTCCTGTCCTCTCCTGCTAGTCTCTGTCCCGGTGGCTCTGAGGCAGTTGATGCGTTTTGTACGAACGGGAGGGGAAGGAGGACGGAGGGACGGTTTTCCCAGACAGGGACAGCAGGACAATGCACAGCCAAAAAATGATGTGGTTCAAATGCATGATTTATGGGACCGCCTCACACACACACACAAACAGACGCACACCAATAGACCCACACAAGCATGCACACAGAGTGCTCACACAGGAAGTCTCCTCCTTTTGATGTTCCCTTTACCCTGAAAATATATTTCTGTTCTCTCTCTCACTCCCTCTATTACACAGTCTTTCTGTCCCTCACTCTCTATCACTAACCCTCATGCTCTCTCTCTCTCTCTCTCTCTCTCTCGTCCGCTCCCAGGGCGTCCACGTGCGCAGAGCGTGCACGCCATTATTAAGCTTCATCACGCCACCCTGGCATTTAGGCGACGACTCTTTAATTATTGTGATTGATAGAATTCCCATCGAGATCAATCTATGAGGGGCCAGGGAGAGAGAGGGTTAGGGCCGGGGGAACTTGATCATCCATTCATTAAGCGAAGTGTGTGTGAGTTTGTGTTTCAACCTTTTCCACCAACTCCTGTGTGGATGTTAATGGTGCCTCGCGGGGACACCCCCATGCCATTCATATTCCACTCATACGCACTACGTCCGCAAATATCACACAGCCCCTCCCAAAAGCACCAGGAAACGTCTCGTGGTCACGGTGATCCCAATGCCGAAAGGTTCCGTGTTTCCAGTCGCCGAATGTCCGCATGTCTAAACGGTGGGCGGCCTTGAGCTAGATAACCCCTCTAAACCCCCTCCCCGCTCCCCAATCACACGCGATGGGACGCACCACTGAGTCGATTTGGATAAAAGTGTCTGCCAAACGACTAAACAGTAAAGTAATGGTGCGGTCGAATATCAATCACACCAGCTGGAGAAACCGGCTGTTATTGGTTACCAGCGCTACCCTGTTCTGTCCCCTGACGCCGCCCACCAAAGCTTAACCGAGGCACCTAATCGGTTCCTTTGTGTGTTGTAATTAAGCCACAGTTTGAACGTTTGTCGACGGGGTTGCAACCCCCGCCCACCCCCAGGATAGTCATAATTGCCGGTTGTTGTTGTTGGTGTTCGTCCAGTCCTTTAAAATCAACATAGTAACATGGAGCACAGCTACATTGGCAGTTCCCACATTGAAGGAAGGGCTCCGCTCTGATCCCGACCGTGGTTTAAGCCGAGGCGTGAGACTCGAACCTGCGGGCGCTCCTGAGCGAGACGCCACACACCTGCCTCTCCGGTGACCTGCATCCCGAGAACATTCACTGTGAGCCGCTTTCGGCGACAAGAAACTGCAACAAAAAAAAAGTGCGGCATCGTTAGCTAAAGGTATAAGCACAGCACAGCTCCACAAAGTGCGTTCAAAAGGGGTTTTTTAGCTCACCGTTCAAGAGCTGAAAACCCCAACTTGTGTGTCTCTGAAGAGGAGAACCTTCAGATGTTTGTTTGAGGATAGGTGGAGGATTTGCGCAGATGCTGTGAAGGTAGGAGTGAAGGTAGCTAGCTTCACCGCATGAAGGTGCACCCACACATGGAAGGAAGGAAGGAAGTGGGTGGACGGTGTGATGGGGAGAGGGAGGGGTGGGGGGGGGATATAGTCAGGGACACTCCACATTCTGGAGGTGAGGAGAGTGGTGCAGGATTTGAGCATCATCACGTATGATGGCTGGCCAGTTACCAGCGCTGTCTTGGGGAGAGAGAGCGGGAGAGACAGAGAGAGAGAGAGAGAGAGAGAGAGGGAGAGAGGAATCTGTCAAGCGCACGCTGAGGAAGTGTGTTTTGATCCCAGTTTTTAACGAGCACACACAGCCAAGTCACATGGTTGCACAACTGTGTTTTGTTTTGGCTGATGCGCACACACACACACACACACACGCATAGACACACACGCACACACACACCACACAGGGGTGCACACACACATAGACACACGTAGACAGAAACTCAGACACATGTGCACTTAGGGGCACACACACATGTTACACACATAGTAACAGACTGACACACATACACGTAGACATAGACACATACAGAAACACACTCGCGCACACACACACACACACTCACACACAAACTTTTTCAATTACACACACACACACACCTATAGACTTACACATATAGTGACACACATAGGCACGCTAACAAGAACACACACACTCACACACAGACACACACTTTCTCACACACACACCTCAACGCACAGTTCTGGCTGATGGGTGTTAGCCCCATCCTGGTCCCAGAATCCCCGGCTCTGATGGCCTGGGGCTGGACCCTACTGCTGTGATGCATGCTGGGATACATAGCCAGTGGCTTTTGATTAACATCGGCTCCAGGCCTATTGGTCCACCCGTTTGTCTTTATTTCATTATTTCTTCTCTCCATCACTTTTTTTTAATATCACGTCATTTGTTCCTGCTGTCTCATTCTTCTTCAGACTGTCTGAAATTTCTATCTCCTTTTTAAATTTTGTAACTCCTTTCTCTCTTTTCTTTCTGCCCTGACACACATCACACACACTTCCAAGGTTTCCCATAACAGCTGGTTGTTCTTTGAGACTTTCCGCCCGCTACTTTGAAGTATCCGAACTCTAAACGGAGGATATTATCCTATAACCGATGTCTTTGTCCTGTTCCTCGCCTCGGCTGACCTTTTCCTTCTTTAAATCCTCCTCCTTCCTCTCCCTCCTTCTCCTTCTCCTCTACCCGCTCCTCCCCGTTCTCTCGCTCCTCACCTCTGCGTCCTCCATGTTTATTCAACGGTGATTCATCACCCGATCCGCTCCCGTTCCTTTCTCCTTTCTCCTCCACCTCCCCGTTATTGCCTTGCACTCTCTCTCTCTCTCTCTCTCTCTCTCTCTCCACGACGCCTCCCCTCTCCTGCTTTTGGTTTAATTTATTGTTCTGTATTTTTATTTTTTGTTTCCTACTTATTTTCTCTTGCTCTTTTTCCCCCATCCCCTGGTTCTTCCATCTGTCTCTCGTTCTGTCTCTGTCTGTCTCTCTCTCTCTCTATCTCTCTCTCTCTCTCTCTCTCTCTCTCTCTCTCTCTCTCTCTCTCTCTCTCTCTCTCTCTCTCTCTCTCCTCTCCCCCCCCCATCTATATCGTATTAATTCTTCCTTCCCTATGCTCTTTTTCCATCTATTATTTCCATCGCTGCCTTTCCGCTCTTTCTTTCCGCGACACACATTCTGCTACATGCTCGTCTGTGTCAGCGCTCATTGAGCTGTCAAAATATTCCTCTGTTGTACGACGTCGTATATATTTAACCGCCTACGCCTTCCGCCGTCTCACTCTCGGCGCTGTCTGGGCCTCCGCCTAATTCTCTGTCGCATCACTTCCACCTTTCTGTTCCCATTTTTATACTTTTGTTTTAGTATTTCAGATCAAATCTTCTCAGCCCTTTTTTGTTCTCCTGCTTTAAATCCCTTCCACCACCGCCATCGACACCGCCACCACCACCACCACCCAACCACCACCACCCAACTGCCACCACCACCACCTCGTTTGGTATCAGACCTAATCAGCCGATCGTTACGAGAGCTTAACGACCCTAAATTTTACCACTTTTATTTTCATTCAAGGCATTTTTTATACTCTATTTTTGGTGATGCGTAACCGGAGACGCTCTCATTCCTCGTGGGGAAGAGCTCCCTATTTTTCAATTTTTTGTTATTTTCTTCTTTTAAGGGAATAATAAGAAAATAACAGCACCCTTAAAAAGAGGTCTCTTTCTTTTCGTCGCAGGAATATTTCCTGGCCCGATTATTTATTTATATATATATATATATATATATATATATATATATATACATTTTTTTTTTGGTTTAATTTAAAGGGGTTCCGAATTTAACCAAATCCCATTGTGGGGTACTGACTCCTCTTCCTCATGTGCCCCCTTCAGGGTGAGAGAAGGACTGTTGCACAGCCTCAGATGGGACTGGGATAGTACTTTGTTTTGGCGTCCCTGGCCGTCCTCAGTATTCGGAAGGACTTCCCTTAAGTGGGCCACGCCGGATCGATGCAGAACTACTTAAAATGTTTTATGCAATAACGTGCTTCCTTTTGGTCATAATGGTTATAATGGTTTTGATGGTTATAATGGCGCCATCATTTGAAACTCACTTCTGTGTATCGTTGTTCAATGGAGTCGTGTTGACAAAGATCAATGTTTGCCTCTCCGAGGAGGAACAAGTTTTCTTTAACCAAAGAATATAACACTAACACATTTAATATAACATAATTTCCATAGGATGTGCTTTACAGCTGTTTAATGTTCACTTTTTACTGCGGTATATCCCAAGTTACTTGCAGTGAATCCCGATACATGTCATTAAGGACAGATACACCAAACACAGACTCACACGCACACATGCCCACATACAGGCAGATACATCAAAAAGACACACATTAAACAACCTCTTTCTACTACAACCACCCACACATGCCAGCAATTCCCTCCTCATTGCTCTCACACACACACACACACACACACACACACACACACACACACACACACACACACACACACACACACACACAGATGATTGAGATGCAGAGACATCCCAGCGGTAGCTACGTTAGCCTGAGAGATAAATGGAAACAGTATTAGCTGGCAGAGAGAGAGCTGGAGCGAGAGCGAGAGAGAGGTGAGAGATGAAGCGAGGAGACTGCATCCATCTTGTACGGGTGGCCTCCTGCACCTTCCTCACCGCAGGGAGTCAGAGTGTGGGTGAACACGCCAAGAGTAAGGGTGGGGGGCGGGGGTCTGCACGGTGCACCCCCTGCCGTTCCTCCGCCCACCTCCATTCATCCAGGCTGATCGCCGGCGTGTCGTTAATAAGCGCGTCCGTTAGCCGTGACCCCGGAGAGCGGGGGGGGGGTCATGTTGGTGTGTCTGATGGCGCCCCCGGCCCCCACCCCTTGCTCACTACTTCCTGTGCGATGGCGAGATCGAGATAGTCTGTGTAATGATGAGTACGGAACGCAGCGATTGGCTGTCCACCCTCTCCTTCATCCCGCCCTCCCTCCTTACCTTTTGCTTCTGCATTCATCCCTCCCTCCCTCTCTCCCTCTCCCCTCCCTCTCCATCCCTTTCTCCCTCGTTAACCTCCTCCCATCCGTCCCCTCCCCTCTTCTCCCTCTCCTCTCTCCCTCTCCTCCCTCTCCCCAATCCCTCTCGTCCCTCCTTCCTTTCCCTCCACTACGCCCCAACCTCTACCTCACCACATCACTCCATCCATCCCTCTCCTCCCTTCCTCCCTCCCTAACCTCAACCCTCCCTTTCCGTGTCTTCCTCCTCCTTCCTCCAGTCCTCCCCCCTCTGTCACTCTGATCCAATCGGAGCGCGGATGAGCCTGGCTGCATTTCCTCGACGATTTACGGGGACAGGGAAATGTCCCGGAAGTGGCCGAGGTTATACCAGGATTTACCGCCCTCTCTCCTGTCCGACTCTATTTGGGTATGCGTTTGTCTCAGGGCCTTCCCACCCCCCCCCCAAAACCCCCTCTTGCCCACTGTGTGCTTTTGTTCCGCTTGTTACAAATATTCGTTCTCCCTCTTTGTTCTCTGTAGTTTCTCTGGCTGGGGCTGTTTGGCTGTCTTGCCACCTCAACGTCACGGCAACTGTTTTGTTCTGGATTCTACCAGGTTTACGTTATTGCTTTGCCCCCGTTTTTGGCCACGCCCATATTTGGTTGAAACAAACAACAAGTTTGTCTGTGAGTCCCAGGAAGTGAGCATCCGGCACAAGCAAGCCAACTCCAACTCTGCACTTTTTAGGGAACAGGCTAGAATGGTAGAGTGAGATAGAGACTGGGTGGAAGAGCAAAACAGAGAGAGAGCAAGAGAGGATCCTAATCTAGGGCGAGGGCTGCATTCCATTACTCCTGCCTGCCAGCTCTTATCCATTGATCTGCCCAGGATTCAAGACATGCTCCAGAACTTTCTGTTTTAGACAAGTTTGCTCAGAGAGAGTGTGCGAAAAGGAGCGAGAGAGATGGTTAATATGGTGGGAGAGAGAGAGAGAGAGAGAGAGAGAGAGAGAGAGAGAGAGAGAGAGAGAGAGAGAGAGAGAGAGGAGGCGGGGGTCCTAGCTGATCTGGCAGATAAACAGAGATCAAAGAGATGTGTTTAGGCATGGGACAATGTGTGTGTGTGTGTGTGTGTATGTGTGTTGGTTTTAGAGTGTGTGTGTGTGTATGTGAGTTAGGAGTGTTTCTTGGCGATTAAGATGGCACTGATTGGGCACTCCAGATACAAAGCATTGTGCATACTCTCAAGCACATACACACACACATGCATACACGCACACACATGCATACACACACGCATACAAATTCATGTGTATTTTCAGATCACATCATTCGCTGTCCATCATTTGGACAGCTCCAACTCCCCCCCCCCCCCACACACACACACACACACAAACACACACAAACACATACACACACAAACAAACACGACAGAGCAAATGTGTCTGTAGCGACTGTAACTAAAGTAAACAAAGTAAGGAGCAATGTAATGAAGGACGGAGGAATAAGAGAAAGGCCTATATGCTTCTCATTGGCTGTCAGGTCGTGTTTGTGTGTGTGTGTGTGTGTGTGTGTGTGTGTGTGTATGAGACATGGAGTCTGTCCTGTCCCGGGCAGTGTGTTGGTGGGTTTGGGTCAGGACTTCAATCTCCAGCAGGGACGGCCAGGGATAAAAACAATTCAGTGCCGTTGACAGCCTGCTGAGATGGATGGGACCTCCACGAGATGGAGGCTGACACACACGCACAAACACAAGCACGCACACAAACGCACATTCTCTCTCTCTCTCTCTCTCTCTCTGACACACATACATACATACCTCCCCGCTTCATGTTGATGAGAACTCATTTCCAGCATAAACGAACAGGTCCAATTGTGGTCAAGTTGATTGTGAGGGTGTGTGTGTGTCTGTTCGCTTGGATATAACTATTACTATATCTATATATATATACTCACAAATCATGGTTTGATCAGAGCCTGTTATTTGTTCTGAGTGCTATCATTCTCAGCACTCCCTCTCCCTCTCTCTCTCTCTCTCTCTCTCTCTCTCTCTCTCTCTCTCTCTCGCTCTCTCGTCCTCCCTCGCTCTCTCTTTCATCCTCGCTCCCTCTTTCTTGCCCCCCTCCCTCCCTCTTGACCTCCCTCAAAATTCTCCCTCACATATGAACCTGATATATATCTATACCTATGTTTATTTATATGGCCAGCCACAATATATGCGATGCACCTTTATAGTGTTTCAGACAGCGTTTCTAGTCCGTATTTCCTGCCGGGTCCACGCCAAGGATCCTTCTCATACCCACCTCGTCTTGTCATATCCTGCAATGTCCTGTAATATAAGAGGAGCTGTATAATAACGTTACTTATCGTGCCGGTCACTGTGATATTCCTGTAATATCCGGAGAGAAAGGAGCCACTTTGACCCGCTCACACAAAATATCAGCGGTAACTCTCGGCAGGCGAGTTTCCAGTAAAAAATATGTTATTATGAAAAAGTCCCTGGATGCAGATAATGGCTGAACGGCGGTTTGGTTGTTCAGCATGTCGACGCTTCCTCAACGCGGACACGAGCCAAGTTCTCACTTTCTGTCAGATGCCACTTAGCTGTTGGTGTAGGTGTTGCTGTGTGTGTGTGTTTGTGTGTATCTGCGTGAGTTCGTATCTGCGTGAGTGTGTGTGTGTGTGTGTGTGTGTGAGGCCAGGATAGTAATTACTCCCAGACAGAGGGTTCAGCGCTTGATCCCCAATAGTTTACTCTGACCTGTAGCCCTCCCTGAGCAAGATGCCCCCCACCTGATCCTTCATGACACCTGTCAGAATGAACTTTTTTACTTTGTATTTAATTGACTTTGGATCACATCTGTGAAATCGGTAAATGGTTGAATGACTAGAAAGGTAAAATGACTGAATGGTCAAATTAGTAAAGTGCTGACAAGAAATACAATTACAATCTACGACCCAAAGACTTTAAAAGAGTTGGTGAGAGAATGGGCCGCCATTTTTGTTTCATTAGCTTTCCTCAGGAGACGTATATGCATAGGCGCCGTATTGACTGCTTTGGCCCTTTAGTGTAATACCTCAACATCACCGCCGTATTGGAGACTCGAGAGGCCAGGACTGGCATGTCAACAAATACAAACAGGTCTGCTGTGGTTTGTGTGGATGAAAGCACTATAATGTTTACTTGTCAGTCGTTTTTAACTGGAGTAAACATTATTTCTAAAAAATCCATATCTTTTAAATAGAATTTCTGATATGCTTTGATATGAATTTGAAAACGACTCATTGAAATTGGTTGAGAAACAATATCGTGTTTTTTCATCAGGAAAAATCCTGAGCTCCCCTGTTTACTTGACCTCTCCAATATGGCGGCGACGTTGACGTACAATCTAAAGGCCAAAATGGCGTCCATGTTTACATGTCTATGATTCTCCTTTCTGGTCAGAGGGCTGCTGGGCTGTTCCATCGCTTTACTTCTCAAAGACCAAACAGAAAACCAAATATATGTGAAATGGTTGACTTCGAGGCCTTTATGGCCGGGTTTCAATGTAGATATCTCGCTGAGTTGTTGAGATGTCGAGTTCCTAGATGGCTGGATGGATGTTTTCCTCAACACTTACAAAGGTTTTTCTTAGCAGGAAGATGGGCTTAGCGATTATTGACTATTGATCCCCTGGCTTTTAGTTCTAATCCCCATTCTGAGAAAAGGGGAGCTGGGGGAGAGTTTTGTCACTCTTAATATACGATGGAAGTACTGTGTGTGTGTGTGTGTGTGTGTGTGTGTGTATCTGTGCCTGTGTGTGTGTCTGTGTGTGTGTGTGTGTGCGTGTAGCTCAGGCAAAACGCTTCTGATTATCAGCTCCACCCCTCCCCTCTCAGCCAGACTCTGTTGCCGGTGAAAAACAAGCGCACACAGAGGTGTGAGCGGGCTCCAGGGAGGATGCACGGTGTGTAAGCCATCTGGGTGGTTTGGAAACAGGTAGGGCACTCGCTTCACGCTTGTCAGTACCCCAAGGCTCAGAGAGACACCACATCTCTGTTTGGGAATGTGCTGGTGTGTGTGTGTGTGTGTGCCTGTGCATGTCTGTTTGAGCACCACCTGCGATTTTCTATAGCAAATAGGAATGAGACGAGAGATCCTTTCCATCTTCCCTTTCCTCCGTCCTTCCTCTCTTCCATTATTTCACCTCGCTCTTCCTTTCTTCCTCCCTCCCTTCCTTTCCTTCAACCTCTTTCTCAAGTTCTTCCATTCCATTGTTTCTTACCTTTTATTCTTTCCCTTGCTTCCTCTGTCCCCTTCCCTTCCTCCCTTCCTTCCTTTCTTGTCCCCTTCCTCACTCCCTTCCATCCTCCTCTCCTCACTCCCTTCCTCCTCCCCTTCCTCCCTTTCTTTGTGGCTCTCGCCCCTCCCTTCCCTCCCGTCATTGTTATTCTTCTCAGCCCTCCTCCTCCTCCTCTTTGTCCATCTGTAAAAGTCGATAGACTCGCGGCGGCGGAGTCACAGCGTCTCGACGCGGACCCCGGTGGTCCAAAGTGTAAACAAACCCGCTAAACGACGAGACCCTCCATGAAGCGATGACTCAGCCCCCCGCTCCCAGCCACAGGACCGCTTTCATCGTAACTGTTCATGGCAAAGTTTTGAAACAGATAAATAAGCACACACACACGCACACACACACACAGACACACACGCCCGTAGCCAGCTGTGGGGTCAACGAGCTCCAGACCTCTGTCGTTTGTTTTTAGAGCTAAACATAAAATTGGGAAACCAATTCTAACGGTATTAAAAAAAAAAAGCGGTTTAGAACTCCTCGGTGCTGAGTGCGAGCTTGATCCAGTTCAGACCGGTCGCTTCGTGCCCGCCGTGCGGGACGCCCCTCGCATCATCGTTCAGCACTCCCAACGCTCACAACTTCACCACTGACGCACGTTGGCAGGAGGCATTGCGTGTGTGTGTGTGTGTGTGCAGTGTCACCTGGCAGACAGGCATACCGTTCTATAAGACGGAGCGATGAACGGCATTATTAGTGAGAAACGGTTCTCAGGTGCTGCAGCTGGAGTAAAAAACAATTGTAAGAAAGCTGTTGTCTATTCTTTCATATTAGTCTAGGGAATCTAACGTTGTATTAATCAACGGCGTTGATAAATAGCTTATGTGCGACAATGTCAATAATAGCAGCCCTAAGAAAGATTTTAAATTTGGAAATTTATATATAAATTAATATGTATAATGACGTTGGCTTGTAACGGTCTTACTTGCGAGCATTGCTTTTTCTTGTTGACTACTTACATGACTCGCTAAGGTTAGGCTGCAAACACCCTTAACTTAATTAGCATGCATCATACCGCCTGATAATTGCAATATGCAAACATAACGAGAACATTATCTTGATTGCTCTATAATGTTCTTACTCTGCATTCAGGAATGCAGCTTAAAATGAATTCTCCGCACCTATCGTACAATAAACTACCAACACATTGATAATGTATTATTATTTTAATGGGACAATGCCTATCCCCCTAGAAAGTAATTAGCTCAGAGCAGGGCAGAATGTCGAAAAAGCTGAAACAGCACTTAAAACAGCTTATTTTTATGAAAAAAAAAACATTAACAACAGCCCCATGAGGAAGATATGGATAAAGAGGAAGGCAGCCAGCAGGGAAGAGTTTCCACTCTTCCCTTTTTGTTTTTTGGATTTATTTTAGATCTTCCATTTTAGAAAGAATTTACCTGAGGAAGGAATAGGAGAGAGGGACAGAGAGGTGGGACAGGAGAGAGAGCCTTATGGAGGACAGAGGGACAGAAGGACAGAGAGGTGAATTGGAAGGACAACATAGAGGAAGACTCAAGAAAGTACAGAAAGCCTCTAAACACACAAACACGCACACGCATATCTTTTTGAGGGTGGGTGTTTTTGAGTCATTTCAGATTGTGTTACTTAAAATCAAAACAGACATCACTACTTCTCAAACCCTGCCTACAGCCCTCCACACAAGTACGAACCTCCAAGTACAAACCTCAGCGCTCAGCCTCATAATGTTCACACATATCTACTTTTGCGTTTATGATTCCATGAACCATTTTTCCCATTTATTTTTTCCCATTTATTTTTCGCACTATTTAGGTCGATTTTGTGAGTCGTTATTTAAATTCCTGGGTATTGTCTCGGTAATTGCTGTCGCAGTCCCGTGCCTTTTGCCGAGGACATCCTAATTCCCCGTCTAGGATTAAGAAGGTACATATTATCTCCCCCCCCAACATAGATCTGTGTTCATTAGACAGAATTAAATATCGGAAAAAGCCACTTCAGCGCTCGGTGAGTCGGTAAACGATTTAGCCGCTCTTTGATCAGCCCGGCGTCTGCTCTCTGACGCCACGGGCACAACCCCCTCACTGTCTTAATATCGTTATTCTCACCCGCTCACCTCTCTCACTTACCGTATAAATTAGGCCACAGAGGAGCGCGCCCTCACGCGAAAAGGCACCGGTGCGTCGTGTCTGTCCCGGAGTTTCTCTCTCCTTATAAACTTTTGTGTAAGAAAACACTTTTGTGGCGTTTCTGTGACAAGGAGAGGTTATTATGGGATGGATGTGTACCCGCTGTGCTGGGAGGGTGATATTGAGTGAGTGGGGCGTACACAGACTTACTGTGTTGTTTACCTGTCCCATTTTTACAACCACAGTTGCAAAAGTCTTTACAATGAGAATGATATTGGAGATGGTAAGGGTTTGCGGGGACAGTGATGCAAAGGGACATCGAGATAGACAGAAATCGTCCAACTCAGTGAGTCTCATCTTCATGGCCCCTTTTTTACATTGACAGTCTCAAACGTCTGTCCCCAATCCTGCTGTCAAACGCGGCCCCGCTCATCGGAGTGACAGGCCGCGTGAGAGGCGGAGACAGTGGTCTGCGGGGACAGTGGTTGTCGAGGGGACATCAAGAGGGACAGTCATCGCCCAAACAAGCGAACCTCATTTCCCTTTGCCCCTCGGCGGAGACATCTCCCACACTCGAACAAAAGCAGACAACGTCCTCCTAAACCACGGGCCCCCTCCCCCTGCAGCGCGCACAGCGAACACCTCCAAAAGTAACCCCCCCTGGTGGGGAGAGCGATGGCAGGTTCACAGAATGGACGGTTGAATCTCGGGTCACGACGGTGACGAAGATCGGACCAGACCAATCGCACCCAGACGCATAAGCTCCCATCCGCGAGAGCAGCATCTGTGCCCTGGGAGAGAGAGCGAGTTAAAAGTTTAAAAGACAGGGACAGATGAGAGGAGATGAGGAATAGAGGGAGCCAGGGGTTAGAGGCCGGTCTGGGGGGGCCGTGGGCTGACAGGGGGGTGGGCAGACAGGGGAGGAGTCCGATTGTTGAACCGGGGGAAGAGAGATGGAGCGGTGGATTGAGGATTTATAGGAGGGGCGGGGGGGGGGGGGGGGGGGGGGGGGGAGGTTAGGCTTTGTAATTAAAAAAGAGATTAAAGAGGCCAATCAAACATGCACACACACACACACACACCCACCCACACAGATGCAAACAGACTCCAGAATCTGGTTAATTGACATGAGATGAGATGAGATTGTGTGTGTGGGTGGGTGTGTGTGTGCGTGCATGCACGTGTGTTTGTTGTCGACTTTGTAGCCCAGTAGTTCCTTATTTATGCCTCTCTTCTGTCCTTTTGTTCCCCTCTGTCGTTCATCCAACTCCCTCATTCCCCCTTGGCCCTCCCACACACTCCCCTCAGTACCCACGCCTGCATCTGGTCCACCAACTGTGTGTGTGCGTGTCTGTGTGTGTATGTGTGTGTGTGTGTGATTGTGTGTGTGTCTGTTTGTGTAATTGTGGAAGTGTGTGTGTGTGTGTGTGTGTGTGTGTGTGTGTGTGGTGCAGGTGGTGGGTCTGGGACCCTGAGGCCAATTTTGGCTGATAGGCAAGGACGCCAGCCAAGGAAGCTGTCCACTCTGGGCAGGTCACACACACATACGCACCAACACACAAACACACAAACACACACACACACACACACACGCACACACAAGCTGTCTGGACCCCCAGTGTTACTTTGAGCACAATCCAGCCAAATGTTGAATTCAAAAGAGAATCATGACTGTTATAACTTTGAAAGGGCCCGTATTTCACCACCAGGTGTGATGACTATTCATCACAGGCCACTTCTGAATCGACCCCTTGGTAACATCACCAGTGGGCGTGTCCAGCCCAGATGGATAATGGCTCGCTCAGCCTACCAGTTGGTTTTCCGCTTGATGCATGATGTCTACCCATCATGCATCTGGGTGGACGGCACTCCAACTTGAGATGTCATGATAATAAAATGTATAATAGTAAATCCCACAGCCGATGGTAGAATATAATATAGGATCCTATTTATTATCCATATCATACAGAACTAAGAGCATGACTTCTGGTGCGCTCTGCGTGTGTTCAGATGACACCACAAAAGCACAGTGCGAACAACATTGGGACAAGTGTCTGTGTGTGTGTGTGTGTGTGTGTGTGTGTGTGTGCATGTGTGTGTGTGACCTCACAGGCAAAGTTCAAAGCAAGCCTGCGTTGCTTGTGCAATGAGGAATTTGTGAAGATCGAATTGAATTAGAGCTGGCGAATGAACAGAGAGCAGGAGGGGGAACATCTGTGGCAGGCGTCTTAGCAGGGCTAACACTGTGTGTCTGTGTGTGTGTGTGTGTGTGTGTGTGCGTGCATGCGTGTGTGCGTGCATTAATTAAAATTGTGTGCATTAGCATAGAAACATCCCATTCATGTGTGTATGCATAGGCATGCATCATATGCCCCCCCATCCCTTTGATCAATACTGGGGTTATGGGATCAGAAGTATAGGAGGGACCCCCTTCCACAGAGGACGACGTGCCTCTTGAAACACGATCGATGGGAGCTCAAATTGAATTCAAAACCATGCATGACACAGGCGTCCGCAGTGCCACGGGGTCCGCCATCTTGCCTCACGTCCGTGTTTGTGGCGGTGGATGAAAGGATGAATATATTGATGACCGAAGAGATGACGTCATATAGCCTGTATATAAGTATACAGTATATACCAAGTCCGAGAAGCATATGTATACAGATATGTATTTGTTGGTGATGGAAAAGAATAGAATAGTATAGAATAGAATCATTCTTTAATGTCGACCAAGGTGGACATTTTTCTTTGGCTCACCAGACATAAAGAGAGATAAATATACAGACATATTATCTCAGAAATACAATGAAAATGTCACTATATAATGAAAAGGATACATATGCTAAAATACATAAAAATAAAAATTAAAGTAAAAATAGCATCTCAGTTTGATTTTGTCACTTCGTAAGGTTGAGGAGACGCCATTTTGTAGCCTGGTGTGTCCACAAGCGACCCAATCTCCTTACCTTGTCAGTGTAATGCTAAATCCTACCAGTTAAGCCAGACATACCACTGACTGATGAAGCTGTTATTATAAACAAGCATTTCCAATAACCTTAAGTGAAGAGCGGCAACGTTCTCCTGATACGATTATCAACATCCACATTTGGTTTCGGGATTGGAAAAGAAAGTGAAAGATTTTTCCATCTTTTCATTTTTTCCGTAATAGTAGCCGCAGGCCCCGGGAATGAGATTAACCTTATTTGAAATGTGTTCACGGCCGACGCACACACTTGCAGAGAATTCTGGGACATGGGATCCCTGGCTGAGACCAGGCGCAGCCATGTGACACTATTAAGATTATAAGGTTTCCTTCATGAGTCCATAACCCTGCAAGTGGGCCAAGGGCAGAGCTGGATAACACAATTGTAAACCTTGCATGTGTGTGTGTGTGTGTGTGTGTGTGTGTGAGTCTGAGCATGTGTGTTAGTGCAAGCATGTGTGCATGTGCAAGCATGTGTGTGGCCATGTGTGTGTGTATGTGTGCAAGTGCAAGAATGTGTGTGTGTGTGTGTGTGTGCGTGTGTGTGTGCGTGCATGCATGTATATGTCTCTGAGTGTGTTAATGTGTGAGTCTGGGGAATTGTTTAAGTGCAAGCTTCTGTGTGTGTGTGTATGTGTGTGCTTGTGTGTATATGTCTCCAAGTGTGTTAATGTGTGAGTCTGAGTATGTGTCCGCGTGCGTGCTCTAGGCGTAACCGTCAACCGAGATAAGAGAGAAGGGAGAACTTAGGCACCCTAAACCGAAGCGAGGAGCACACTATTTTTAGTGTTCGAGTCAGCGGCGCGTTATTTGTGGAAAATGGTCCCTTTTCTCTCCCCTCCCGCTCTCTCTCCTCCGCGCCTGTGTTAAGCAGAGCCTGAATAGACAGATAGAAGGCAGCAGTAATTGTACGTTTTATTCTCTCTTGGGACTGCTCAGTACGTGCGCAGTCTGTTTTCACCTGTCGTTTGATTCATCCTCATCAGTGTCCCTCTCTCCCGTTCGTCATGTTGGTCCCTCAACCTCTCTCTCTCTCTCTCTCTCTCTCTCTCTCTCTCTCTCTCTCTCTCTCTCTCTCTAATTAATTATATTAGTCTCTCTCATCGCACATTTGTGCTGCGGCATATTTCACTTATTTCTCTCTCTGTCTCTCTCTCGTTGTCTCTTGTTCTCTCTCTCTCTCTCTCTCTCTCTCTCTCTCTATTGCAGCCCTTGAGTCTCTTTCTCATTGCACATTTGTGCTTCCACATATTTAAATTCTCATCTCTCTCTTCTTTCTCTCTACCTCGCTCTACCACTGGATCTCTTTTGTTCTCAAAATCCCCCTGCCCTACCTCCCCAGCCCTGCCCATGGCAATGACAATTCAGATGTGTGTTGGTGAGTGTTTTTGTATGTGTGTGTGTGTGTGTGTGTGTTTGCGTGGGTGTGTGTGTGCTTCTCTACAAATGGCTAGTCCTCTTTTGTTCCCGCCTGATTAACTGATGCCTGCAAATCCGAGACACCAGCATGTACATATACACATAGATTATCTCTCTCTCTCTCTCTCTCTCTCTCTCTCTCTATGAAACACACACACAAACAAACACACACACACACACACACACACACACACGCACACATTCGTATCACTCTCTGCCCTGCTGTCATTCAATAGTTCTCCGGCTTGCGTTCCTTGCTCCCAAACCGCCAGCGTTTCTCCACGCTTCCGTGGCTCTGTCGTCGGTCAGAGGGTCAGATACAGCCCCCCCGCCGCGGGAACGCCAACCCCCATGGCCCACCCCCCCGGCGTGTGACGGGTGTCGGGGGGGGGGGGGGGGGGGGGGGGTACGAAGCCCCCACGTCTCCCCTCTCTCCTAACCTTGCCCGTCCTTCCTGAGCTCTCTCTCTCCTGATGTGTTTACCCTCCTCTCTGCTGCGTTCACATGTGCTCCGGTTGTCTGTTGATGTTTGTGTTGCCTTTCGTTTTTGCCGTCACTTGGGGTATGTGTTGGTGTGTGTGAGTATGTGCGTGGCGAGGTAACAGAGTGTGTAAAACTGCGCCCAAGACTGACGTTCAGCCCTCTCCGAGGTGACAGCATAATCAGGATTATTGTCAACGATGTATATTCCATTTTTTTCTCTCTCTCTCTCTCTCTCCCTCGCTCTCCCTTGCACTCTCTCTCTTTCTCTCTCGCGCGCGCGCTCTCCGTCTTCCACCACTCCCTCCCTCTCCGCCTCCCTTTCTCCTCCTGTTTGTTTATCCGCCTCTCGCCTTCTCCCCATGCTGTCCGTTCCTCCTACACTCTTTCTGCATCATTTCCCCCCCTCTCGCTCTTTTGGCCCTCTCCCGATCTCTCTCTCATCCTCCCTCTGTCGCCTTCTCTCTCAATGTTTCCCCATCTCTTCCCCCATTGATCACTCCTCCCCCCCTTGTGGTGTGTCTCTTTATCCATCCCTCTGCATCCACCTTTCCCTCTGTCTCTGTCTTTGCAACTGGCGACAGTGCTCTGTCGCGTTCTCGCACTACATTGAGTATTTCTATATATCCCCCCCCCCCACGTCGTTTTCTCGACTAGCTGCCATTCAGTGTGTGCTTCAAAATAAGAGATTGGAGTACACTAATCCCGGTTCAAGGAGTGCGGTGCGAATGTGTAAGTGAGTGTGAGTGTGTGTCGCTGTACATGACAGAGGCACAGTGGCAATAGGACTCCACCACTCCATAGTAATCCTCGCCTCTGCCTGCTCCACTTGTTGCACTTATGGTACTTACATGCAGTAAACGCCTCTAATAGACAAATCAATACATGTTCTGCTCCCATTTTGAAACGGTCTCCAAAGTCCCCGCTTGGTTCGACATCGCATTTAGTGCCGTGACAAAACGTCCAAGTTTACGTAACTGTTGTTTTAGCGAACTCGAAAAAGGCGAACCGCTGAAAGGAAAGCGGAGATAAACAAAAATGCATTGTGGGTGGAGGGAGAAAACAAATTTTGTTGAATTTCTACCGAGAGTGCACCAATTAGATTCCAGCTTTGTTCTCCTTTCCCAAATAAAGAATAACACATTCAGTTTGTTAAAAACACAACCCAACCGGCTTATGTATTGAAAATACTAGAAGATCAAAGGTGAAGGACTCCCATTTCAAAGACCCAAATTGTGATAGGGAGAGAAAACCGCAGTATTGTGGGCAGGCAGCAGACATTTTAATGGCTTCAGTACCAAAAATAAGTTCAAGAGACTGTCTGCGGAGCAAAAGCTTAACGGAGGACACAGATTTAGAGGCCGACGTGAAAAGAAATCGCAGGGCAAGAAAAAAAGCAATAATATTCTGGGAAGGCGGTCGTTGGGGGAGTGGGGGGGGAACGGGAGGGGCCGCTGTCATCATTATCAAGCCCACCCCTGGACAGCTGCTTCCACAGCGGTGGGCCCCGTCATGGCAACGGAGCACTGGGGCGGGCGATGGCTGCTGCAGTGGGTTCATCTGGTTGCCATGGTGACACAGGGGGGCGCGGCGGAGAGCACCTGCGGCTGGCGGGAGCACGGACGTTTATCACCTGCTGGGTTGCACCTGCTGCCCAAACACACACACACACACACACACACACACACACACACACACATGCATACATACACACACACACACACACAAACACACATGAACACACAATACATAAGCAAATGCACACACGGAGAGAGACACATACACACAGTCCAAGAATAGTCCAAACCACTGTGGACCCAGCCACGCACACACACACACACACACACACACACACACACACACACACACACACACACACACACAACCACCCACATACATATGCACATGCACAAATGGAGCGAGAGACACACACACACTTACACACTTGGAAACACACGTGAAGACAACCCAATAACACAAAGGTGGTAAAGTCAAAAAGTAGAAATCTGTCTTCTCGATTTCCAATATGTTTTGTTTTCAGAGCAGGAATCCCAAACGCATGCTAGGGCACTCAGAACCAGCGTTAGTCGGATTCAGAAGCAGTTTCCCAGAATGAAACTCTTCTCAAAACACTATACTGTTCCTACTCCTTTGATCAATCTTGCTTCATCCACCCCCTGATATTATTTCATGTTGAAGGCTACATGAAGACGAAACGGAAGTTGAGAAGAAGTGGAGATGGAAGGATGGATGGGAGGGAGGGAAGGAATGGACGGAAAAAGGACAGATGAGACAAGGGAAGGGTGGAATAAAGGAGGGAGGAGGACAGGATGATGAGAAAGGAAACCATAAACGAAGGAAGGGGGAGGGATGAGTGTAGTGGGTTCAAATGAGTGCGAGCAGGCAGAGTTGTCGTCCCTCAGCGGGAGATCGTTTTATTGTCTTTAGAAGGAGAACAAATACTCAAACTACAACAAAGGTTCTCCTAGGGTCGTCTCTTTGTGGGTTCTTGGTATGATCTCCACTCGCTCTGGATCTCTGTGGTCCGTTCGCTCCTGGTTTCCTCCTCACTACAACACAAAGCAGGCACATAAGTACCCACTCCCTGATTGTCCTGAGTGCGGACACCTGCTCGCAATCAGGTCCAATCCCCCCAGCCAATCCTGTGCGCTCCCAACCTGCCCATACTCCCCCTGCAGGCCAGACGTCGCACGTCCCCCCACAATGAGATATTAAGGAAGGAAGGTAGGAAGGAAGGAGGCCATTAAGGAAGGAAGGAGGGATGATGAGATAGGAAGGAAGGAAGGAGGCCATTAAGGAATGAAGGAGTGTTTTTAGTCTGTTTCTAGTACCCTTAGCCTGCTTGGAGTGAGGCTTTTGCGGCCTTGTGACCACACCAGGTTTATTATACACACTAAAACCATGAAGTATCCAGTATTTAGTGGGGGTGGAGCTGCGCTGTCCATGGTGCTGAAACAGACTGCTGTGTTACTCTCAAACTAGCTCACTTTGGTCCCAACAGCCAAAGGACTTCAGGAAGGAAGGATGGAAAGGAAGTGAGGAAGGAATAGACTCTTTGGTGAGGGCTGCTACTAATGACACGGTTTCACATAACTAATGCCAAACGATTACATGTATAATATTAAAAAAGGACCAAAGGGCCTGAAATATTAAAGGCAGTGCAATGTTATAATTTTAAGACCCTTTCTTTATATTCGGTAAAACTACGGTCTAATAATTTCCAACACCTAGCACCACCCTCGACACACACACACAGACACACACACACACACACACACACACACACAGACACACACACAGACACAGACACACACACACACACACACACACACACACACACACACACACACACACACAGACGGATTCTGCAGGAGCAGTAATAGGCTTAGTGTCACGGCTCAGGGGACTGTGAGACGGTCAGCTACCGGCCCCTGTTAGGGACAAAATAGAAAGAAAAAGAAGATGGGGAGGGTTGGGGGGGAGGGGGAGAGGGGTACGGGCAGTAAAGGAAAATTGCTCCTTGGCTGGCCGGGTGGATGTGTGCACTGACCCGGGAGCTGGTTTCTGTAATCGAGGTGCTCTGGAGTGAAGGTGTTTCGCCCAAGCAAACTTATACGGGCGTGCGCATCATAAACTTGTTCACGGCGACGCACACCCACCCACCCACACACAAACATGGATAAGTGAATGCATATACATTACAGCATAGGTATGCTGTAATGTCCCAGCAAACACAGGTTTGCGAACGAGCATATGTTACATTTAATTGAACTCAATTGGCTTATACATGGCCTATACAAGCTGAAAGGATCTGGGTTCGATCCCCCCAGTCCCAACCTAGGCCGCTAAGCCCTATCTGCTTCTTGATGAGCCTTCTCTGCACTCATTTTAAGTCAATTTAGACGAAAGATCCAACTAAATTAGTCATATGGACACTCACTCACACACACATACACACTATTGACTGATATAAACCTCTAACTCTCTGCACACACATTCCCTCACACAAACGCACACACACAGACACAAAATGTATGGAGCTTGATGGATGGAAAGTTATCAAAATGTATCCCTTGGCGCATTGTCCTTTTGTGCAAAGACACACACACTCGCACATACACACACTCTACAATGGTTTCATTTAACAGGCATGGTGAATAGAGGACAGAACGGACGAGAGAGAGAGAGAGAGAGAGAGAGAGAGAGAGAGATTGCAATGAAGCCATTTTTTTCCTTTTCCTTCTTTTTCCTTTTTTCCTTTTTTTCCCAGTAATCTGCGTTTGTTCGGTTTATCGCTGAGTAAATATTAGCCTGTGTGCTCTGCAGCCATTTCTCTAGGTTGGTCTCCGAGCTTCCAAACCAACCCACAAGGGAAGGGGATGGAGAGGTGTTTGGGGGGGGGGGGGGGGGGGGGGGGAGAGACAGGAGAGAGAGAGAGGAGAGAGAGAGAGCTAGGATAAAGAACAGTGGGAAAGAGAGGGATAGAATAGAGAGATGGAGACACAGGGAGAGAGTGAGAGCAAAAAGGATAGAGAAGGTAGAGCGAGAGAGAGAGGGAGGTTATGTAGACACTTTGAGAGGAGAGACACAGTAGAGAGAAGCAGAGAAAGAGGAGAGAGAGAAGAGAGACAGAGAGGGAGAAAAAGAAGGATGGAAAGAGAGGGAGAGTAGGGGAACAGAGGAAAGCAGCAGAGCAAAAACCAAAGATAAAGAAGCGTGATGAACAAAGCGAGAGCCATGGTGAAACACCAGCGCTGGCAGAACGGGCATAATGCATGCAAAAAGAGGAGATTTAAAACAGTCAGTGAGGGAGTCATGAGGGAGGGAGCCTCCACTGTGTGGGGAGAGGGGAGGGGCGTTGGGACGTCCCAGTCGATGAGGCAACCAAATGCAACGCCGACACCCGACCCATCCCTCCCCCGCGTGAGAGTTGGTGTGACTCCTTCCTCTCTCTCTCTCTTTCTCTCTCTCTCTCTCTCTCTCTCTCTCTCTCTCTCTCTACCCCTCTCTATCTCACTCTCTCATGCTTTTCACTCGCTCTCTTCCTCTCTTTTCACAGTCTCCTCTTCTGACGACTTAAAGGTAATTTTAGATTGTCGCGGTCGCGCTGTGTGAACGTCACTACCTTCAGCCTTCCCTCGCTCCCACCCCGCTACCTACCTGCCGTTCACAGGTGTTTCACAGGCTGACGCTGGGTCTGAATTTGCTGACAAGGCCCTCTGGTGTTGCAAAGTGGAGCCACTTTGTTTTGCCATGTTTGCTGAGGGGTTTTGTGTTGAAAGACACAGAGGCAGATGAAGCTAGTTCATACTATGGAAAGCGGACGCTGTTTGTGAATCATATTTTGAAGTGTATGTGCGTGTGTGTGTGTGTTTCTGTTTGTGTAGGTGTGTTTCTGTTTGCGTGTGCGCGTGTGTGTAGGCGCCTTCTGTCCAAAGGTCCTAGTAATTGCATGTAATTTAAATGTTTTCTAATTGCCCACGCGTCGCCACTCGGAATAAACCGATTTTCAGACACACAAGCATACACACACACACACACAACCAATCAACCTTTGAAACCTAAAAAACGATTGCAATAAAGTGAGAAAACATCCATTAAAATTCCAATTAAAACCAAAGGTACACCGATTTGAGAACTTATAAAGTGTAAAGCGGACTTAATCATGTTGTTTTTCTTGCCATTTTCGCTCTTCACTTATATTCCCATATCAATTCATATTGATTCAATCCCATATTTGTTAGATTTTTTTGTTTTCAAAATCCATCTCCTTGTGACTAGCCATACTAACTAGTAGTTTTATTTCACATATCCGAATTAATAAAATATAAATCATGTTGTGTTTGTCAGGCTAAACGTTTTGGCATTTGGCTTTGTATCAAACTGATGCGTTGTTAAAGGATACTATCATAAGTTATTGTTTGCGATCCAAAAGCTAGAAACTAACGATTTATTCCATTCTATGATCTCCACCGCCGGATTGTCAATAAACGCAGCCTTGATCTTGGTGGGGGTCCTGGTGGAGTCGTTAGCTAAGAGCTAACAACAGTCGGCTAGGCTAACATCAGTCAGGCTGACAAGTGTTGAATGTGTTCTGGCTTGACTTCAAGCTTATCTCGGCAAGGCAGGGGAAAAGCAATTTTGTCAGATCCATTGTAATTTCAACTTTGTGTACTCGCCTTTGTAAACAGAGAGCGACACGGCGCTGGAGAAAATTACACAGCGCTTCTTTAATCATCGCAGAGCGCGCCGCGCTGCTGAGATGGCCGACACTTGACATGAATACGCAGTCCCCCCCCCCTCTCTTTCTGTCTCTCTGTGTCTCTCACTCTCTGTCTTTGTCTCTCTATCTCTCTCTCTCTCTCTCTCTCTCTCTCTCTCTCTCTCGCTCCCTCTCTCTCTGTCCCTCGCGCTCTCTCTCTATCCCTCCCTCTCTCTTTCTCTCCCTCTCTCTCTCTCTGGTTCCTTCCCCCCTCAATGTCTCCCTCTCTCAGGCTGGAGATACGTCAACCCGCGATGTTGTCGGTTAAACTCCGACCGACTCATACGTCGGGGAGGGACAGTACAGCCTTCAGCGGGATCGGGGCGGCCCGGATACGTGTTATTTGCATATGCTCAAACTAACAACCCCCATGCATATGTATGATTAGATACTCGGTGTCCCAGGCCTACACCCCGTACCCGCCCTCTTCCTCTCACATACCTAACGTGAACACAACCACACACACACACACACACACACACACACACACACACTAAATAAATATGCGCATACACATGCAGACACAACTATTCTCTGACTTTGTCAGGAAAATGTAAACATAGCACATAGCACACAGTGTTTGTGTATGACCCTCCTCAAGGATCTCCCACGGGGAGTGTGTGTGTGTGTGCGTGTGCGTGTGTGTGTTTTCGGCTGTGTTTACCGACAATCTCGTATATATGCATGAGGATTTACAGTGTGTGCCCGTCCCAACCGTAATGATTTCATGCTTGTGTGTGTGTGTATGTGTGTGTCTCTACCTGTGTGTTGGTGTGTGTGTGTGTGTGTGTGTGTGTGTTTGTGTGTGTGTGTGTGTGTGTGTGTATGTGTGTGTCTCTACCTGTGTGTGTGTGTATGTGTGTGTAGGTAGGAGCTCAGGTGGGAGTCAATGGTCTTGACCACCGAAGGACGCCATCCATCAACAGTCTCCTAGGCACAAACACACAGCTCTTTGTTTGTGTGTGTGTGCGTCTGTTTATATATATATGTATGTGTCTCAGTGTGTGTGTGTGTGTGTGTGTGTGTGTGTGTGTGTGTCAAGTACATACATCAAGAGCGAGAAAAACATTACAAAAATCTCATTGAACAACATAACTGAACATGATGCATTATTCCATTATCATACTCCAAATCCCCAAATCTCTTGGCAGAACAAACAAAAGCAGTCCGATGTGTTGTGAGCCCTTCTGGGTTCGTGTGCGTATTGGTGATGGAATGTTTGATTTTCAATCCGTAGAGCCAAGGTTTCCTCTTAAACGTTCACACGTGGAATATTTACGGAGAATATGTTTGTCCGCATGCTTAAAGAATATGCAATGTTTCTAAGCAACTTCAAAATGGGTTCATGCCTTTAAGAACAGCAGCATTGGAGTCATTGGTAATCAAACTACTCTGTCTGCTGCCAATACCGAATTTTGACCTTTGATCGAACCGTCCTTGTCTCGTCGTGCCGTCCCGACGCATGTCTCCGTCGAAGAGTTGTCAGTGCAATCCTCCGAAGCGGTTACACTGAAGCTCTACATTAACTTCTCCTGCAGTTGTTTATGGAGGAGTCTGAATGGGCTATGATGAGTCTGAATGGGTGAGTGAACATTAATTATGAAACACATTTCTTGAGTGCTTCATACCAAGTAGGGACACACACAGGCACACACCCGTGCACGGGCAGACGCACGCACACACACAATATGTTGACTCAGTGTCACCTCTCTCTCTCGCTCTTTCTCTCGCGCTCTCTCTCTCTCAATGTCAGTTTGAAACATTCACACTGATGGTGAGCCAAGATATTGTGTGTGTGTGTGTGTGTGTGTGTGTGTGTGTGTCTCCCTATCACATTAAATATCATGGATATTGAGTACCATTATCAGTGTGATGAATGCCCTCACAAAAATATACCGTAGTGTGACTCAATATCAATGTCTCTCTCTCTCGCTCCCTCTCTCTCTCTTCCTCCCTCTTTCAATGTAGAGCATCAACCTGAATGTTGCAACTCCTCCCCACATACAAACAGCATCTCTTGGCTCGATGACAGTGTGCGTTTGTGGCTGTATGTGCCTGTGTGTGTGTGTGTGTGTGTGTGTGTGTGTTGATGGTCAGTGCAGGGGGATTGAGCGCGCAATGGCATGAGTCATGAGCAAAAACAGCACAAAGACCCTTCCATAAATACACGCACACACACGTATCTCCCCCGGTGTCATTGATTTTGTGCGGTGGGATCGAATGCTTTGTCTGAGCTGCTGTGTTGTTGAGTCCTAGTGGGACTCAAGTAAATCAGTAGGGGAGAGAGACATAGCGACAGACTGAGAGGGAGGGAGATAGCAAAAGAGAAAGAGGGGAGAGCGAGAGAGAGAGAGAGGGCCAAAGAGATAGAGGGGGGAGAGAGAGAGAGAGACAGAGGGGAGAGACAGAGAGCGAGAGACAGACAAAGGGAGTCGGACAGAGAAGGAAGGATGTAAAGCGACAGAGGAAAGAAGTGGGGACAGAGAAGGAGAGGGAGGTTGTAAGATAGAGGTGGATGGAGGCTAAGAGACAGAGCGGGGGAGATGTGGATAGAGAGAGAGGGAGGAATGGAGGGAAATTGACCATAAGAAAGAAAAGAGAACAGGATATGGAGAGAGGGAGGGAGAAGATAGGGAGAAAGAAGGGGCGAAAGGTAGAAAGGGAGGCTGTGAGGATAGAGGGGATGAGGCAGAGAGAGTGAAGGAGGGAAAGGTGAGACAGAGAGAGGAGGAGGAGGAAGAGGAGGAGGTGGTGTTATCATGAGTAGTTTTTCAAGGTGACCGCCAGAGATCACAGCCAGCACATACGAATGAGGAGCAGAGAGGAGGAGAAGAGAGAGAGAACATATGAATGAGGAGCAGAGAGGAGGGGAAGAGAGAGAACATATGAATGAGGAGCAGAGAGGAGGAGAAGAGAGAGAACATATGACTGAGGAGCAGAGAGGAGGAGAAGAGAGAGAACATACGAATGAGGAGCAGAGAGGAGGAGAAGAGAGAGAACATACGAATGAGGAGCAGAGAGGAGGAGAAGAGAGAGAGAACAAACAAATGAGGAGCAGAGAGGAGGAGAAGAGAGAGAGAACATATGAATGAGGAGCAGAGAGGAGGGGAAGAGAGAGAACATATGAATGAGGAGCAGAGAGGAGGAGAAGAGAGAGAACATATGAATGAGGAGCAGAGAGGAGGAGAAGAGAGAGAACATACGAATGAGGAGCAGAGAGGAGGAGAAGAGAGAGAACATACGAATGAGGAGCAGAGAGGAGGAGAAGAGAGAGAGAACAAACAAATGAGGAGCAGAGAGGAGGAGAAGAGAGAGAGAACATATGAATGAGGAGCAGAGAGGAGGCGGAGAGAGAGAACATACGAATGAGAAGCAGAGACGAGGAGAAGAGAGAGAGAACATACGAATGAGGAGCAGAGAGGAGGAGAAGAGAGAGAGAACATACGAATGAGGAGCAGAGAGGAGGAGAAGAGAGAGAGAACATATGAATGAGGAGCAGAGAGGAGGAGAGAGAGAGAACATACGAATGAGGAGCAGAGAGGAGGAGAGAGAGAGAGAACATATGAATGAGGAGCAGAGAGGAGGAGAGAGAGAGAGAACATATGAATGAGGAGCAGAGAGGAGGAGAAGAGAGAGAACATATGAATGAGGAGCAGAGAGGAGGCAGAGAGAGAGAACATATGAATGAGGAGCAGAGAGGAGGAGAAGAGAGAGAGAACATATGAATGAGGAGCAGAGAGGAGGCGGAGAGAGAAAGAACAAACAAATGAGGAGCAGAGAGGAGGAGAGAGAGAGAGAACATACGAATGAGGAGCAGAGAGGAGGAGAAGAGAGAGAGAACATATGAATGAGGAGCAGAGAGGAGGAGAGAGAGAGAACATACGAATGAGGAGCAGAGAGGAGGAGAGAGAGAGAGAACATATGAATGAGGAGCAAAGAGGAGGAGAAGAGAGAGAACATATGAATGAGGAGCAGAGAGGAGGCAGAGAGAGAGAACATATGAATGAGGAGCAGAGAGGAGGAGAAGAGAGAGAGAACATATGAATGAGGAGCAGAGAGGAGGCGGAGAGAGAAAGAACAAACAAATGAGGAGCAGAGAGGAGGAGAGAGAGAGAACATACGAATGAGAAGGAGAGACGAGGAGAAGAGAGAGAGAACATACGAATGAGGAGCAGAGAGGAGGAGAGAGAGAGAACATACGAATGAGAAGGAGAGACGAGGAGACATAGAGAACCCTACAGCAATGAGAAAAGGGGAACATTTTGTCTTCTAAACACTGATTGTGCCTACAAGCAGCGCCCCATCTTAAATACCTATCCCAAAACACACACAGACACACACTTTCCCTTTCCCCTTGTTGTCCTCAGGGATCTTTTTTTTCCTTCAAAGAATCACTACGAGTTATAAAGATCTGAGATTCAAAATGGCTGATGCCCTTTGGTCACATATTGTGTATGTTGTGTCTATCTGTGTGTGTGTGTGTGTGTATGTTGGTGGGTGTGTGTGGGTGTCTGCGTATTGGTAGACATGCACGCACTCACAAACAAACAAAGACACATGTGGCGGTGTGCGTTAAGCGAGCTTTAGCCGGCGAGGAGGGAGAGTCGGCACACACGTTACGCAACCGCCACTTTTCTCTTCAAATAATAATTTATTTATTATTTTATCCCTCCCTTACATAACGGCTGCTTCAGCCCCCGCCCCCCCCCCCCCCCCCGCGTTTAGATTAACACCGCCACACTGTGCAGACGCCACACTCCATCTCAGCCCGGCGACATCGCGCGCTCTGAGCTGACAGGCCGATTATCCACATATAGCCGTAATTGGTCCCCGCGGAGTTCGTCGGCGAAGACGAAGACGAAGACGCAAAGATACGGCGATGCCCCGAGCAGCAGAGCGAAAGGGAAAAGAAAAAGAAAAAAAAACGCTCACAAAAAAAAATAAAAGGGCTAACTTCTCCTAGCATCTGCGGCGTTATCAGGAACAATCCTCCACTCGAAGGAGATTGTTGGTTCAGTGAGGGCTTCTTACAGGGAGGAGAGGAGGGCGGGGGGGTAACTGTAATTAGCAGTCAGTCCAAGTCGATGGAGGAGCGTTAGGACCGAGGCGAGGATGTGGTAGGGGGGGAAAATGAGTGTTCGTTAAATTGTGTGGCTCTTTCGAGTTTGCGGGCAATCCATTAATGAGTTTTTTTTTTTTTTTTGGCCAGGCGCTCTGATTCATAGTCCAGTAAATATTTTGACTGTGGGCAGCCGAAGAACCACACACACACACAGAGGAGACGACACCACAGAGGACAGGGCGGGTCTTTGTTTGATCCATCCAATCACCTGCACCGATAATAGTACGCTGATGAAATCCTTGGAGTTCGCCCTTTTCTTAGAAGAGGGTGTATCAAGTTTCCTTTTTTTGTTTCCTTATTTATGCAAGGCTAGCTCGGCCAACAGAATGTCTTCGAGGAGTTTTTTAATTTCATACTTTTTTAATTTCATTTCCCCTTCTTAATTTTGAGGCTAACTCCGCGGCAACTGCTATCTCCATCAACTTCGCTAAACTGCGCCATTAGCTGTCAATTTAAGGAACTTAGGTTTTATTGTGGACTTTCTCAACATGGCTAGGTCATTATCCTTAACTTAGCCACCATCGCTAACTCCTCCGCCATTGCTTTATCTGTGTTCCCATATCCGTTACCTCAGCAGTTGCTAGCATCTTTAGCAAACAAGGCACTTGCAGCGAGCTAGGAACTAAGTTGAGAGATGCTAGCAGGGCCCTATGAAGCAGGTACAGTTTGCGAGCTGGTAACGGGGGTTCTGGGCTGAAAACAATGTTTTTTAGGGGGAGGAGGAGAGATTACGGAAGATGAGTTTGACGATTACGCCGTCTCACTGTTCAGAGAGACGCTCAGCTGGAATAAAAAAACAGTGGGGTGAAATAAAACCCAGCTTTAAGAAGAAACAGAGAAGAAGCAGGATAGACGATAAAAGAAAAAACGCTTTGTCTGTCTTTCCTTTTGTCTCTCGTTCGTTCGTGTCTGCCCCAAAACCTCACCCGGCCTGTTTTAATTGACTTCCCCAGCAGGAGCGTCAGAGCGAAAGAAAGGGAGAGAGAGATGGAGTGAGAGAGAGAGAGCGAGCGAGAGAAAGAGAGAGAGAGAGAGAGAGTGATATCTTGACGTCTTCAAAAGGAGCTTTGATCTCGGCATCTTCGGGGCCCTCGAGGATCATCGAGGTTCCACACGTCTTTTCATTATACCTTCGCGGTATCCCCCCCCATCAATCCCCCCCCCCTCACCGTCTTCTTTCCCTCTCGTTTTTTTTTTTTTTCCCGCCCTTCCAACCGCTCCATCCGATCAGCCCGCCGTCTCTGGGGCTCGCTGATAATCCCGATACGCGTACGTGCACACACTCCGCACTCCCTTGAACGCGCAGCAAATTAAACGTGCGCCCTACCAATGAGCCGTCGCTCATTCACATTCCTCCGCCATTGCTGCTCCTTGACGTTGACACAAGGCCGCCCTTTAAATATCTTTAAATATCTCGGTTCCCTGAGAATGTCCTCCTTTTGTAGCTCTCGAAGTAGCCACGATGAGAATCGGACGATTAAGGTGTTGGAAGAAAACGTATGAAGCTCTCTAATCTACGGGTATATGATTGGCTGGTTCGAATACTTTGAAGCTTTGTCTTTGCTTGGCAAAGTTGTTTCACATCCTCCAAAGGCAAGCTACTTTATGGTTGATGAAGAAATGATCAAAAGGTAAAATGGATCCAAATGGAATATGTGCAGTTCAACCGCACCGAGAATCAATTAATTGTTCATCTCTTGTTAATAATTGGTTGAAACTCTTCTTTTCAATTACGAATTCTAACATACATTACATATGCAAACATATTGCATTCCCTTGTACATTCCTGTTAGGAATTTGTAATTGTTTCAGGTGGTTTTCCTGCCTCTATCTCAATCGATATTATTAGCCAAGCTAATTAGTTTCTGCAGCGAGGCAGGATGAAATCCTTCCTGAATTATAATTCTGGCCCCAGTTGTGGCCGATATACAACAATCATTCCCCAGTGGAGCGCTGCCAGTCAACTGAACCAGCCACCAGTCACCCACAAACCCACCTCCAGAGTTGATCAACCCCTGGGAGAAACTTAAACAGCACAAGCCCCGCCTGCCCCTTCACCCAGAATAAAGCCCAACTTGTGGGAATGCCTCTGTCCGCTCCCTGTTTCCCGCCATCCAGTCAAAGTGGATTACCAGCCAGCTCACCAGTCCTTTAGAAGCTGCTGTGTTTAAAAAGTAGTTAGGCCTTATTGTCAGTTACCTACATTAACCAAATTCCACGTGGCGGGATGGAGTGGCCCCGCAGTCATCCGGGAGTGATCATATTCCCCCGCCCTTTCCGGAGAGATTTCTAGGCTTAAGGGA
The DNA here is from genome assembly GCF_949987615.1 of Pollachius pollachius. NCBI lineage: Eukaryota > Metazoa > Chordata > Actinopteri > Gadiformes > Gadidae > Pollachius > Pollachius pollachius. Next base: position 5,654,357 of record NC_136953.1, on the reverse strand, counting down.
GACTGCCATTAAAATGTCATTACCGCTGCGCCGGGAATCAAGCCAAGGCCTCCCAGCGGACCACCCCCCCCCCCCCCCTCCAACGGCGTAATGGGGTGGATAGGTTTTCCCCTGCGCCTGGGACGGCTCTCTTAATGTTGTGGAACACCAAAATGCTAATCTCCGTGTAAATGTCAGCTCAAATCCCAGCCACCCCCCCCCCCCCCTCCCCTTTCCTAATCGCCCCTCACGTGCCTCTGTTCGGGCGTAACCGTGGGGACTTACTCAGCTCCGCCCTAATTGTCGGCCCAACGGTTGCGTTCCTACCCCTGACCTCCCATCAGTGAACAGGACATGCATGGCGGATCAACTTCGCCCTGATGCGAAATGGTAGCCATTTCTGTTTTGGGGATCCATTAAAGGCCTGTTTTAATAGGCTTTGTGAGTACTTTGTCACAACCCGGCTCAAAGTTTGGACACTTCACTGGAGAGGACTGGTTTTCTGTTTATTCGAAGTGAACAAATACTAACAGCCCGAGATGGGAGAGTGTGTGTTAGCGGTGGTGGTTAGCAGTGGCATCTGGAGTGGAGTGTATGGTTCCCTGATTGCCTTCCGACAGATTAACATGCAAAGGGGTGAGGGGTTAGAGTAAAGAGGCTATTAAGGGACTTCTAGGTTCAGTGAATCAATTGATGGGCTGTCCTTGTACCGCAGTCACTCTCGGTGGAAGTGGGAGCTTTCACTTTGGTCTCAGAAAAAAAGCTTTCACTTTCGTTTTGCGACACTAGTGTCACTCTGGGTTCACCATGACCGACGTTGTGAAACGGCGTTCAGAGCCAATCTAACCTAATCGGAGTGAAACTGGCAGAACAGGGAATCAGCAAGGGGCGAAGCGTAAGAGGAATACACATTGATCTGTTAGGATTGCATTGTTAATTGTTTTGTGACAAAATGACAAAACTTTTAAATGTTTGTTTAAAAGTTGGGCGATTCACTAGGGGCCCAGTGACAGCTTTCACACTCACAAAAACGGTATGACATACTTGTTAGAATTGTACTGAATCTGTCAATTGTTACGCCTGCGGAAATAAACAATGATGACGTTAAAAAAAGAGAGTAGACTTCAATTTCATGTCATGGCTTATTTAAATTGGACCTTTTTTACCACCTGATATTATGTTGATAATCTATTAACAAACCGTTTGAGAATCTCCCCGTTGTGGACCCTCCCAATCACAATTTGGAGGGTCCACCCAGATGCATGCTGGTCAGCCCCGCCTACCGAGTAGACTAAACCAACTGCTGGGCTAATTAACAACACACTGATTGGTTTGGTGTTAAAACATCCCTTCCAACACGGCACACTCGATTAACACTACCATTGCCACCATAGCCTCTCTCCTCTTAATTGCATTTAAGCGATGTCAGAATACACGTTAATTACCATCCAACCTGTAATGAGCTCGACAATTAACTTGACGCTGTCAGGTTTCTCATGTTCTTTTTTCCCTTTTTAGAAACCTTTAATCATAGCTGGGTAGAGGAGAAACATAAATACAGGAGATGAACTTAAAAATAATTAGTGAGATCACTTGTGTAAGGCTCCTCTGTGTGTATACCGGCTCCATCTGCTTCCTTCTCTTCACTCCATCCCTCTCACTATCTCCCTGTTCACCGTTTCCTCAACAACTCTCTCCCTGAATCCATCCCCAATCCATTTTACTCTTCCTTCCTCCCTCTCTCCCTCCACCCCTCCTTTTCCCTCTCTGTCTTCCTCTATCCATTCCTCCCACCAGTGTTGCCACAGTTACCTTGAAAAAGTAATCTGATTACTGATTACTAGTTACTCCTTAAAATAGTTACTTAGTTACTTTACTGATTACTTGATTTTAAAAATAACTAAGTTAGACTACAAGTAACTTTATTAGTTACATTTAACTGCGACAACACTTCTTTCTTTGAGGGGTGGAGGCGAGGTGGAGACACATAATTGATAAAGCACTTGAGGTATTCGGGCGCCTCAAAAAGGTGTGTGTGTGTGTGTGTGTGTGTGTGTGTGTGTGTGTGTGTGTGTGTGTGTGTGTGTGTGTGTGTGGAGGCACTCTTGATGTCATCAGAAGGAAAAGGTTATCATTTGCTCTCAAACGATAAAAGTGTCCCGTTATGTACTGTTTTGTGTGTGTGTATCCACAATGAAAGGTTCACAAAGCTTGCAGCCCTGACGTCTAGTAACGGGGTGAATTTTATGAGCTGTGAACGCGTACTTTAAATCTGTGCGAGTGACAGTGGGTTTGACAGATCCAACAGCCACATGTAATGCATTGCTTGCCATCACTCATACACACCACTCATACACACCCATACAGACTCTTACTCACTCTCACTCGCTCTCTCTCTCTCTCTCTCTCTCTCTCTCTCTCTCTCTCTCTCTCTGTTCTGACATATTGACCAACCGAATGCACAGGGCCGTCAGCACTGTCACTAATGATTCTCTGCCTCTCAATTCATTTCCAAAGAGCTTTATTGACACGGTACATGCACATGTACATTGCCGAGGCAGTTCAATTTAACACAGGAATGAACTATAAACTGCTTACGACTTTGTTTTTAACAAACTCCCTCTCTCTCTCTCTCTCTCTCTCTCTCTCTCTCTCTCTCTCTCACCATCAGGAGCGGGGGAAGGTTGGCGTTATCTTCAATGTGGGCACGGACGACATCGCCATCGAGGAGAGCGCGGTCGCCGTGAGCGACGGAAAGTACCACGTGGTGCGCTTCACGCGCAGCGGTGGCAACGCCACGCTACAGGTGGACAACCAGCCCGTTATCGAACGCTTCCCCTCAGGTAAGGGGGCGGGGCCTCTGTGGGGGCGGAGCTATGTGACCGGGTCACCTGAGATGTGAAAAGTGATGAAACCTATGGGTGTGTTGTTTAAACACGCAAACATGTGTTAGAGGGATTTAATTGATAAGGTTATTTATGGAGAGAGAACCTCAGTTCAGAGTTTGTTCATGGCAACGACAAAAGAAATATTTTAAAAAATAAAATAAGCCAAGGCAATTCTAACTATTAGCTCTAATTATTCATCCATCCAGCCTCTGTACTGCGGCTGACTGCGCTATCTGTAACGTGAGTCTTGGGAACCGTGACCCTTTTTCTCACGACCCAACATATTCAGGCCACATACGTGCCACTATTCCAGGTAATTAAACCCTGTTTGGAACCCTGGGGCAGTGGGGGGGTGCAAGAAGCGGGAAGGAGCCTCACGAAGAGCGAGTCCTCGGGCCGCCCCCCACATCCCCCCTGGCTCGCTCTCCGTAGAAACAGGAGAGACGACAGCTGTTGCTCGCCCCTACCCTGAGAGCCAGAAGCTGTGAGGGCGGTGCATGTGGGTCAGCGTAAGCGTTGAACAACCCCCCCCCACCTTGCCCAGAATCCTCTCTGTAGAGGACACGCCGTTTTTGGCGAGCGACACGTTGATAAACCGTCGGTGGCCTGAAGCAGCCAACGTATTTCTACCGCGCAAAAAAACGAAATAACTGTGGTCGTCGTCTTTAACGACGTTCCCATTATTATTTTTCCACTGTTCCCTCGTTTGCCGAGAGAAACCGAGGACAACCGCCGCTTAGAGGGCAAAGACCAATTTTCGTCCGAGTTCCTCATCGATTGTCCGGGCCGTAATTACGCCGTTCCATTTTGGCCGTGAGTTATGAGGCCGTTGCACAAACTCCTGCTTAATTTCTCTCTCCATTGCACCTTTTCCTTCGACACCATTTACTCCAATGTGGGCTGTTTTTTTACCAGGTACATAAAGGAAGACATTTCTGGTTCCCCTCGGTGACTTCCTGTATGCTAATCGGCATCTTGGGGACGAAAAGAAAAGGGAAAAGTGTCACCAGACAATTTTAAGCGGTCCTGCCCGCGCGGGATTATTGATAGCGCCGTGAAACACAAATAAAATACTGATTGCATAAACAAGCATCGTTAATGAGGCAGTTTGTCACAGCTGGGGGCTACAGTGGGTTTGATCGAGAGCGAACAACGCCGGAGCACGTGATGAAGCGAACCTGTGTGTGTGAGTGTGAACCAGTGTGTGTGTGTGCGGGTGTGTGTGTGTGTGTGTGTGTGTATGTGTGTGTGTGTTTGTGTTGTGTACTGTGCCACTATTTCCCTATTGATTCAGGATTTGAAGGACCTGCCAAAAAAAAACAAAAACCCATTTAAAGGACGGCGCTCTAAGTTTAGAAATACCTATGGCTGAGGACCAATCCATCACTCGCCATGCGGAATAATAGTCTCCAGGTGTTACCTCCAACCCGCCCCGAGGGATGTGGGAGGGGCGGAGGATGTGTTTGTGGATGCTGTGCTCTGATTGGTTGAGGTACCGAAAGGTCCAGGTCGCTGTGGCCTTTGCTACTGGAATCAAAGAGTTTTTTTATAGCTTTCTCCTCCACCTCATCAATCAGCAGTGTGAGCTAGGAGTTGCGTTCAGAACAAACTGGGAAAAACCAAGCGACTTGTTTTGTTTTGCATCACGGCGAGCCACCTGTTGTAACAAAAGTAAAAAAAGCATATGCTCCACAAAACATTGTCTCTTCCCAACGGTAGCACAATAGCAGTCCAGCTAAACGGTGGCAGAGAGGTCTGTAAACAACGACCGCAGAGACGGGATACACTTGAACGCACTAAGCCAAAACAACAGTTAAAATCCACGTTGTTCGTAAAGTGTTTTTTTAATGGAACCTTTTTTTCCAGTAGAATGTGAGTAATTTCTCACATTCTGTTGGCAGTCAAAGGCACATGTTCATCCAAAAAGAGAAAGCGCTGTGTCAGGTCGAAACCAGTACACCGCTGACGTCCGACCTTAGAGGGGGGTCCGTGGTTGGCCTGAGGTTGCCAGGTTGGGCCGCACGCAGCCCAAACACAGCACCTAGCGATGTAGTCGTGTTTCACCTCCTCGGTTAGCAAACCCTCTCAAACATATGGTGCCACTTCGGGACAAGGGCATTAGTATGCAGGAAACGTACCTGCCAACCCCGAGAAAAAGAAAAATGTAAAGACTCAAATGAGACGCCAGTAAAAAGATCGAAAATCTCAAATGAGACCTGAGCGAGAAATCCCGATCTTAAATGAGACGCAAGTAGAAACACAAGAATCTCGGAAAGGAGACGTGACCGGAATGAGTCAAAACTCAAAATGAGACACGAGCGGAAGTGGCGGGCGGGGGTGTAGACATAGACATAAATCCTCAAGTAAGACGCGAGCAGAATCCGTAGCTTGACAGCCAGACAGGATTTCAGTTAGGGGCAGGGTGGACCAGAGCAGCCCCTGTCTGACCTGTGAACCGTGCAGGGGGACGGTGTCTCCCCCCCACACGGCCCCTTTGGCCAGGCTGAATGTTGATGAGGTCTCCACAGGTCAGGTGGTTTGATTGCTGGCAGCGAAAGCAACACATTTGCCTGATTTCACCGAGAAGCAATGCTTGTGTCCTCAAGCAGTGTGTGTGTGTGTGTGTGTGTGTGTGTGTGTGTGTGTGTTTGTGCGTCAAGTGTGTGTTTCAAAGTGCACCTTCGACAGACAGGGATCAGATGTCATTTGTCCACCGGCTAATCCAAGTTGTTGCATACTCACAGACACACACACCCAAGCACACTCACGCACATACACACGAGCACGCACATACTCACGTACACACAGACACACACACACACACACACACACACACACACACACACACACACACAAACAGCTCCAAGAGGCAGCAGCAGGGCAAGTAGCCCAACAGGACGAAGAGCGATGACCTCATTATGGGAGGATAGGCATATGTTAAGAGTAGAGAGAGAGAGAGAGAGAGCTAAGGTGATTGTTTGTTTTAGTCATTAAGCAGATGCTTTTACTTGACTTGAATGAAGTAACTCGGAGTGAGTTTTAGATGTGAGGCCACGGGAGAGCCGGCTGAATGACTACAGGAGAGAGAGACGAGGAGACCATTGGATGTCAAACCGAGAACCTTTTGTCTTGGAGTCACACACCCTAACCACTATCAGACCACAGTTAAGTGATCCTATTAAGGAGATGCCTTTGTTTCGCCAACGCGAGGCAGTGAATGCAGATGCAGGTGTACTACGGAGCAGCCAGGCTGCAGTACTCTATGCTGCTCTACCCACTGTCTGGGTTTCCATTCAGAAGCATTAAGCCCACACCTTGATCCAATCCACTTCTACAGCGCAGGGGAAAAGCAGTATACATTGTTTGGGAGTGACCTTCATAGAGTCAACATTACACTAAAATGAGTTCAGCTCGCTATAACAAAGGTTTATACAGAGTGTCTACACCCCCCCCAAGTCCTCCCCAGGCTGTTATCACCAGGAACCCATTACGCCGTAGAGTGTTCTGATTGGATCAGATTATATTAGATTAGCTCCATAAATCCCAGAGAACTGGGGGGGGGGGGAACGGGGGGCGGGGCAGAGTGGCAATGGTGATAGATCAAGTGCTCTGCAAAGAGTTATTAAGGGATCACAATCGACAAACCAATCATAGGTGAGAGAACCCGGCGCCTTTTTAATGCGGCGTCGGGCTGCTCCGGTTGCCACGGCGACTGTCAGCCGGTCCCCTCGCCTCTCTCTCGTTCAGCCGTGTAATTACCGTGGGAGATTGGCGCCTGGCGTAGCCAATCAGCTTGTTGCGAGAGGAGTGAGGGATTAATTAGGGTTTTGGTGATATTTACCAGGATGGCAGCGGGGATAATAAACAGATGATTGGTTGGTTTGGCGGGAGAATGCCGGCCATTTGGTGGCTGTTTCCAAAAGCTGTGGTCAGGAAAGGCCGGCCCTTATGCCTAGCCTACTCTCGCTCTCTCTCTCTCTCTCTCTCCTTCTCTCCCTCTTACTCCATCTGGAGTACTCACCGGCATCGATCGGCCATAAAGCTGCCATATTGCTTTAGTTTCCCACCAGGTCGGGATTGAGTGAAGTTAGCGCTAAAGAGAACGAGCGAATGAGGGAGAGGGAGGGAGGGAGGGAGGGAGAGAGGTAGTAGAGGAGAGATTTACGACGGAGGGGTTTTAAATTGGGGGGGGCTAAAGGAGTTTCAGCCATAGATTGTTGGTATGTACGTGTGGGGATGATGGAATATCAACAGAGATGCATATTCAACATAAATGAAAGGGAGAGAGAGCGATAGCGGCAGGGTGGCGGAGAGTGAGAGAGAGAGGGATCACTGCCAGGCCCCTGATGGTTTAGAGCAGCGTTTCTCAACTGGTGGGTCGCGACCCAAAAGTGGGTCGCAGACTCATTTTGAATGGGTCGCGGAGTGTAGGAGAAGAAATAAAATAGCTAAAAATAGTTCCAGTGATAAGGCCATCTGATAAGAGATGAGATTTTAGGTTATTTTTAGTGAGCCGGATAATTTGGATCAGCTCACCAACAAGAGCCGGCTCTTTCGGCTCCCAAACAGCTCTTCAAATGACCACTTATACCTTTTATAATTCAGCCAAATGTAGCCCGTTTTGACATATGATTCCTATGTGTCGGCCTATATATCACTTCAATTACTAAGTTCAGCACTACCTATCTCTGCGAAAGTGGCTTCTCAACTTTGGTCCAGCTCAAGTCCAAGCAGAGGAAGGTTGGACGCTGGACATGACCTGAGAGTAACTCTGTCAAACATCACCCCAGACTTTGAAACTCTTATCAGGAAAAAAGCACATCCCCAACTATCTCATAAGCTTCACTGAATGCTTGTTGAGTAAAAACAATTCGTTTACTAAGATTATATTTGTGTGATCAGTTATGATGTTCATCTTTTTCATATTCACCTAAATCAGCAGCACGCAGTATTGATTGACCAGTTTCTCATTGCTAGAGAGCTCTGTATGTGGGGATGAAAAAGGTTTTGTTTTTAAGTAAAAAAACATGATGACATTGTGTATGTGTGATAGTGTTTTAGAGAAATAAATTTGCTTGGTTTTAATAAAAATGGGTCGCGACATAATGACCATGAAAAATGTGGGTCCCAAGGCCAGATCAGTTGAGAACCACTGGTTTAGAGGCAGGCTTTGGGTCCCCACCAGGGAGAGAGTACAGAACATAGGGTGTACGGTGCACCGGGATGAAGAGAGTGTGCATAAAAGATGCACACACATAGAAAATGCACCTCGGAAGCAAAAACATGCAGGCACACACACACACAGACACACAAACAGACACACGCGTGCACGCACATGCATACACACACACACACGCACACACACACACACACACACTAAGACACACACATGCTGCCTCCCAGATGCATATTAATAGGTCTATATGTCCATATGTACAGTATTCACACTCACGCACATTCATGTTCATGAATGTACAAACATATACACATTCTTAAACATTTACAGACACACACACACACACCTTAGGCGTGTGATTTCGCCTTAGCGTTTGAGACAGCGGGGGGAAAGTGTCTGAGGCAGCGAGATAGTGAGAAGACTCTGATCCTGTTCTGATCCAGCTCAGCATTCTGCTGAGTGGCAAAACAGACCTCCACTGACCATTACAGAGGGGGCGAGAGAGAGAGAGAGGGGGCGAGAGAGGGAGAGAGAGAGAGAGGGAGTGAGATAGAGAAAGAGACAATGAGAGAGAGAATATTTCGAGGGCAGTAAGAGCGTGAAAGAACGAGGGGGAGCTTTTCAGACAGAAAGAGATAGGTGGAGATTTTGTTAAGGTCGTCAGGAAGAGGTATATATATATATTTATATATATATATATATATATATTCTATGGCTCTAAGGTAGAGAGAGCGCCATGCAGAGGGAGTGAGCGATGTTTTGGGCGGTAAGGTACAGACAGAAAGGTAGAGAGAGATATTTTCCAGGGCTGTGCGGTACAGCGAGAGAGCGGTAGAGGTGGACACAGAGAGGGAAGGCAAGCCTTTTCCAAGCAGAGATGTTAAAAGATGTGTGGACTCCATGGCCTTTGAAGAAAAGACAGCGGAGAGCAGAGAGTGGAGAGTGTGCACTTAAGGCTGAGCTAACTACTTCCACTCCTTCTAGCCCCCCCCCCGCCCCTCTACCTTTTCCCGCTCTTTTCTCTCTGACTGTTATGTGTAACGTCCCGCCATTTTGAGACGACACACGAAGATGTGTCGGCGAGGAAAAATAGAAACCCTAACAGGAGAGGGTGGGGGGGGGGGGGGGGGGGGGAGGAGAGACAGAGGAGCTAAAAGTCGCCAAGTTGGTCGAGCGAGGAGCTGGAGAGAACGAGAAAGGGGGAGAGAAGGAGGGGGAAAGACGACGCGATAGCGGTGTGGAGCGAGGCGATAGGCGTAGATAATGGCGGAGCATGATTTCTCGTGGGGGGGGGGAGGGGAGGTGGCGGGCTGGAATAGATCGCTCGGGGTAATTAAAGAAGTGACAACTTTGATTTCCCTGGCTTATCTCTCGTCCCCCGTGCACTTCCTCCCGTCTGATGCGGCGCACGGGGCGAGAGATGGCGGAGAGATGGTGGAGGTAGCGCCGGATACCCCCGGAGATGAGACGCAGCGCCCCGCCGGGAGAAGGGGCCAGAGAGAGGGGAGGGAGGGGGAGGGAGAAACGAGACGGGGAGTGGAGGGAGGAGGGGACGTGAGAGAGCCGCTAGCGCCAGGATGGAAGCCGCAAGTCGCCGTCGGTCTCCGTCGGTTACGGCGAGAGACAGAGATGTGCGCAGGGGACGCACGCCAATGCAATGTCAAGACGTGTCCCCATTTGTCTGTCTCACTTCCTGTCCGTCTCTCTCTCTCTCGCTCTATCGGGCTCTCTTGCTCTCTCTCCCTCTCTCCCTTCCTCTTCCTCTCCCTCTCCCTCTCTTCCTCTTCCTCCTCCTCCCTCTCTCCTCCTCTCTCTCTTTCTCTCTCTCTTCCTCTCGCTGTCTCTCTCTCTCTCTCTCTCTCTCTCTCTCTCTCTCTCTCTCTCTCTCCCCCCCCCCCCCCCCCCCCCCCCCCCACCTGTATCACTTTGTGGTTGAACATCCACTCAGGGAGTGAAAAACGCCCCGCAGATATGAATACTGGATCCATCCAACCTACCAAAAAATGAAATGAGACAGGAGGGGAACTTGGCAGAACGGGAAAGGTTTGGTATTAAGATGAGAGAGCGAGAGGGAGAGGGAGAGGGAGAGGGAGAGAGAGGGAGAGGGAGAGGGAGAGAGAGGGAGGGGGAGAGAGAGAGGGAGAGGGAGAGAGAGAGAGAGAGAGAGATGATGAGGTTGACCAGAGCGGGCCGGTGGCTATTCATTCCTCTCCGTGTGATCTTCTCTCGAATGGAGATCAGTTGTCAGGCAACCATGTCCCCTATGCCCATGCAAGAGCATCTCTATATTTCTTTATATATATATATATATATATATATATATATATATATATATATATATATATATATTTATGTAGATATCTAAATATCTAGAGCTATGTCTATGTGTGTAGTCTTTCAATAGCCCCTTCACCCATCCCTCAGAGTGAGGCCTGGTTTGTATTCTGAACAGCCCACCATCAGTACGCCGCCCTCCCCGTCTGAGGCAGTGAGTCAGTACCTCCCCTGGACCTGCCTGTTCTCCCCATCACCAGGGAACCTGACCCAGAACGGGGGTCACTACTCCCACTCGTCAGACCCCACCGCAGCGGTCGGGGGTCTACGGCTGAAGGGTGTCACATTAGTACCCCCCCTTTGGCCAACATCTGGGACCCCGGCTTTTATCTGGAAGCTGAACCACGTTGAGAGAGGGAAGGGGCAGGGGAGGGTTAGTCTAGTGGTATGGGGTGCTTGACGCCCCCAAGCAAAGGTTCTGGGTTCAATCCCCCCCCCCCCCCCCAAATTTATGCAATCTAATGCCCTCAAACCCTGAATCTGAGAATTATTCACTGCAAGTCTCGTTGGATGAAAGCGTCTTCTGAATGACTCGATGGCAAATAGTAAATGGGACTTACATAATTTACTATTCCACAAGCAAAACACTAGTCACATAGCAAAAGGTGATTAGCTCTCGTGCTGCAGCCTCAACATGGAACAGAGAGTACGGGTTCGTAGTGTTTGCCTTTGATTTCGGCACGGGCCAAATAGATTTGTAGTGCTAGACTAAATTATTCCAATTCAGCTCAGTTCTTCATTTTTATTTAATTTTTTTATGGTGTGGGTGTTACATTTTTTATTCTTGTTTTTTTCTTATGAATTTATTGGGAGCACACCAATTCATGAGACAGTTATGCAGGAAAGGCCTACTGGTAGAGAGACATGGAAGAAATGAGGGAGGGAGGGAGGGAGGGAGGAGGAGAGCGAGGGAGAGACAGATGGAGCAAGGGTGAAGAAAGGTAGAGAAAACCAGACATCCAGCTAGAGCGAGAGAGATGGTATGAGGGAGAGACAAGCCAAGGGGGAGAGGGGCCGAGAGACAGCAAGGAAGATGGCTAAAGAGAGGGAGTGAGATAGAGAAAGAGATCATGAGTGAGAGAAAGACACAGCCAGAGAGAGAGAGAGAGAGCTAGAGGGAGAGAGGGAGGGAGGGAGAGAGAGAGGCAGGGAGAGAGAGCCCACAGTGGTTGTGTTTCTTCACTAAGAATGACTGCTTCGCTCAGACGCCCCAGCAGCCAACAGATGCACGGTTTCATAGCAGAACACCCAGGCTCTCTCTCTCTCTCTCTCGCCCCCCCCCCCCCCCCCCCCCATCCTTTCTCCCGCCAGCGTTACATCGGCTCACTGCCAGCTGGTCCAGTTCAACATGTCCTGCCCTCCCCCCGCTTATCTCAAGACAGCGATATCTCAAGACAGCGATGCTGGCTCTCATTTTCCCACCCACCCATCGCCTTCGATCGGAGCGGCACCGTAGGGGGCAGGGAGTTGGGGGGGGGGAGACATCCAGCCGTATAGTAAAAGCTCTCTCTATCTTTCTATCTCTCACACACACACAGACAGCGATACACTGTGTGAGCAGTACATATCTCCAGTCTACCTTATTGGGTTCCTTTGGCTGATTTTAGACAGATATTTCATTTGTGTGTGTGCGCGTGTGTGTGTGTGTGTGTGTGTGTGTGTGTGTGTCTGTGTGTGGTGTTCCACCTACGTCTTATTTCCTCGCCGTAATCGGGTTACATCACTAGGACAAGGGCGGAAGGCCGGCGACAAGAGGGTGGGGGGGTTGGGGGGAGAGAGAGAGAGAGAGAGAGAGAGAGAGAGAGACATGAGACATAAAGCCCTTGTGAATAACATAGAGGGGAAAACAACTCCAGGGTTGAGAAACAGCGATAATAGACTATTGATTGAGATTTACAGTTGTTCATGTCGTAGAGGCACCACTCACCTGCCACCACTAGGGGGCTAGAGCTATTTGTTTTGCTCTGTAAACAGCACCGCCGTTTCAAACAGACTATATAATGATGCTGAGCAGGAATTAAGGGAGATTTAAGAGTAGGTGGGAACCGACACACACACACAATGATACGTCAAATCCTTTCCTCTGTCCTCCTCTGTCTTCCCTCTTCATTTGTGTCCATTCGTGCCATGCACCATTTTGTTTTCCCTACTCTTCTGGGTTTTCCCTCTTCCTCACTACCTGTCCCTACCTCTCACTCCTTCATCACGACGAACCGGCACAGAGAGACCCGGACAGAGGGACGGAGGGACAGGGAGAGAGCAAAGGAGATATAGAAAGATGGAGAGGGATAGAGTATTAAATACCCAATACAGAACGATGGATAGTTATGGAACATTGTAGAGAGAGAGAGAGAGAGAGAGAGAGGGGGAAATGAGAGGTGGAGCAATGGCGAGAGAGGGGGGGATGCGAAGGAAATGTTGAACAAGAGGGTTGATGAATACGAGATGGAGGACGATAGATAGAGAACGGGCGAGATACAGGGAGAGAACATTATGGGGAGAGAGAGAGAGAGAGAGAGAGAGGGAGAGGGAGGGAGACGAGGGAACGGTGCATGCATCTCTTGCCTCGTTCTCTCCCTCTCATTTTTCGATTTGTTTCTGTCGGCAGGCAGCCGAGCTGCACACGCATGCACGCTGCATGTGAATGACAGTGATTCATGCATCCCACTTGCTCGCCCACTCTCTCTTTCTTCCTCTCTCTCTCTCCCCCCTGTTCACATCTCATGTTCAATATACTTCCTGCACACACCCTATAGATCATCTCTCCCTCTCTATCTCTCCCTCTCTATCTCATCCTCCTCTTTCTTTCTCTATTCATCTTCTCTCTCATTCTCTCTCACTCTCTCCTATTTTTGTCTGTCTTCATCCTCTCTCTCTCATTCTCTACTATTTTCGTGTCTTCATCCTCTCTCTCATCCGCTTCTTTCCATCTATATTCATCCCTTCTCTCTCTCTCTCTCTCTCTCTCTCTCTATCTCTCAGACACACACAATACACAAAACAGCAGAAAGTGCATTTTTCCACACACACACAGACACACACACACACACACACCCCCCCACACACACACACAGTGTTTGGTGCAGGGATGCGTGGGCAGAGTGCCCCCTGAGGAGCACTACAGGGTACTGCGGAGGACAACGGTCTCTCTGTTCAACCCCTTAAGAGCCAAGATAAGTTTTCTGAGGCAAGTTTCAGAAAGGTCAAACCCTGGAATTGAACCTGCTGGTCTCTTGTGACATTTACAATGTGTAAATAATATTAACAACCCCCCTGTTATGTGAGCCAGTGTGGCCACATGCAAAGTCGAAGAGCATTTTAATCTTGGCCCGCGTCCATTTTGGCTACCGTCCGGCTGCTTGGCTACCTCCGTCGGTGTGCTGCTATGTGGAGGCATCGTTTTTATGATGCGCTGTTAACTGTGTTAACTGTACAGTGGTAGCCGGCTTGGACAGCATGTGAGCGGAAATTCAGAGTTCACCTCGACTCTGCATAGAAACCAATGCACAGCCACCATTGAATGTTGTACGTCCTGGCACTTGTACATTGCACTTATTCAAGGTACTTAATTGTGTAGCATCTACAGTAGCTGCTATAATTGCTTTACACGGGGAATGGGTTAGCCTAGCGATTGTAATACTTGCACTTGGTTCTATGAACATCTTTACTGTACCGACAGCGATATATTGTTTCACTTCTTATGACAAATGTACTTATTGTAACAAATGCACTTATTGTAAGTCGCTTTGGATAAAAGCGTCTGCTAAATGCCCTAAATGTAAATGTAAATGTAAATTAAGAGTTGATAGTCTAATGTGCTTAGCCAAGTGTAGCGCTGGCTAGTCCATGACTAGTGGCATGCAAATAATCCGAAGATGAAGGGCAGACGTCCCGGAGGGGGTTACACCTTTGCGGTAATCCGCTATTGTGTTCAGCTACCCCTGAATGTGTGTTGTTTTTAGTGTTGTAGTTTTTATCTTGCTATACTTGACTGGCATATATTGTCCCGACAGAAGAGTTATGATGCTATCAACCCGGACCTATTTGATGTTTCCGCTTGCATTGCGGCAGAGAGTTACAGGGAGAAGACGACATCAGAGAGAGAGCGTTAATGCACTGGCTTTGATGCCGTGGAGCGTTAGCTTCTGCCTTCATCCACTTGTTCAACCTTTAGCTTCTTCCCCAGCCAGCTCATCTCCAGCTCCTAGCTGCACGTTACATTGTGGTCATTAGCCTTTGCTGTAGACCCTGTAGCCCCCGGCCACTAGTTAACTAGCCATAGCTCTGCTTTGTAGCCTATTAGCATTAGCCCTAAAGCCCACTGAACTCGACATTCTTATTTTATCACTGACTGGACCAATCTCTCTCTCTCTCTCTCTTTCTCGCTCTTTCTTTCTCTCCCTATCTGTCTCTCTTTCTCGAACTAAAGCAAAGACTTGATAGCTAGCGCTTGAAATGTAAATACCACGACCCCAAGGTTGATTAAATGGAAACAGAGGATAATAAGTTTACTGCAACACCGCCCGCTGTTTACGCACCATGGATTTAGCTTTCATGACACGGAGGGAAACCGTCGCTAACCTATGAGCGCTCGCTAAGCGCTAAGCCTACGCACACAATCTGCAGTTATGCAGCAACAAATACACAGGGAAATAAAACGACCACCAAGCTACAAATCAGTGCTAATTCCTGCCGAGAGTGAACGTCGTTTGGGGCTCCCGTCGCCATGGCGCCGAGTTAAAGGGACTAGCTGTGACACGGGGGCTCCCTGTGGAGCTGCGTAGTGATTCGCTAATCAAGGACTCTTGATCAAGTTTAACCATGGGGAACCGGGAATGTCTTCCTTTTACCCAGAGAACCTGTTTTAATGCTGCGTTTGATGATTTCATGCAATGTATGCTGACGAGATGATGTATTTATGATTCACATGAACAACTGAGATGGACAACTTGCCCACTTGTTTTTCCTCCATTTACAGGGCAGTTATGAGATGTGTTTTGATTGCTATTGATTGCTACTGCTGTTGATTACTGTGGTTTCATACTAATTACAAACTACTAATGCCTTTTCTAAAGTTGTGGTAATCCTGGGAACACATAGCTGTCAGTGTTGATTGATTAGCGATTATTCAAAGTCGACATTACTATCTCTCTAAATCTTTCATAAATATGTTTAACCTGAAAAAAAACGATCATTTTAAACCCATGGTAACTAGAATGCTGATAACTTTGTCTAACTAAACCCAACCAGCCCATAAAACTACAACATTTTCCTGACCTTAAAGCGTTTCTCAGAGCGCCATAACCTGCTAAACCATCTGCCAATGTTGCCCTTTTTTCTTCTTCTAACCGCTAACCCTTCACCTTCCAGCAGAGCTCTCCTTTGTTAACGTCTCTCTCTCTGTCTTATAATTTGTCTTCTCCAAATTTCTTCCAAAAGGGAACAATGATAATGACCGCCTGGCTATTGCTAGACAAAGAATCCCATACCGCCTCGGTCGCGTAGTCGACGAGTGGCTACTCGATAAAGGTAACCGAAAAAACCCTCTTAACTCACTCTAACGACCTGACCGCCTAACCTCCCTCCCCCCCACGATAACCCAACAATCGCTCTGGATGAGGTGCAGTGACAATGCCAAGGGTGGACCCCCATTGGCTCATTTTAACACCCTAGTTGTGATTGGTCGGCACACAATAACGCAAAGCCCTTCCTCCCCCGTTATCGTACGGCAGTTTCAGAAGTTCTGGACTGAAGCGACGATATGAATGATTTTTTCCTTCATACAATTCCACGTTTTGGATTCCGCACATGTACTGTTAAATGTCCCTGGACAATCTCTTCCGAGAGAGAGACACCTTGTTTCAATTCAAATTCAAATCCTGCCACTGTGGACGAGCTAATTGGGCGTTCTCCTAAATCCAACGCTAAAAACTCAATTAAATACCAACCTCATATATACCTTAGAGGACGGAAAATTGTCTTTAAAGAACTCAATTAAAGGCCCTTTAAACTGGAAGCTGCATCTCTCCAGAGCTCTAACCCCCTCTTAATAACCCTGACATAACCAGCCCTCTCTCCCCCCCGACCACTTCACCTCCACCTACCTACCCTCCCGCCTTCCCGCTAACCTGGACACTTATAAATAGAGCACCACGACTCTCCTGCTCCTCCTACTGTGTATTCTGTTATTTTTGTTGGTGAATGTGAATTTGCACAATAATTCTGACAATTCTACTTTATTCTACACCCCCCCCCTTCCCCTCCAACTCCTCAAAAGTGACCAAACTTTCTGGAAACGGGACTTTCAAGCTCCCAATGAAACTCATTAAAAGTTAAAGGGACTCTATGCTATGAAAAATATGTTAGATGTTTTGGGTCTACGTGCGTTTTGGGCCGTCAACTTTCTGTCAAGGACATTTTTTCCAGAGGAAATCAAAGCAAATCTTCGACTTTAACCCTTTGAGTGCCAAAACGTAATCCACCCACCCTGTAATGTGTGTACTTGTAGTCTTGTATCAAGTGTTTGTTAGTGCTGAAGGTGGTTGATTCTTCAAGGTTTCTAAAAAAAAGTTTTAATAAGTAAGAATGTTAGGAGGTTTATTAGATGACTAGACTAAATCTATGTTTGCACAGTTTCCCCTCTTTTTTGCTTTGGATGCATATTATTTCTTTAAGTCTTAGCACAGAATTAAATAAAACTGAACAATCCAATCCTTTGAACATATGAGATCAACTATGCAGGGAATATTTCACTAATGGTTTAGAAAAAATAATCACGCTAATAACGTTCTTTTTGAATACTTCTGGATGTAGACAAAAAAAGGCTTCAGCTAGGAGAAAAAGAAAAAGGTATTTGGTATTCTCAGTGCAACAACTCATTAACAACTAGCTTAAGGCAATTCTTTGTAATGGTATTGTGAGTAGTTAACTCACAAAGAGAGAGAAGCATTCCGAAGATTTAACATCACAGACAGCCAAATGAAGTATTCATACTGCAGACAAACAGGATAAACGGAACGACGATATTTATTTCATGACGACAAAACATACCTCCAAACATCCTTCAACTCTCTTACTGCCACGAGGCAGCAACAACAAGCAAGTCAGGATATTACAAAAAATAAAGATATTAATGACTAAATCTCCTGGTAGATGAAATTTGATTGAAGAATTTTAATCAATAAAAGATGACTCACCCCATTTACGGAATGGGTTTGCATGTGCTACGAATACCTAAGTAGACTCATGAACAGAATGTTTTATTCTCTTTCTACTTCCAGATAAAGACTCACCGAAGCAGTTAGATAAGGACAAAGAGACAAACACACGTAAAAAAGACTTGACACAAAACTTGATGCCAACAAAAACTTAAGTAACTACTTTCATAACTGAAATTGACACACTTGCTTTGGAATCCTGGATCTTAGTGTGGACACGACATGATATCCTACACATTTGATTAAAACACAAACAGGCAATGTGGAACTTTTTCGACAGTAGTAAGCATTAAGTTTATTAATCTAACTTTGGGCCTGCACTGTACTTTTTCACTGCAGCCATCACTTTTGCTCAGATTCTGATTATTTTCACCCCCTTTTTCCGACGACCCAATTGATTTGGGGAGAATGGAAAGCTTTGGGTTGATTGAGTGGGTGTACAGCTCATACTCTACTTTAGCTTCAACAAAAGTGATGGCTACAATGAAAGAAGTTACACATAAGTTGGAACAAAAAGGGTTGGCTCAAGTGAAGTAGTTCTATATTGCAGGTCTCAGTAGTTTTCTGGTCTCAAAGGGTTAACGGGTTGTTTTTTTGCTTTGGTATTGAAGCAGTGTCAGGTTAAAAAATATAAGCTCTAAACAGAATCTAACCACCTAACGGCAAATCAAACCTCATTCGCACCAACTTCTATACTGAGAGCTTTCTCTTTATCGTGCCCGGCTAATCCTCCTCTAGTCTTTTCATCTAAAAGGTTAGGGAAGGAAATACTTTTTCAGTAAAGAGCCCCTCCGCTTCTAACCCTGTTGTAATGGTTTCAACCTACAAACCCAATTGGTTTCATGAAATTGTACCTTTTTTGAAAAACGGTTGAATAGCCCCCGAAGGTTTTGTGAGAGAGATGTAAGAAAAATAAATAGGTAACTAAGTTCCTAAAGATCTTAAAAATACTTAAGTTGTGATAACTCCTTTTCGACCCTGACCCCTCCCTCCACTTGTCCTCATCCCCGAAACGAAGACTCAGAGGGTTAAAACAAAATGAAAAACTAAATTCCAAATTTCAAAAAACCCACTTGGCAACAACAACAAAGGCAGAATACCCTTTAATGCCTTTATTAATCATGACAAAATCATTCGAAGGTCCCTTTAACATTTATTGTTTTCAAAGCTACAACTGTTTTTTCCTGTTTTTCTTACAAGTGCTTCTTTATGTGATGTGCTCTGCAGAGTGAATGTTTTGTTGTGATGAACTGTATTGTACTGTTCCTTGTTTGTGCGAGAGTGGCCAGATGTCTCAAGTGGAATATGTTCTGCGTTGCTGTTGTTTTAAAAGGGTCCCGATTTAACCACCATTTGTGACTTGGATAAGCCTTCACAAGTCAATTCAACATCGACCCATTTGTGGCATCACGTGGTGATGCCCACTGTAACGTAAAATCAACAGCGTAACCGAGTGAACAGTATCAAACGGTATAGGCCGATCTATTGATTGTAAATCTGCGGTGGAGACACCCACTTGTGGCTTATGCCACTATAAATTGGCTATTGAAATGGCTTGTGAATGGCTAATCCACATGGTAGCGTGTTGGGAGATAGAGGCCCTTTAATATTTAAACTTGCTCTGCAATTAAGCAATTTAGCCTTGGGCTAGCAGCTTGTTAGCAGTAGCCCTGGGGCTGTGCTATCCATTCTGTATGGTGCGTTGTTCCCCTGGTCTCAGCCTAGGGTCTCTGTATTGGTTTATTATTGCTGAAGAGACATGCCCCAGGAGGTGCTTCGATGTCTGTGATACCTCCTCCGACCTTCTGCATCTCCGCCTTCTCTTCTCCAACACATGGTTCTTTAAAAGAGGTGTGGGGTTCCTCTGGAAGAGAGGACAGCAAGGGGTTACATGATAAAGAGTGATAGCTAAGTGTGTCATATCTTTTGAAGCACCCATTACATTCATCGATTGCACATTTGTCCAGGGTTAAAATGGCCGCTTTCTCTTTGGAGTTCAAGTGGACCCCAATGACAAGAACGAGAATAACCAATCCCAAATTGTTGAATTTTGGTGAGACAAAAGGAAGAAGTGAAACAGAGTTTGGTTGGCAGCAAGAGAGGGGGACTGCAGAGATGGGCTTGGACACTAATTTGTTCTCCTCCAGAGAGTTTGAGACAGATCAGAGTGAACATCTCTGGGGCTGCCGTGATAGCTTCCCACATAATCCAAAATGGCAGCGCTTACACAGACCCAATGGAGGGGGAAATATGAGAAATGAGAGGGTCCCAAAAGTTTTGTGATGATGTATTTTTTTTGGTTTACCACTCAATCAGAGCGCAGTCTCCGCTCCTATGAGTCTTCCTTCCCTCGTCGGTCGATCTGTCACTTCTCGGGGTATTCGCCGTCTGTCGGTTTTCCCTGTAGATTCCCTCGTTTCGATACTTGGCAGGACTGTCCAGAAAAATACAAGCCCAAGACAAAGCCTTCCTTATATTTCCTGTCTCGTGCAGGAGATGAGATTATCCAATCCTGAGATTAGGATAATTACCACCACCAGGGATGTGTGTACTTCCCCAACAGGGACCACCACAACAAGACAAGTATGCATTCAGGGTACCGTAAGACACTTTAGATAAAGCCGATGACCAGATGGCATAAAATATAACATGCCATTCTCTAAAATACCCATTGGACTGAATATTCCTTAGTCGCTGCCTTGAGCTAACAAGCTATCAAGCCTTCAGCCAACGAAGGGGAAATCCCATTTCTTTATTAGCCGGCCTCTTTTCCCGTTTCCACAAAAGAGCGGGAAAAAGGATGGAGGGTTTATCTGCCAAACCCAAGGGAAAACACAGGATTCACGTTAAGTGTTTAATGACCCGATCTGAGCGGCACTCTGCTCGAATCATCCAGCCCCCATATCACACTACCTTAAGACCACCCCTCAAAAACAAACAACTCGCCCTGGCTGCTCAACGGACCGGCACCGACCGCATCATGTGTGGCGTCCCCGCCGGTCATCTCAGTTCTTTGTTCTAGTCTCGGACGAGCGCCAATTTCTGTGAACCGTACCCCCTCCACATCCGCCCTGCCCCGCTCTGCCCACCAGGGCCTGTTTGCTATTCCTCGTGCCCTACAGCAACAGCCGTGGTCGTTTGAAGGAAGGCGTGCGGAGTAAGGGGGGGGGGGCAGTTGGATGTGCTGGCTCACCAGCGGGGAGAAGTTAGGCCCGGGGACACAGGCTCCCCTTCGCCACCGCTGTGACCAGACGCTTTAGCTGTGTTATTTCACGCTCCCCCTACCATGAAACGGCCCCGAACAGACATAACACAGCTGGTGTAAATATTAAAAGAGGAACTACTAAACAACAGAGAAGCAGGCCGGGCTGATTGGGTTCCCCATGTCAGCCGGCACAACAATTTCTGTCTTTAAAACCTGCTGCTCTTCCTCTTGAGACGACATGGCCGATCTTAGCACAGATACGATCAGGGGAATGGCGCCACGCCCCAGTGAAGTGAAACTATCTAAAGGGCATCAGATAATGATGCACATCAGATCCCCCCCCCCCACCCTGCTACCGCCCATAGCAGGGGGCCCCCTGAGGGAGCAGGGGTCTGCGCTAGCTTTGCTAAAACAAAAAGCTACGCCGCTTTTAGCGTCACGCCGCGTTCTAGGCCCCCATCTCTGTTGTCATACACAATTAATTCATTGCGTTCCAGCCCCCAAAAACAGGCCAACTTCAGAGGGGCGTCGAGAGAAAAAAGAGGTAGAAAAACATAAAAACGTTCAAACGATAATTGCTAGGGAAAGCCGTGCGCCGCGGAGATAACTTGCGCACACTTCATAATTAACTTTGTCTGCACGTCCTCTCTCCTGACGGCTTTTTTTTTTTCTTTGTTCTGGTATTTTCCGTTCCCCCTTCCCCCCCTCCCTCTCCACCGTTCTTAACTCACTTCTTTTTACCATCATACTTCACCTCTGCTTTAGACAAAGCGCAAAAAAGGCAGACGCCGAATTTCAAAATTCGGGTTTGTGTCGGCTGACAGTTAAAAATTGTATGAAAACGATTGGCGAGCAAAGGATTCTCTGAACGCTGTGTATTATAATACCCTGGCAGCCATGTCAGGGCGCTGCCGTGTTCTGACAGGAGGGGGAAGAAGAAGAGGAATAAAAATATGATTCTGGGCCATGGAATCACCCTAAGCTAAGCTAATAATACATATAGCCATACACAGAACAAGCCATGCCAGTCACTCCTCTCCCTGCAAAGAAGATATACATACAAGGAACAGCGGGGGGCTGTCGTGTGCTGAGAGGCAGAGAATGAGAGCAAAGGGAGAGACCGTGAAAGAGAGAGACTTCCAAATTCCTCCCTAACTGGCGAGGGAACATGCTTCCCTTGGATTCCCCAAGCAATATGGCGTCTTTAGTCGCCTGGTTCCATCTTAACCCTCCCTCAGACTCACTCCGGATGAACCTCAGTCGGGTCAGCTTCGGAGGAAGAGGAGGACTTTCATCCCAGGGACATGAGAGGAGAACATCTCTCACATCCGAGAGCCCGAGCAGGTCGAGGCCCGGTGTCTCCACATCTCCCGCTACCCCCTGTCCGCTCCCACTGCCACCCGGGTTAGGCTGCGGATTAAATTGGGGATCAAACCCTTGCTGCTTGGCTGTCCGGCCCACTCTCTCAGCCACCCTGTGCCTGTCTCAGGGATGCTTTATTCCCACTTTGTCCTCTCAAGCCAGGCTAGATATTCAGGGATTCCTGTTCAGGCCGGTTTGCCTCTCGCTCTCTCTCTCTCTCTCTCCCTAGGTCTCCTCCTCTCACTCTCTGTGATATTAAAAGCCCCCTTTGTGATATAAAAGCCCCCTTAGTGAAAAGTAGGGTCGGACAACAGAGGGAATTTATCTTCCAGACGAGTGCGCTTTCCTGTTCCTTTCATTATGAGGCGATGATCCCAGTGATGGTTTGTATGAATCGTCTGGCCTTTAGAAAAAGAGGACGTGGCTCCCCTGGCCCCTCTACTAGGATATCCACTCCCAGTTTTCAATAGGATAAATCTGATGAATAATGAACCTTCCTCCATAAGACTTTCAGATGAAAAAAAACGTAGCGCAAAAATTTGGAACTGTGATTGTGATATTTCTCCAAAAGACTGAGAGAATGGTGGATCAAATGGAGATCACTATACAGGACATTTAGGGGACATGAATCAACTCTGCGAGTTTCTACATCGAATACTTGCAAGATGCAAAAGAGTTGCGTACTCGAACATAAACCCTATGCCCTTACCCCAAACAAACCCACGACCACCTTTTCTCCTCCTCTCTCTCTGTCTCTCTCCCTCTCCTTGTCTTCCACCATGTCCCCCCTCATCTATAAACATCAGGCCGCGTCATCCTCTCCTCCCTCTGTGCCCTTTCTCTCTCCCCTCTACCTCTCCCTCCCTCCTCCCCCTCCACCTCTCCCTCCATCTCTTTGACGTGCTCATGCTGCCCACTTTATCGCTCTCTTCCGTTCCCATCGTCTGTCATCCTCCCTTGCTCCTGTCATCCTGAGTGTCCCCATTCCTTCAGATCCTCCCTCAAACTTTTTCTTCTTTTTTTTTTCTTTTTTCCTCCCTGTCTCTAGCTAGTCCCATCGCTCTGTCTGTCTGTCTATCACCTTATTTGCTCTGTCTATCTTTGTGTCTCTATCTTTCTTTCTCTCTCTCTCTCCCTCCCCCCCTCTCTCTCTCTCTCTCTCTCTCTCTCTCTCTCCCTCTCCCTCTCCCCCTCCCTCTCTCTCTCTCTCTCTCTCTCTCTCTCTCTCTCTCTCCTGCTAGTTGTATGTGTTTGTCACTCTATCTCTATCTATTTTTACTGCTTGTCTTAGGTCTCCCTCCTTCTATGTGTGTCTCTCACTCCCTCTCCCCCATCTCATTGCTCTCCCTATCTCCCCCCTCCTCCCTACCTCCCTCCCAGTCCCCTCCCCTCTAACCTCCCATTCCAGTGGAGATGTCTGACAAAACCACGAGACTGTTGTCCAAACTGTCAGCTAAAAGCGTCGACAAGCATCTCCGGCTATCCCAACTTCTCTTTTTTTTTATTCTATTCCACCGCCGTTCTCCCGTCTCGTCAGACACACACAAAATGGCAGACAATTGAAGTCGAACTAATAAAAGGCCAACGCGAGTGCAAATGAAAAAGAGAATACAATAAAAAGGAGAATGGCCAATGCCACTGCGAACTCTGTCTGCATCGTAAAGCAGTCGAGGGGGTTACAACATGCACACTCTGATTACCTGCCAGGGTATTCTTCCTCGCCTCCTGATACAGATGATACAATTACCTTCCCCTACGACCACCCGCTTGAGGACAGTCCGACAGGGAGCAGGCGGTAACCCTTACCGTATTTATTTATTTTCCTATCATTATTATTATTTCGAATCAACCTTTTCTGTTTTGATTTGCGTGGGCGGATCTGCCGTCTAGACAGAGTCTGGAGTCCGCCGCCATGGCCCGGATGCTTAAAGAAACGTAGCCGAAAATACAAAGTCGATGCTTTATTTCCACTTCCTTCCCCCGTCAGCCAAAAAGTAATTCAACATGCTCGGTTTGCAAACTGTAGCCGCCACCGCGAAACCACCGCATACGCTGAATTCTAAATGGAAGTTTCGGAAACTGGATTACACCGCACTGGGATTGCAGAGGAGCTATAGGGGTTTAGAAAGAGACGCAGTTAGTAATTGCGTTTTTTTTTTTCGTTCATGACAGATCGTAAATGCCAAGATACATAGTTAAACACACGAAAAGCAGCCCTCTGTTCTTTATTAATTGCAAATGGGAAGAAAGGTTATTAGATATTAGATATGGGGGGGGGCTTTAGGTTTTGCATTATGGGAAAGGGCTCGGTCTTTGCGGGCTCACATATAAGCTCCTTTACCCACCCCCCACCCCACCCCTTATACGAATCCCATCAGAGATACATATATATGTATACATGTAAATGTGATTGGGACTGACACGAGAAGGCAGGGGAAACTCTCTAGTCACCACAGAGATGGGGGGGTGAACAGTTAGTATTATATCACTGTTTCCTAACTAAGTGCCTGGAGTTATGAAATAGTGCTATCATAATAATAATAATAATAATGATGTCAGAAATAATAGGATCAGCGCTCGCCAGAGTTTCCCGCGGTGAGAGAAATGGATTCTCGTGCAGAGAAGGTGATTAGACAGAGATAGGGCCAGAGGAAGGGAGTTGTGATTGCTAACACAAACATCTGATAATCCATATATATATAGAGAGAGAGAGAAAGTTATATTCGAATCTGCGATACACTACCACTAATCATTTTACTCTGCAAATCCTGCGTACAATCGTAGTGACTTGTGGTCCACCATTCCAGCTCCATGATCCATCCCCCACATTTTTGACTTCCCCCTCCACAAGCCTGCTTTCAACACACACACACACACAAACACACACACAAACACATACAAACTACTTCACTAGTGAAACTAGTTCACTATTTAGACACTATTATCAAAGGTGGCAATTAACTCAGAACTACAGGTCATTAAGGAGCAGGTAGGGTTAAACAGTGAATACATAGACAGGTCATTAAGGAGCAGGTAGGGGTTAGACAGTGAATACAGAGACAAGTCATTAAGGAGCAGGTGGGGGTTAGGCAGTGAATACAGAGACAGGTCATTAAGGAGCAGGTAGGGGTTAGACAGTGGATACAGAGACAGGTCATTAAGGAGCAGGTAGGGGTTAGACAGTGAATACAGAGACAGGTCATTAAGGAGCAGGTAGGGGTTAGACAGTGGATACAGAGACAGGTCATTAAGGAGCAGGTAGGGGTTGGACAGTGAGCACAGAGACGGGTCATGAAGGAGTAGGTAGGGGTCACCTCAATCACCCCTCAGTTTGAATTTGCACACACACATATTTTAGACAGTGAATCCAGAGACAGGTCATTAACGAGAAGGGGTAAGGGGTTATCTTGCACGAGGATGTCTACAGGTAGGCCGTAGCCATTCGGGGACCGAACCTAGTACTGTTTGTGGTCTGGAAATCGGATCCATTAACACGCAACACGTTCCTGCCCCCTCACATACAACACTCACTCCCACATCGTACCACCCCCTGTCTGTCTGTCTGTCTGTCACCATTAGAAACAGCGGCGAAACGTCAGCTCCAATAAATCCATCATTAACCCCACACACCCCTCCGTTTGAATGTGCACACACAAACACACACACACACACACACAGTTTTTTCATGCACAAACATACATACACACCTATCACACATGCCTATCAGACACATAACACACTACATCTACAGATGTACAACTTGGAAAGGCCACCCATCACACACCTAAAGGTCAACTGCCCCGGACATCTCTCATGTTATCGCTTTCCCTCTCTCGCACACCCACGCATAGTCTTCAATGCTCGCACGCCCCCTCGATCATCCTCGCTTCAGCGGGCAGATCAAGAGGCTTCTATCACATTAAGTGCCCTACACACACATACAAACACACACACACACACACACACACATACCCACCCACACACGGCGAATATACACACACACACGGTAAATACACAAACTCATACACAAACATACACACACACGTCAAATACAAACGCACACCAAACACAGACATACACACACACACACACACACACACAAGACACATACACACACGCACGCCAAAGACACACACACACCAGCCACACACCAGCCACACACACGTTCTCTCTCTAATTCCTCGGCCCTCGCTGGTATAAATTGTCTCTCCAGCGGCGGCTGTCAGTTTTGATTTGACCCCACGGACGTCGCCAAACAATAACTTCATCAGGCCCAGTTAGGAGCCCCATCCGGGGAAGACAGACACCCAAACAAACACACCCCCCCATCCTACCACCCACCCCCATCCCCACCACTCTCCGACGCAGGATAGAGGGCACCTTGCTCTGGCTAGCTGTGTCTCTGTGTCTCTCTCTCTCTCTGTCTCTCTCTTGCTGTTTTTCTATCACTCTCAGTCACTCTTTCACCCTCTCCCAAGCTCTTTCCCTCTCTAGTGTGATGTCAACCTCTCTCTCTCTCTTGCTCCTTCTCTCTTTTTCCCCATCTCTCCCTTTCCAAGTCTAACACACCTATTCTCTATTTCCCACCCCATTTCTCTCTCACTCTCTTGTTCCCTTTCCCTCCCATTCCATATCTCCCTCGTCCCCTATTGCTCTTTCTCTCTCTCACACGTTCCTCTCTTTCTTGACTCTCTCTCTCTCCTCGTTTTGTGTTGCTCTGTCTCTCTAATTCCTGTGCCTTAATCCTGCATCCACTGTCTTGTCCTCCAGTCATCATAGAAATCAGTCAATCAGTCAATCGATCAATCAATCCACTAGTGAAACTGTTAAGGGGAACGTGCAGCCCCCTATACTACACAGAAGCCCTGTCTCTCTCTGCTCTGACTCTCGCCACACTGCGAAATTCAAAGAGATCCAAAGTTAATAAACCTGCCAATCTTCGCCAAATGCTTCCGACACGCTCGGATGAAGTAGGTCAACCGTCCCTCAGTGCTTCGCGGCGCAGCATTAAATACAAAAACATGATTAATATTCAGGGAGTCGTACAAATCCTTCCCCGACTCACTCAGGGGGGAGGCCTCGTTAATTAGGGCGGGGACAGTCGGGTGGTCAGGGTAACCCGGTTTGATCCCCCAGTGTCTCAACTCTGAGCATCCCAGAGCAAGACAACTGCCTAACCCCCACCTGCTCCCCGATGGCATGTGTCTGAATTCACTGTGAGTTCGTTTTCTGGGGGATAAAAGCTTTGACTAAATGACGAAATTCACGGAAATCCAAATTGCGGTCGGGAACGCACGCCACGACGCCAGACGTCACCCGTCTCCGCTTCCTGCGTCGGGGGAAAACAAAGTAAAGGAAACCGAGGGGGGAGGGCCCAGTAGGACGCTGTTTCCGGAAACGCAGACCGTAATACAGACACATCTCTGACAGCCCTCTGTGCTCTGCTGTCCAGCTGGATCAGGAGAGAGAGCCATGAGGGGAGGGAGGGAGAGTGATAGAGTGGAGGAGAGAGAGATGGAGATGGAGAGAGAGGAGGAGATATGAAATCAGAGACCCTCAGAGCCGACGTCTCCGTCCCTGTGTGTGTGTGTGTGTGTGTGTGTGTGTGTGTGTGTGTGTGTGTGTGTGTGTGTGTGTGTGTGTGTGTGTGTGTGTGTGTCCTCTCTGCCAAGGACACTGGTTGTAAAGCGATATGTTACACTCTAGCAGGCCGCTCGGTGGACTGAATGTGTCAGGGCTCATCATCGCTGACGGAAATCGTGCACTACTTCAAAATGTGTCTCCGAGTGCGGCTCTCCTACTGTTTCCTTGCCCAACCCCCCCACCATCCTCCCCTCCATCCATTAATCCCTATAACCTGTAGCTCGTGCTATCACTCTGACCCCCCCACCCCACAAACACACACACACACACACACACACACACACACACACACACACACATCCACCAGGAACTTAGTCTAGCAGTGTGATAATGAAGTGAGATAGGGGCCCTTATGTCAGAGGTGTGTATGCTGCACATTAGGTCCTGTTACATGATGAAGTGGAGGGCTCCCCCCCCCCCCACACACACACTAGAGGGCCCTTCGAGGGGGTGGAGGTGGGGGAGGAGTAGTCTAATGATCTGTTAATAACATGACACGTGCAATGGCCTGCACTCAATAGGACACACACACAAGCACATGTTCGCCTGGTCCCATCTGGAGAGGACCCCCACACAACCACACACACACAAGTGCGAACACACACACACACACACACACACACACACACACACACAAGCGCCATACTCCCATGCTTAAACACAGCACCACAGGCGGTGTACGTACTGCATGCATGCCTTTGCGATAAGTATTCGTATTAATCAAGATTATAGGGCCCCGGTTTGCCCACAGACACACACACTAACACACACACACACACACACAAACGTAAGGGTCCGCCGCCATGGGTGCCACGTAGCCCATGTCACAGCCATTCACCCACAATGCATCATAATCACGTTAATGAAACGACCAGTTGCAATGCTGTCCTCGATGGATCTAAAGTGGGGTCCCGGGGTAATGGCCCCCACTAGGCCCGACATTCACAGTGCGGGAGGGCTAAAGGTTGATCTTTGGCCAACTGGGAGCAACGCAGTGGAGGACGAGGACTCCCCACACGCCCCCCCAGTGAAAACATGATGTCATGTGTCACCATCAACCGCATACAATTCCCTACCGGTGTCATGAATTGAACCCCCCCCCACTCCCTCGTACAAACACCCGCCCACCCACACACACACACGCACGCACCGAGAAAGACACAGACACACACACACACACACACACACACACCAAGGAGCATGTATTAGGTTTCCGTGGTCCATAACACACTATCTCCGGAGGGGTTCGCCTTTCGCTCGCTGGCGAAGACACACATTAGCGGCAGTATCTGTTTCACTGCACACTCTCTGCTAACGTGCACTCAGGACCAAACCCAGCAAGACTATCGATCTATTCGTTAGAAAAAGAAAGAAAGAAAAGCGAAACAAAAAACGAAATTAAAAAAAAATTAAAAAAACCCTCTTAGCTCTCCCGCCTCGCTCAGTGATGACCTCATCCGTTCATATTTGCAACCTGCTACGTGTCGCGCTATAACCTTTCCCACCCCCCCCCCCCCCCTTCACTGTCAAGGGAGCGCGACATTGAACCAGTTAGCGTTAGAATACGGTCCTCGCGCTAACAGGCAGGAGGAAGGCAGAAGGAACACACCAGGAAATGAATACCGCTTTAAAAAAAAACACCCCCACCTCGTCCATACACACACACACACACCCACACAGAAACACACACACCATCCAAACCATTATCCCCATTTCCTTAACCATTTAAAACATTCGATGGCCTGCCACCCTCCAACCACCCCTTCACCTCTCCTCCCATTGAGAGGGACAAATCCATCTCGCTCAATGGAGGTGTGCGAGAGAGCCACTGAATTAAACATCTCCCGCCGAAAGAGAGCTCCCCTCTGGGAGGAGGAGGCTGGGGTGAGCGGTGTACGCTGCACATAATGCGGCGAGTGTTTTTTTGGGGTTGGCCGCTCTCTGGATATTTCCCTCCACGTTTTGCGATTCATCATACTGAGGTCAGCGACCCCGGCTGGCGGTTATTGGCCGATCGCTAATGCTTTCGGTCTCCGGCGCCAAATGAGATGCGTTTTGGGGACGGCGGCCCGTTGCCCTTGGCGCGCTGAGGGTATTGCAGATTTACACCCCACACACACACCCCGTCATGGCCGACGGCTGCCCACTCACCAGGGGCCCCGACACCCCAGCGCCTTCCCGCAGGGGCCCCCTCCCACACACGTCCCCGTCCCTCCCATGTGTTTAGAACTCGCGGCCCCGCATTTTGTGCTATCTGTGTGTGTGTGTGTGTGTGATATGTCTGACGTGTGTGTGTGTGTGTGTAACGTTGGTTTTGTTGAATTGAGACTCGAGGTCTGAAGCCAGAATCTGCCCAGCTCATCTTTATTCTTTCCCTTTTTCTTTCATTCCCTTGCTCTCTCTCTATTCCACTCTCTCTCCCTCTCTGTTATGCTCCCTCTACACCTTTCTCTCTCCTTCCCTCTCCCTCCTCTCTATCCCTTCCTCCCTCTCTCGCTCTCTCTCTCTCCCCATTTCTCACTCTCTCCCTCTCCCACTCTTTCTCCCGCTCCGGCCCTCTCTCTCTCTCTCTCTCTCAATCTCCCTCACACTTTCTTTCTCTCCTCCCATCCTTATCTTCCTCCCTCTCTCTCTCTCTCTCTCTCTCTCTCTCTCCCCTCGCCAGGCCGACAGCTGACCATCTTCAACAGCCAGGCGTTCATCAAGATCGGGGGTGGCGGCGGCGGCGAGAAGGGCCGCCACTTCCAGGGCCAGATCTCGGGGCTGTACTACAACGGCCTGCAGGTGCTGAAGCTGGCGGCCGAGGGCGACGCCAACGTGCAGTCGCAGGGCAACCTGCGGCTGGTGGGCGACGTGCCCTCGGTGCTCACCACCGACACCACCGCGTCGTCCACCACGCCCGCGCTGGCCGACATGTCCACCACCATCATGGAGACCACCACCACCATGGCCACCACCACCACGCGCAAGCAGCGCTCACCCACCATGAGAGACAGTGTCACGCAGGTACGGGCTGGGTTGAAATGCATTGTGGGGGATTTGAAAAGAATATCAGTTTTTTTTGGAGACGGGAAAGTTTGCGTGTGTGTGACGAGGGAAAACATTTCTCATGCTAGTTTTGTGTCTGAGATACTAGTGGAGGCGCTGGTTTGTGGGGATGCACTTGGGGTTGGTGAAATGCACTGTGGGGGAACTGATTAGTAAGTTTGTATGTGCAGGATCTTTATTCCATCCTTTTTCATTTGTATCATCAAATATCTTATAAGTCATGCAAGATGCCTTTCCTCCACCCTATTGGGCTTATAAGGCGGCCCCAATGGGCTTCTGAGCCGGAGGTTGGGAACCACTCGTATAGCACCAGTGTTTCCCAAGTTGACAATGTGCTTCAACATGCACAATAAAAGCCAAATACTTAAAATTATACTCATGCAGGACAGAGAATTGTACTTAATTATTAGAATATAGAGTATATTTCAGTACTAAATTGCCGTCCGTGGGCCCAAATGATGGTTCCCATTTGTCTCTCTTCCTGCTACGAATTTCCGAAACCCACAGAAATATACACTCTATCTCTGCTGTTAACCCACATATGAATATTACCTACATCCTCCTGTATGGCTCGATATGATGGGCTTATTTACAGCCTGGTCGTTCTGCGCGTGCTGTGAAGCGAGCCCACCACCGCTACGCTAGGTATCAATTAGCAAAGCAAACAGGAGACCCTCATTTCCTCTTCCCCCGCAGGCTGACAATGGCCAATCACAAGCCCCGCAGCTCGGAGTTGTCCAGCCGCGCATGTCAAATCATCATCATTAACCATTATATTAGTAATAATTGCCCCCCCCCGCCACTCCTCCACGATCTTCAAGTAACAGATACGACATGTTGGCTTCATACCCCGCACAGCTACTAATTAGCTAGCCGCTGTGATTCGTCACACCTTCCTGGAGGGGAAGGTTGGCAGAGAATCCCCCTCACGCTGAGCAGAAATGCAGAGAGTGGCTACTTTGGGAAGCAGTGTGGGCTAACAAACAGTGGGCTACGGCCTGCTGTCTGTGGGCCCGCAGCTAGTGGTGGCTAGCTGCTGCGCTGTGTGTTCTATATTGGAATTTCATAGCTTTTCCAACCGCCGTTTCAGATGGAAGTTACTGTCATTTAATAGAAATAAGTCTTTAAAACATACCTCTTATAAAAAAAATACTTTAAATTAGTGCATGGTTGCACTTTCCAGGTGCACTTTTATCAATAAAAATGTAAATGTGATGAGGCAGTTTTTTGCTGGAGCAGTTTGTGATGCTTTGCTGCTCTCTCTCGAATAGGAAGAAAGCTATTGCAAATGTTTGCCAAGCCGTTTGTTTGCCAGCTCTTAGATGACTGTGATGCAGCTTAGTGTCATCAGAACATGAGTTGAGAGCAGCTTTTTATTTCTACGTTGTTTTTTGTTTCGATTTTTAAAGACCCTTCTCCCACAACACATGCATCCACCTCTTATTTAGTATCAAGGGGCAATCTCCCTCCATCCATCAGAAGGCGCTAGTGCTAATTATAGCGCTAAAAGCTTTAGGTTAATGGAAGGAGGAAATGGAAGAGGTGGGGTAGGGTATATATTTCTCGAGAATCAATAGTTTGAGCCACCGCATAATAAAACAAACGTTGATGAAAAGTAATTTCTAAGCAATAGATGAAGTGAGTGCTAGTCCAATTTACTTTTAAGGTCACCTCATACACGCTTCACAGAAAAAGTCTTCTTCTGAGGGGGGAAAAAAGGACACTTAGTGCCGTCCACTCTCGGTTTAGTGATGTTGTATTGCTGCTATTCTGGGATCACTCTGTGAGGAAAGTGCATTATATGAATGTATGGCTCTATTAGAATGAGGAGAAGGGCCACCACTGAAGCCAGAATATTATTATTACATTAGTGGCAGAAGCAGTAGAAACAGTCGTAAATAGAAGCAGTGCTAGGATAGATGCTTCTCATTAATTTAGCCGGCTCTATTATCCAAAGCGACATGCAAGTGAATAGCCCACACGATGCTTCTATAAAACAATCTTGCCTGACTTTGCAGCGATTCATGTTGTCGTGGCTACCATGATTTAGCACTTAGACATCAGTGGCGTTCTTAAGAGAGAGAGAGATTCAACAAACACACACACACACACACATTCACACACATGCCCACATGCACACACGCACAAACGCATGTACACGCACGCACGCACACACACATGTCCACACGTCTTTATTGTCTCCTCCGTTATGGGGGTGCACCTCTGTATACAGTGACATGCAATAAATTAGCCTTCTTTCTTTCTGCAAGTTTCAAAAGGAATAAAAAATAAAAGAAAGACAGCGAGGGAAAGGCTCTGTTTGATGAATTATCTCGGAGCGTTTTTGTCGAACGTCAGAATACTCCCCAAGCGCTGTGTCTTGAGCTGCGGGCTTCTCCTACGTTGTTGTCGCTTTTAACATTCTCTGATCGACGTTAACACAAGTGACAAAGTCACACTTTAAACACAAACACACAGACACGCACACACACACTGCTGCAATTTGATCGGTGAAGTCTTCTTCAGAATTCCAGTGTAGATTCTACGCTAGGTTCTACGCAAGCCCTGATTTCCTTTTCCTCTGCAGGATCCTGGTCACGTTTACAATCCCCTGAATGACGTTTATATGAGTGACAACGTCTCACATTAAACGCTAACTCAAACGCGCGCGCACACACACACACAAACACACACACACGCCACTGCCTTTTCATCTGCGCCGTCTTCTTTGTTGTTCTGTGAACATCCTTTGTCTTTCGTTTTAAAGAGTGACAATGAGTCACTCTTTCAGTTGTTTAACATGGCAGACGACTGACTACAGCGGTCCCATTCCAACACTTTGGCACACAATTACCCAGACACAAGCACCGCCACACACACACACACATACACACACACACACACAAAAACATGCTTACCACGCACAAACACACACACACACCCACAGACAAAAATATGTGAGCCACCATCAACATAGTTAATACTGCAGCCCTGGAAAGCTGGGGGTGTCAGTGATCATACTGCGCTAACAAAGTAATGAGGGTGAGCAGGAAACCAAATCATTTCATTTTCCAGCGCCCCGGAGGCCCTCGTCAGCTTTGATCACAGTCGAATAATAATAATAATACAAATTATAATAATAAGTTTGATGTTACTGTGTGTGGGAGTTTGTGTTTGTGTGTGTGTGTCTGTGTTTGCCGGAATATGTGTGTTTTTTTTTTATTATTCCCAATTGCACCTTGTTTTCTGAGATAGAATTTCGTTCAAATGATATGCCTTGTCATGGCATTAAAGTAGAATACTTAAAGGGGGAATATCATACCACCAGGTGTGAGTGTCATTAGCCATTACAAGCCGTTTTCAAAATGTGCAGCATTGTGACATCACAGGTGGGCGTGTCCATCTAGATGTGTGCTGGATAGATCAGTCTACCAGCCTACCCAGTAGACTAGCAAACACTGCTCATCTATCCGTCACACATCTAGGTGGACACGCCCACCTGTGATGTCACAATGCTGCACATTTTGAAAACGGCGTGTAATGGCTAATTACACTCACACTTGGTGGTATGATATGTCCCCTTTAAAAGTCGTGCAGGACTCTGTGAATTTGCTTCATTAGGATTCTCATCGAATATTAACCAAATGTGCAAATGTGCGGAACAAACTAAAGCCAGAACAAAATGGCACAACTACAGGGGGTCAAAATCCATTTGAAAATATAAACTAAAGTTAACTTAATTAGAGGGTGGAATTCAGGCAAAAGCCCATCTTATTTAAAAGACACCATATATAGCCTACTATTATATTTTAATAATTCTTATCATCACTACTTTTACATTAACTGTAGAAGTACACTTAGTAAAATGGCTGAACACTTTACAAGTCCGGTATAAAATTAGGGTTGGGAAATTAAATTTATTTCTATAGTCATTTCATTCACCTATTCACCGAAGAATGTTGTTAGTAGTTATTTTACAGCCCACAAAAGCTCAACATAAACAAAATGATTTTGGTACGGAAACACAGCTGTAAATGTTTTCATAACTCATTTTATTATAAAAACCGAAATGTCATGTCTGATTATTGGCTCTGCCTTTTCTCATTTAAATCAT
>NC_136953.1:5479391-5614391 GCF_949987615.1 Pollachius pollachius | reverse complement strand
GAGCAGCGGTGTTACTAGGGAGAGAGAGAGTGCTGTCCGTCTCCCATGGGTCCAATCAGTCCTTTGAGTTTGTCAGGGTGCTTTAATTACCCCCACCCACCACACTCTGGGGGGAATCTTCCGGCACTTCTAATGAGCGGGCTGACAACCAGCACCCACCACCACCAGCCCCGCCCCCCACCTAACGTGACACGCCATTACCCCTACCCCCCCACCCTCCCCCCGCCCCTCCGTTTCACCCTGGTTCACCAAGATAGTCGATGCGATGGGTGGGTCTGCTGAAGGACTTGAGGACACACGTATACAAGCAGCCCTCATTCACAAATCCGTCACCACACGTGACGGACCATCCTCCCTTATGTAAGTCGATTTCTTAGTTTCTCGCGGACGATTGCGAAACCTAAGATTTACAAAAATGACGCTGCTTCTGACTGTGAGTGCCAGAAATCGTAATCGTCCTTCATTTCCACCCCTCTGCCACGATGTGTTTTGCGCTTTATTTGTGGGCGAGAACTATTTTTTTAGTTCGCACACAGACGGGAATCCTGCAGAGCATTTACATGATAAATACGCTTCTTCCACCGACGGCGAATGCGCAGTAGTCATTCATTCTAAATCCTCCATCAAGTGTTTCTCTTTTCCCTAACACCCATATACAAAACCTATAGTGCATTTAAATAACAAATACCCATTTTTTCCGACGGCGAAAAGTCGCACTAGTCATTAATTCCAAACCCCCTCCAGAGTCTAATTCCATCCGCGTTCGTCCTCACATTCCCTTCATCTTCGCCCACACACACTCTCACTCTCTCTCTCTCTCTCTCTCTCTCGGTCTCTCCATCTCACACCCTCCTCTTTGATGCCCCCCCTCTACCTTCCTCTACCTTGTGCTACTTATCAGTCGCGGGATGTAGCAGGTGCTATATCAAGTTCATACCCTTCGTCCCGGACCGGTGCACCCACAATTCATTACCGCCCGGCACCCCGTCCCACCACGGCTCTGGAGCCACAGAATACCTTCTTTTTTTTTACATCTGTCGAAAACGCCATCCATTAGAGTTGATGTTGCTTCTAATTCCAAAGCCACCTTAACCCTCCCAACCTGTTGTCGATGCCAGTGTTGCTGTTGTACTTGTCATGGTTGAGTTCCATCTCTTTACCCTGGTGGTCCCTTCATGTGTAATTGAACTTTCACTTTCGCTTTCACTTTATGTTGTAATGTTAGCGAAAAATGCTTTGGGGTTGAAGGTGCTCACCGCCCCGCTCACTTGATCTAAATACTCACCTCCGGGAGCACTGAGGTGAGTCAGTATTCAGTTTAGTGTTTTATCTCACGTGAATTCAGTATTATGTAGAATTGACTGATTACTGTTTTGAATATAAATATTTATGAACCAGGAGCATTCTCAGCCCCAGGGCTAAGGTCGCAGTTTATCATTGAAGAAACACCAGGGTGTGAGCAGAGATAATAGGAATAAAGGGAATGAAAGAAAGCAAGCAGGGAGGGAGTGAAGGAAGAATCCACCTTTTATCCTCCTTTGCCCTAGAGTTTAGTCACTGCACACCTTAATTCCTGTGAAGCTCCACACAAATTTTTTTCTAGCATACTTAATAAGAACATTTCCTTTGTTTTGGTGTCAGCTACTCACCAGCTGTCGGAAACGCTGAAGAGATTCTCCTGGGAGACAATTTATCTAACAGGGTGTGTTTGTTTGTGTGTGTGTTTGTGTGTGTTTATATCTGTGTATGTGTGTGTGTGTGAAAATTGAGCTTAAAGTAAACCTCTACCATCCCAGTGAAAATGCCCCATGATAAACAACATCACACCGTTGAAAGAAATTCAGAAAACAAGCAACGTGTGTGTGTGTGTGTGTGTGTGTGTGTGTGTGTGTGTGTGTGTGTGTGTGTTTGTGTTTGTGTGTGTGTGTGTCACGTACAAATAGGACTATAAGCCCTTTTTAACTTGGATTAAAAGGGATATAGGAGGGGAAGAGTGGAACGAGGTATGAAGAATAAGTAAGGAGAGAGAAGAACGAAACAGGGGAAAAATGGAATAGAAATCATACAAATACACAGCATGCAAGTACAAGAACAACAGTTAATGTAGGTTCACACATTGTTAAATGTGTGAACCTACATTAACTTCGCATCTGTTTTGGATCCGAAAGTGCTCCCTTCCCCACCGACGTGAACACGGCGACAGCTCGATCCGTGTGTGTCCCCGGGGGGCGGAGTCAAGAGGGAGGCGGAGCCACACCCGCATGGAAACGCCGCCAATTCTAGCAAGCACCACACCCTAACTGAGAACCCAAAAGAAACCCTGACGGCACCAGAGACACCAGAGCCTTATTGACTATCAGAGAGAGACAGAGAGCGACAGAGAGCGAGAGAGACAAGAGTGAGGGGCAGGAACAAAGGAACACCACCCTTGTCCCCTTAACACACAAACTCAAACACACACACACACACACACACACACACACACACACACACACAGCGTAAAGCGCCCGTCCCCACCAACATCCGCCGCTACGTGGCTCTCGGTGGAACGTGTTACGAGCCTCGGCTTCATCCATCAGCATCAGAACTAAATGACTTTGCTTTAGGCGGACAAGTGGTGGCAGCAGCGGCCGGTGACTGTGCCGACCCGCCTTGCTTGTAACTAGAATGCGACGGGGACATAATCGCAGCTATCGCAGGGGCTGATTTTGGAATAAAAGTGACCAATTGTAGGGCCGATGGGTGGGGGGGGGGGGGGGGGAGATGCGTGGGGAGGGGGAGGTGGCAGTCGGGGGCGAGGGGATATGCTGTCATTGCTGTCAATTCAACACGGTAATCGAAGTTGAATCGCAAAGCGCTCCATGCTCCAAACCACTGTATTTTTCTTTACGAATTTGTGTATGTGTGTGTGTGTGTGTGTGTGTGTGTGTGTGTGTGTGTGTGTGTGTGTGTGTGTGTGTGTGTGTGTGTGCTTGTGTGTGTGTGTGCTTGTGTGTGTGTGTGTGTGTGTGTGTGTGTGTGTGTGTGTGTGTGTGTGTGTGTGTGTGTGTGTGTGTGTGTGTGCTTGTGTGTGTGTGTGTGTGTGTGTGTGCTTGTGTGTGTGTGTGTGTGTGTGTACGCCAGAGGGGGGAACCCAGTGTGCACGGCAGTATGTTATTATTTTAAAGGTGAGGAGAGGGAGAGGTGTTGGAGATCAGCAAACTTCCACGTCTCAGGATTTTATTTCTCTCCCCTGAGCTTGACACACAAACAAACAACGACTCTATTCAAACCAACGTCTGTCAAAAGGATTCCTATCAAATACCTCCCCTACTGCGGTGTAGATCTTTTCATCAAAGCAGAACCAGTAATCTACGATAGCTTTGTGGCTTTTGATTGCCATCAAATACAATTCTGCCCTAATCTTAGCCAGCGCTGTAACCACCAGTATTAAGAACAGCACTGTGAACTAAATAAAACGACAGAAAAAGTTTTACATCATAATAATCGTCGCAAAAGAATTTCCAGTCTTTGCTGCTATTTATTCAGCGTTGTGTTCTCGCGTTCTGCCTATGGATGGTTGCTGTGGACAATGTGGGTATCGAACCTTGAACCATTTGACCAACCTCATCCAGAAAGCCTCGGACAGGGTGGCTTCAACTGAGAGATCAAGACGAGTGAGAGAGAGAATGAAAGAAAGAGAGGGAGAGGGGAGAGAGGGAGAGGATATATGCATGCCCATAGCCAGCAATGAGTTTACCGTGGTCCGGACCTCGGTAAGGTTTTTAGAGATTAAAAAAAGAATGCAAACCTTAACACAACTGTATACACAAGATCAGCTGTTGAGAACTTCTTTGAGATGAGTAAAGGCTTACTTCAGTTGAGACTTGTAACTTTGTGTCCGCCGTGTGTGACATTTGTTGGTGCATGTGCGAGCCAAACACAACCCCCAAACTTCCCCCTCCCAACATAACTCAACCCCTGCAACTGAAGCCGTACCCCCCCCCCCCCCCCCCCCCCCCCCTTATCAAAGCTGAACCCCCGCATCTGAAGCCGCTATTGAACCTCACTATTTTTCAAACCCTGGCTGTGGCCCTGGATGTTTGTCGCCGTTTCACCGTTGCGATATTTCACTCTCTCCGTCTATAAAAAGTCTGTATTTCTTATCCTTGGATGTCAATGTTGTTGGTCCCCTCTTCCTAATCTCCTCCTCCGGGGACTATTAACTGACGGAGGCAGAAGGGGACCAGAGCTGACCAAAGCCACCTTAACCACTAGACGATATCTGGCCCAATATGCTGTCAGGGCAGTCCAGCTGAACCAATCTGCTACTGCATGAGGAGGAGGAGGAGGAGGAGGAGGAGGAGGAGGATGGGGAGAAGGAGGGTGTAATGGGGATGAGTTGGGGCGTCCGGTCTGAGATGGAAGCACGCTGTAACTTAAAACAAACAGGCTTTTGCCTGGCAGGCAAGAGAGAAACACAAGGAAATGAAAAGATGGTGTGGTTTGATAGAGGCTGTCTAATATAAATAGGGTGTGTGTGTGTGTGTGTGTGTGTGTGGAGGGGGCTGGTAGTAGGGGCTGAGGGTGTTGAGGGTTATCCTGGATTGGACTTGAAGACTGTGGCGATGGATTTGAGTTTAATACTCTGCTTTTCCATCTTCTTTACTCTATCCCCCCCCTCCCCCCCAATCCAAAAACATCCAAACGGAGACAGAGTACAGAGAGATGGCTTCTGGAGGATTATCTTTCCAGTGCACTTTTATGTTATTAGGAAAATGTATTTGTTTTCCTTTATTTTTTCACCTATCCTTATCTGATTCATGACTCCTAACATCCAAGCCTGACAGAAAGTGAAGTAGTAAAACTGTGTGAATGCACACTTCAACGTTAAGAAATAAAAAACCAAATAGCTAGAAAATAAAACACATTACATCCCTTTTCTAATACCATCTATCCAGTGGGACGACATCCAGTCCTGAAGTTTTCACTGGGGCAGCGTCCGGTACTACAGTATATACTGTACTGACTGCTTTACTGTAGTGTTCATGCAGTACTAAAGTACTCACTGTAACAGCAGCCAGTACTACAGTATTAACTGTACTGGCTGCAGTATTAACTGTACTGGCTGCTGTACTATAGTGTTCATGCAGTACTAAAGTACTCACTGTCACAGCGTCTGGTGCTACAATATTAACTGTACTGCAGTGTTCATGCAGTACTAAAGTACTCACTGTAACTGCGTCCAGTACTAGATTAACTGTACTGGCTGCTGTACTGTAGTGTCTATGCAGTGCTAAAGTACTCACTGTCATAGCGTCTGGTACTACAATATTAACTGTACTGCAGTGTTCATGCAGTACTAAAGTACTCACTGTAACTGCGTCCAGTACTAGATTAACTGTACTGGCTGCTGTACTGTAGTGTCTATGCAGTGCTAAAGTACTCACTGTCATAGCGTCTGGTACTACAATATTAACTGTACTGCAGTGTTCATGCAGTACTAAAGTACTCACTGTAACTGCGTCCAGTACTAGATTAACTGTACTGGCTGCTGTACTGTAGTGTCTATGCAGTGCTAAAGTACTCACTGTCATAGCGTCCGGTACTACAGAATTAACTGTACTGTAGTGTTCATGTAGTACTATAGTACTCACTACACTTGCTGCAGCACTAGTATGTACTGTCCCCTTCAGGGAGCGACTGGGAGCAGTGGGGATGGGTTGGGTGAGTCACTAGCTTATTTTCCCCTGGTCGGTAAACACATAAGTAGGGCAGACAGCGGGCAGAGTAAGCCCTGTGTTTCCCGGGCGTACCCGGGCGGCGTGCACTAGGTATACAGCCTGAAATTGCATTGGCAGCATCTCTGTCAAAGGCACAGATGGTGCGGCAAAGATAGCGTCGCTCGCGCGCTCTCCACCAACACCACCTTCACCCCCCCCCCCCCCCCACACCCTCCCCCTCTTCATCACCACCCCAATCCAAGATCCAGTGAAACTAGTAGCTCCCTCAGCAGTCCAGGGAACTCAGTTTTTGAAGTTTTCTTTTTTTGCCATTGCATTTATTCCCACGAGTTTGCCATTTTCAGATTGGGAAGTTTCACGAAATTTCACATTCTGTTGTTTTATATTTTTCTTTTTTGGAGATTGTTGATCCTTAAAAGGTGCCATCACTCTCTCTTCTTCTCTCCTCCCAGTCTTCAAGGTGAAACAGTCCTCTTACACACACACACACACACAAAAAAAAATAAACAGAAAGAAAGAACTTCAGCATTGCCATGGAAACTAGACCACAGTGATTTTGAACTTAAAATAAGGGAGTTTTAAACTGAACAGTGACTAACTATTCCTTCTCGTGTATGTGACACATTTTTATTGCGTTCCCTGTTTCTGTTATGTATGTTGTATATACAGATGTATTTACAGGTTGTGTTAACTGAATGTTGTTTGCTATCAAAAAAACACCTTTGCCTTTTCACAAATCTTGATCCTTGCTAAGCTAACTAGTATCAGGAGAAACCCTAACCCCTGTCCCTCCCCCCAACAAAATCTATTTATACCCGTTCTTTCGTCCCC
The DNA here is from genome assembly GCF_949987615.1 of Pollachius pollachius. Classification (NCBI taxonomy): domain Eukaryota; kingdom Metazoa; phylum Chordata; class Actinopteri; order Gadiformes; family Gadidae; genus Pollachius; species Pollachius pollachius. The sequence continues at coordinate 5,607,837 of NC_136953.1, read as the reverse complement.
AAAATCCTTTATACCGTATCTCCTTTCGACAAGTCACTCTAATTCACCTCATTAAATGAACCAAGGGCCAGAATTGTCATTCTATGCTGATGATGTTAGCAATTTTTTGCTAACATTTTGCTTTAACATTTTCGCCTATGATGTGCCGTTATCATGCTAACCCTCCCTCTTCCCTATAATGTTTTCAAATTGTTTCCTTTCCTATTCTGACTTGAAATACCGTTAATGTCAGCAAGAGAACATGTTGAAAATAACCACAAACTGTCTGTTTAATGTGTGATGTGTAATAATGTTCCCTGTTAACTAATCTCCTTTTGGGATTTCTAATTGCTAATAGAATTACTTGGAATGACGAATTAATCACGTATAACTTAGTGATTCATCATTCTCGGCCACCTTTTTCCAAATATAACAATATTTGCCCTGTTTAATTAAACCTCCTGAGGATTTGAACAGCAAGGTGGTTGTTATTCTCTAGTGATATTTCATGATGATGTTCACGTCCGTTTGGGCCACTTTAATCATTAAAACGCAAATCCGATAATTAAGGCTAGCTAACAGGGGTTGGCCAATATGACAATCCCATATAGCCACCTATATTAGTACGCTCTGCTAATTAGAAAAAACTAACCCTAAAAAAATTGCCAAAGAGATGAGTACAGTAAAGTGGGAAGCCTATTCTTTTGGGCATATACTATTTATTCCAATCGCCCCCAAAAAAAATGAAATGGCAGAAAGGGAATGGGTGATGGTTGTTATCATTACTATCTAAGAACAATCTTACGCAGCTTTCTTTTTGTAATTTTTTTTTTTCATGCAAAAATCATGCGGCCAATTTGTTAATGTAAGTGACCTGAACCTCGTGGTTTGCTATCTTATCTTAACCAATCAGAAGTGACATCTGAATGCTAGCGTAGTTAGAACAGACGTTGTTAAGCTGAGCATAGGCTGTATAGTACCATAGGTTGTTTAGTATTATATCTTAGACATACTTTTACCTTGTACCGTTAAACAAGCAAACACCAGATTTATATACATCAGATAGGTTTACGACAGTTTAGTAAGAGTTTATTCAGGGATTCTAGGAGTAGGATAGAATATTTGCTTGTATTTTACCTCAGTTTTAGGTAAATTAGTCAGAATACTATGTTTAAATAGAAAAGGTTAACTAAACTTGTAGCACTAACTTCATGTTAGTCTTTAGTGCTGTTCTAATCATGGTGTTAATGTATACTGTATTTCAACTGTCGTTGCTTTCCTGGTGTTAGTTTGGAGGGACGACTCTTCCTTAAGAGGGTTTCTAACGCTTGTCTTCCCCCCCCCCCGCCCCTCCGTTGTCTCTTTCTTGTCCCAGGAGGTGAATTAGTGTTGCCCATAATAACAGTGGACTCCCTAGACCCCCCGTCCATCGCAACGCGCTACCCGGTAGTCCCCCCGGCCCCGACCACGTACCGCCCCTTCCTCACCCTGCTCGAGACCACCAAAGAGTCCCCCTCCCTGCCCGGCCACGGGCCCGCGCGGGCCCCCTGCCCCCTGGACCGCGAGGACTGCGAGGACCCCATCGAGGTGTCGGCGTACGGCTCGGGCGAGATGACCGAGTCGGACGACGAGGACTATTTCAAAAACTCGCCGCTCGTCACCGACCGGACGGTCCTCCCCCCGCCGCCCGCCGCCCAGAACCCCCGCGACCGTCACTCCTCCCGCGTCCCCGACCCCCACCGCACGCCCCTCCCCTCCGACCCCACCGCCGACCCCGACCACCTCGGCCCGCGGCCCCAGGCCCCCAACGCCAACCCCGGCAACGCCAACATCCCCGCCGGGAAGATGAACACCCGGGACCAGGTGCTGCTGCCCCCGCCGCCGCCGGCGGCCCACCCGTCCTCCTCCGACCCGGGTCAGCGGCGCCACCCCGCCGGAGGGGTGACCCACCCGCCTAACTTCCCCCGTGTGCCCACCGCAGATCCCACGTCCCCCGAGCGGGGCCTGCCCGGGGCCGTGGAGGTGCAGCAGTCCAGCAGCACCACCGGCATGGTGGTGGGCATCGTGGCGGCCGCCGCCCTCTGCATCCTCATCCTGCTGTACGCCATGTACAAGTACCGCAACCGCGACGAGGGCTCCTACCAGGTGGACCAGAGCCGCAACTACATCAGCAACTCGGCCGCCACGCAGAGCAGCAACGGCACGCTGGTGAAGGAGAAGCAGGCGGGCGCCGCCAAGACGGTCACCAAGAACAAGAAGAACAAGGACAAGGAGTACTACGTCTGAGGGAGCCAGGGGGGCCTGTGGGGGGGGGGGGAGCGCCTTAACAGCGAAGCCTGAACCACGGGGCCGGGGCGCTTCTTCTAAAGAGGAGCGAGAGAGAGAGAGAGAGAGAGAGAGAGAGAGAGAGAGAGAGAGCGGAGTTGAGGCAGAGAGGATGAGACCTGGGGTCTTTTCTTTTGACACGTTAAAAGTGTTGATTGCCATCTTAGAAATTGAGGTTCTAGGAGTACTTTTTTATTTGTTGCACTCATTAGCTCCCAAATTGGTATATACACTGTGTATCGGTTGCTTGGACTGATTTTAGTGTTTATGGCGTGTCCAGTGTGTTTATGTGTGTGTTTGTAAGAGAAAGGCTGCCACCTCTAGCACCACACAAAACCACCAACACAAAAACCAACACACACACCAACAAACAAACACTCACACCAACACCCACAAACACCAACAAACACAACAACACACACCAACACACAACCACCAACACACACACCAACACACACACACACACACGAAAACACACACACACACACACACACCAACACTAGCACACACCCACACAAACACACACACATACACACACCAACACACACACACAGTGCCAAGAAGGACACAACTAAAATGTCTTGGTTATCTCACGCCAGGTGAGTCTTTTGTAAATTGCTGTGGGAAGAAAGACTGCCAGTATTTGAGTGAAGGTCCATACATCCTCAAGGCCATTGTAAAAAACAACACAACCTCAAACAGTATGAGAGGTAGATAAGGTTCAAGTAAAGAAATTTCAGTTCAAGTGAAGAATAGCAGTGACAGTGACACACGCCTGGGAAATTTGAATTCTGCCAGAAAGAAAAAAAAAAACAGTGTCAAAGCCACTGGCCTTCTCCCTCTGTAAGTATTGAAAAGTCTCCTAGTGTCCTCTCTTGATCTCTCGCTGTCCCTCACGCCCTCCTTCTCTCTCTCCCTCATCCTCATCCCCTCATCCCCCCCTCTCTCTCTCTCTCTCTCTCTCTCCCTCACCCTCTCACAACCCCCCCCCCCCCCTCTCTCTCTCTCTCTCTGATTCCTCTGCTTTATCCGGTGCGCTCTCTCCCTCCTCTCCTCGCGCGGTGCGCTCAGCAGTCCCGCCCGAACAGTAACCTCCGCTGCTGTGTCTCGAGCATGTAGTATTCATTTTACGAAAAACGAGATTTAAAAAGAAAACTATTTCTTCTTTTTTTCTTTCGTTCTGTGGAGTTTAAATTGATGAAAAAAAAAGTACACATACATATATATATATAAATATATATTATGACAACGACGATGACGATGATGATGATCAACAACAACAACGATGTTAAACGTAGCAAGAACGAGATGACGCCGTTTGCGGCGTGCCTCGGACACTGACTTTGTACGTTTAGCCACCGAGACGTCTTTGACGATGACCTCCCCACCCCCTCCACCACCACCACCACCACCTTCACCCCACAGTTAGCCTTCTTTAGAGCATACCTCTGTCCTTTCTCTTCCCCCTGGCTGGTGCATCCCGAAAGAGCAGTTCTCTGGTTCTTCACAGTTACGAATAAATGGAAAAAATCCCAGAAGTTAAAGAGAGTGAAAAAAAAACGGTCAAACGGACAACATGAATATAAGTCGTGTGGATCATTCAACCGCGGCCCGTGTAAAGGTCAAGGTAGGTGTTTGGTGGAGTTGTAAGACAATGTGACGACCTCCTCACAGATGGACAAGCGGAGGACGGACATCTTAGATTTTCTTTGTGACGTTAGAGCCACTACCATCCCCATCCTAGCCACCATCAACACCCTCTCTGCTGCCCACCCCTTCCCCCCCCAAAACCATGAGCCTTTCCCTCGGTTACACTCTTTTGGAAGACCCCCCTGGTTGTAAAAACAGCACCGCTGATACGAGACTCCACTGAAGAATCATTGCGAGACGGAAGGGGGGGGGGGGGGGGGAAATCTCAGTTATTTACTGGTTTAGTTTTTTAACTTTGGGGCGGGGGGATGGGGGAGTGAAGAAGCGTTCTGATGTTGAGGTCCACTGTGGACTGGGGTACTTTGGAGTGAGAGACTGGTGGCTTGCGCCCTGTTTATTGCCCTGAGTGGACAGCCATAACGGGCAGGGATAACTTTATGGAGCGAACACGCACATACACAGGAGTGTGTGTGTCTGATGCCAGTTCCCTTTGAGATATACAACGGAACGTACTCCGAATTTTCTCAACTCTATTAAAAAAAGAAGAAAAACTGTACCATGAAAAGAAAAAGAAAATCTTGAAAAAAAAAAAAGTTTGTGAAATGTCTAAATATTTGACTATCATCCCATGACTAAGAGAAGTGTGTTTTCCCGCTACCATTCCTGTTCGAAGATTTGAAAAAAAATTAAAAACATTGACTATGGTAATTGATTCTGGGAAATTGGAATTTCTATGTTGTATTTCATTTAAAAAAAAAATTTTTTTTGTTGAGAAAATGTGATTTGGGCTACCAACACGTAACCACGCTTTTCTCAACTCTCCTCTGAGAAATCAGATATTTACGATTCCCATCCTCAACTCTGTCTGACATTCATTATTATGTGTTTTCCTTTTTTTTCTGCTTTTGGTTTATTCCTTTGACATATATTATGTCATCAAACTGTGAAACAAGCAGCTCCTTACGTTTCTTCCTGTTTCTTTCTGTACTGCTCAGGGCGATACGGCCACCATTTTCAGCAGTCTTTGTCTCATTGCCACTCTTTATGTTCTCTGACCCCATTCCAACCATATTCCTCCCAGTAACTTCCTGTTCTTTCTAAATGTTATCGTAAAGTGTTCCAGTGAGATGAATCTAAATATGTGTACATTAACAGAGGGGAATACACTTGGTTATATACTTCTTAATCTCCTGTGTGTCCTGTGGTCTTTTCTGCTTGCACGAACACAGTAGCTCATTGAGACACAGCCTAAGTACTGGGTTAGTATCAGGTTCTTCTTTACCCTACTGGACGTACGACCAACTGCAAATCGGTTTTCAGTGCTGTCTCTAGATGAATCATCACATTTAAAAAGTGGGTGTAAATTGTCATTGTTAATTCATATATGCCAACTTGTTTACCGGTGTAATCACAAAACCAACCACATATTTTTGCAAGAGGTCCTAGTTCATAATTTTCAATTGAATTCACACAGTGATATACCATTGCAATGGACCTCAGTAGGACTTGAACCCAGAACTGTAACACAGAGGGTTAACCAGCAACGCTCTTCACTGCACCACTGAGATTGGGACAGTCACAGGTCGGACGTTACACGGGACATTACAATTCATTACAACTAATTCAAAAATTACATTGTAGCTTTGTATTTAAGTTTAAATGAGGTTGTGTGAATTGAGGTTACGTTTATCATGTCATGTAGTTAATTTTTAAGGAAATAGCCGCAAGTTACAGCTTAAACTTGCCAAATTACCATGAGCTTAGTGGACTACCCAAACAGCCATAGATAACGTTATGCAGCTAATTAAACCATGGGCTAGCCCAGCAATGTTATCACTGGTTAAAATAATCATTCTTAAAAAAAGGTATGGGCATGTTGAACGTGGTTGAAACTTTACAATGTTACCGTACACATTACAGTGTACCTGCCGAAGAGACGGTGGGCAGATGTGGGAAACACTGCATTAGCTTGGTGGCTGACACAAGCAACATATCATAGTAAGCTAAATCACAATTGATATAGCAATAAATAAGGTCTGTGCTGGATTACTGTTTGCTTGTACCCCAGAAGCTATAATGTGGTTCCTTAAGGGACTCCTAGGAAGGGCGCACAGTTGACACTTGACCCACAAAGAGTTGAGAGTTTGACTCAGCCAGTGTCTTAGAACTTTTATCCCTTGCTCTCCACAACTTTGCTGCTGCAAGATGAAGCAGCACTTTCTTATGAGTTTAGGACTCCAGGGAGGGCTGAAAAGGAAGTGGGCGTGGAAAAGTGGGGGAGGCACATTTATTTCCAATGCAAAAAACACGGTAGCAGGGAAGGATAATTACTTTATTGTCGCCTGAAACAAAAAACCTGCATCAGCAGAAAGACAAGTGTGTAATCGCGTTATTCGTTTATGACTACATAAACGAATAACATGATCCGTTTTTTGTTTTCTTTCACTTTTTTCCTCATAAATATCCATGGCGTCAGTTTATTGACGATCAATGGGTGTTTCACTCGGTGCCCACACGGTTTCAGCATAGTGGACGCCTTGCCACCGACGGACGGCTAGAACCTCGCCATCCTCCCTCCCACCGCTATCGGGACGAGAATGGTGAAGAGCGGTGTGTTTTTGAGTCAGTTGTGATCGCCGATGTCTTCCTTTTTTGTACTTTTGCCTCTGTAGTCTGTTTTGATGCTCGTCATCGTAGTCCTTTGCATATCCTGACCTTCTTTTCTCATATTACCATTCAGATGTCAAGCCGTTACGCCGAATTCAACAACCGTAGAAACAGAGGAAAGGACACAACATTATCGAGACCAATCTCATGGGCCCTGACGAACCGGTGAAACGGATGAGTCTGATGTATCTGATGAATTTAACCACGGGTCGAACCAATGATGAAAGTCTTCAACAGCAGACATGAAAATACATTTGTTACGAATGAGATCAATCTCATTTTAGATTTATGTTGCCTACTGTAAAACCGAAGAGATCAGTCGGAGTCAATTGCGAATCCTATAAAGTTGGATGGAAGCCAATGAGTCGGATGACACCTAGGATAATCCCTCAAACCACAAATCTATGAACAAGATATGCATTGAAGTAGAAACATGTATTTCCCTGTGATATCAAAGAAGTTTTTCCACTTTCATTTTGCCACCATTTCTGGGCGATGTGGGTGATCTGTGTAAGGCCAGTTTATAATGAATGACCAGTTCAAATAGGATTTCTGTCATTGTTTTATATATATGCTCTAGATCAGTGGTCGGCAAATAGGGGCCCGCGGGCCAATTTTGGCCCGCCATCTATTCTGTCTGGCCCACGAGATGACGTTAATTTGATGTAAAAAAAAAAATAATAATAATAATTAATTTTAAAAAAATTATTTTCAACCCCTTCAAAGGAATTTAAAGGGATACACAGAGGTATATGAAGATTTGCCTGTTTTACCCAGATTGAGACGATTTGTTTAATCCCAAATTCATCATTGTGCGTCAAGAAGGGGAATTCCCCCGGGTTAGCATTTGCTTTCGACGGCCGCATCTATTGATTTGCAGAGTTACAGTATCCTAGCTCTATCTCACTGAGTCTTGAAACAAACATCAGCAGGAATTGAACAGTGCTGCAGTGGAGAGCACTGTTGGATAGCACTCTGGAGACCAGCGTTCAATTCCTGTTTAATGTATGTTAATTAACTAAAGGGTAACTCTTAAATGTAATGATATTTCAATTGAACTGATTTATATAGCTTTCGACCACAAATTGATCACAACCTCCATGGGGAAGTGAAGAGAGCACTTGGCTGACACTCCTGAGACAGGGCTTCAAGTCCAACTAATGTTCATAAATGGAAAATAAGAATTTTCTATATCATGTGAGTGGTAAAGTCAAGTCTAACCGCCATCAACAAAATCATCAAAACTCAGTCGACGCAGGTTTGAATCCCAGCTCACAGGGATTAAGAATTGGCTCGTCCTTTCTTGCTGAGCCTAGGTGCTGGTCACCGCTTAGACCCAATGTTTAAGTTCCCTGATGGAGTAAGTACCTTAATGGATACATCTTATTTCTCTATCATGTGAATGGTAAAGTCAAGTACTACTCTGCAGGTGCAGGTTTGAGTCCCCGCTCACACGGCCAATAAGAAGCTGACCTTTGTGATGAGCTTTCAGACACTATGTAGGTTCAGGTTCCCCGCACAGAACCAGGGTTCAAGTGGTTCCTTAATGGATGCATCTTATTTCTCTATCGTGTGAATGGTAAAGTCAAGTATAACCGCCAAAAATGTTCTGGTCGGTGTCTTGGTGGTGCAGCGGTTAAGGGGTGTTGGTTAACACTCTGTGGACTCAGGTTCGAGTCCCCGCTCACACGGCCACCAAGAAGGGGATTGATTGATGATTGATTGATCAGTCTCAGTGGTGTCCAACTGATGAACTCTTACTTCTGCATCATGTGAATTGCAAAGCCAAGTACAACTTCCGAGCACATCCTAGTCGGCGTTCTTGGTGGTGCAGCGGTAAAGGGTTGTTGGTTAACACTCTGTGGACTCAGGTTCGAGTCCCCGCTCACACGGCCACCAAGAAGGGGATTGATTGATTGATTGATTGATTGATCAGTCTCAGTGGTGTCCAACTGATGAACTCTTACTTCTGCATCATGTGAATTGCAAAGCCAAGTACAACTTCCGAGCAAATCCTAGTCGGCGTTCTTGGTGGTGCAGCGGTAAAGGGTTGTTGGTTAACACTCTGTGGACTCAGGTTCGAGTCCCCGCTCACACGGCCACCAAGAAGGGGGTAACCCCAAAAGGGCCCCCAACGTGTGTGCAGAACCCCCCCACCCCCCCCCTTCCAGGGGGCTGGGGGGGGGGTGTTACAACTAAGAGGGTTATGCAACTTTTTTGCACAATCTTATGAATCAATGAAAGTAATCAATAAAGTTTGTGTAGTTAAAGTTAACTCTCCCCTGCTGTTTTAAATTCATTTAGGAAGTATAATATGCAGTGACTTCAACTAGAAGCTCTGGTGGTGATAGCTGATTGTACTGCTCACTGAACCACATTGTATGACATTGTTCAAGAATGAATTTAAAATTCAAAGACAGCCATTATGTTTATAAAACATATCATTTTTCATAATGAAGAATCTCAGTGGAACTTAAACACAGAACCTCAGTGCTGATAACTGAGTTTTTTCCCATGTGCCATTGATTTACATATTGAAACAGTCTAAAATAATGTTTGATATCGTATCAAGTTCTTCAATCATTATATCTTGCCACTGCAGCATCAACACTCATGCAATTCATGGGCAAAGCTAATGTTTGGGATTATATGTCATAAATATACATGTTGTTGTCATAAAGAAAAAAGTCAACAACATGTATAGGACTTGAATGCCCATCTCCAGCCACTGCAATTAGCAGGTTTTACCACTGTGCAACTAACATACTTGCTAATGATGATAAGATTTTATCTTTCATATTTTAGTCACATAATGTCTTCATCCTTGAAAAACAACCAACATAAGCAACAGTTCAATCATGGTTCTTCAGCATATTAGCAAGTAGAGCATATCACTGACATAGTAACAAAACTATGTTGAAAATACTTTTTTGAAGTTGATGACTGCTGCTTCTTTTTCTTGGTTAAAATTCTTTTGGTGATAAGTGGTGATATCTGCCATGAAAACAAATGCCTCTGACACAAATTAGATAATCAACATCATAGGGACTGGAGACTTGCTTCTCTCTGACTGGTAACCTATAAACAATTCTCTCATGTGCACCACAGAGAGACATAGTTGATGGCATGATCAGAGGTTACATAGGACATTACATACCTTTAGGATTAAACAGAAAAGGTAATGACATTATGGAACAATGGAGCAGAGAATCTCTGGACTATGTTACTGAGACAGTGGATATGAACTGGTCCCAAGTTATATTTGCTGCTCCAATATCGTGTCAGATAAAAAAAATAGGTTTCCATGACAACAGATTCAACAGTGTTGCTGGTGCCTCCCTACAGGTGTGTGTGTATACACATCTGCTGCTTCCATAACAGCTGCTAATATTCTACAGGTCATCCATTACAGTAGGAGTAGGGTATGTACACTCTCTCACGGACAGATACATATATATATATATATATATATCTCTAGCCATGATCTAGCATGGCTCCCACCCTGGTCCGAGCAGCTAGACTAAACTAACCCCGGGCTCTTCAGGGTTCCCCAACAGGGCCTTGTGGTTAATAGAGGAGATGAAGGCTAAACACCTGGTCACACCAGGACCAGGATCTGCTGCTAGCACGAGGTGACAAGAACGTCTGGACCATGGGGGAGGTCTCCGTGGTTTGTGTGTGCGTGAAAAATAGCCGGTGTAGAACCCGCCAGCAGTACTCTGTTATTCTCTCTATAACTCCTACTCCTCCTCTCTTATCAGTGAAAAGTGCAACCCTTTCAACATCCTAGTCGGCGTCTTGGTGGTGCAGCGGTTAAGGGCTGTTGTTTAACACTCTGTAGACTCAGGTTCGAGTCCCCGCTCACACGGCCACCAAGAAGGGGGTACCCCCAAAAGGGCCCCCAACGTGTCTGCAGAACCCCTCCATCCCCCCCTTCCGGGGGGCTGGGGGGGGTGTTACAACTAAGAGGGTTATGCAACTTTTTTGGACGTTTACTAGGAAGTTCGTCTAGTTGAAGTTAAGTCTCCCCCTCTGTTTTAAGCTCAATTAAAAACTATAACATGCAGGGAACCCTAACCGAGAGCTCTCTCCACTGCGCCATAGACGCCCTGGTATCAGGCACTTGAATCACTATGTCTTACCACTGCACCACCAAGACACATGCAATTCATGGTAAGACTTTATATTTGGGATTAAATTCACACAATGACATTAAGAAAAAACACCAACATGTACAGGACTTGAACCCCCGTCTCCAGCACTTCAATCAATGGACACAAATGGTTCTGCCACCGACTTCCAGCCGACGACCGACATCGTAGGGACTGGAACCTGCTTCTCTCTGGCTGATAACCTGTAAACAGCTCACCTGTGCCAGGACCAGGATCTGCTGGACCAACATCCGGACCATGGGGGAGGTCTCCGTGGTTTGTGTGTGTGTGTAATCCGTTTGGGGGTGTAGTGGGTGTTGGGTGGGCGGTGCTGGATGTGGATGGGGGGGGGGGGGTAAACCAGATGGAAGACAGCTTCTACTTGTCCAGGGCTGATCGTGTGTGTAACCGAAGAAATATACGTTGAACCCGCCAGCGGTCCTCTGTTATTATCCTGTCAGTGGTGGTGCAGCGGTTAAGAGCTGTTGGTTAACACTCTGTAGACTCGTTCGAGTCCCCACTCACACGGTCACCAAGAAGGGGGAACCCCCAAAAGGCCCCCCAACGTCAGCAGAACCCCTCCATCCCCCCCTTCATAGGGGCTGGGGGGGGTGTTAGGACTAAAAGGGTCTTGCTACTTTTTTGTACATCATACGTTAATTTAGTGATGATTGACGATCCCCCCCCCCTACAAAAAAATTCTATAAATTCTATCCTCTAGCTCTATAGATCTACAGTTTTTAATATAGTTTTAAAGATAGCCTCATGTCCAGGGGACATGAACCAGGATCTCTGGTGACCAAGAGCAATCGACCATCAAGGCATTGAGGCTAAATTGGTACATTGTGAAGTGACTCGAACCCAAGACCCAAGAAGGCTGATGACCGGGAGCTCGCCACAGCGCTGGAGATATCCAGAAGAATATTTGACATTATATTCCACATGACTATGTGGTTGAAAAACAACAGTCATAAGCAGGACTTGAAGCTGGGTCCCAAGCACGTAATTCAGCAGGTCTTACCACTGCACCTCAAAGACACTTGCTGTGGTTGGTTATTCATCAAACTTCAAATGGAAGGGCGTTCATCAGTGGGCCATAGGCTCAATCACCATTGTGTTACCTCACTTGCATTAGGTATACAATAACTTACATGACAATCTTCTTCAATTTAACTACATCCTATTAAATCACAGATTCAGTCCTTTGTCGCAAACAGGTAAAAACACAAAGCAAATTTTCGATTTTAAAAAGCAAAATAATAACTTCAGCTTCATTCAATTAGGTCTCGATACTTTGAGTGCGCAACCGAGCAGACTCTCTGGGGCAATGGGCCGGCTTGCGCACCTGTTGCGCATTAAGCAATCCAAGCGATCCATGCTTCCATGTAGCGTTTTCTTCTAACTAATCCATAAACCAGTTTTGACATCATCCCCTGCAGATTTTCCTGCAAGCTTTTATTTGCAAAGTAGCAGTTGAAACTCTCGTGAACACCGGCTTGTGGACTACCACTTCCACTTTGTATCTTCCTCCGGTGAATACAATATAAGATCAATAAAAGAAAGCAATTATCATGCAATCATGCAAACTCAAAATAGACCCCCCTCCTGCTTCTCTATTCATACCGTTTTTCAGGGGATTGAGTCAGCACACACAAGCAGACAGGCGGTTCCGCCTGTTGTGGAAGCGGAGGTTGTTGTTCACCTAGAGGGGATGGTGTTGCCAGATTGGGCAACACTATTTCCCCCCATTTCGTCACACAGTAGAATCCACGCCAGGCTGGTTCTCGGTGCTTCGTTCTTTTTTTTTACACTCCCCAGATCTCATAGCCTGGCTCCGCCTGCCAAAGTACTTCCGCTAAATTTTAATTTCCCTTCAGTACTACGTCTGGGTCTGCGGTATGTTAGGGGGTTTTCTCCGTCCACATTTTGTGCGTCCAATCAGCGAAAAGAGGGAGTGGCTGAGAGCAATAACGTTAAAGTCAGCTCTTGTTGACGGACATCTTCCCGGCCAAACGTTGGCAATTGGTTATGGCAGATCAAGAGTGGCACTGGGCCGATCCAATAGTATTAAACTTCAACAGACCTGCCCGCCTTCAAGTGAGTTAACGTTAGTCATACTTTGCAGGGATTGCTCTGTGAATTAAATTGAGAATATAACTGATATGCATGCTATTTTAAATACGGCATTCTTTGCCAGGGACGTGACGTGTTAGTCTTCCGCGATCTGATCGCATTTCTCGAGCCAGATTACACAGTGCCATGTCGCCAAACTATGACTGTGCGGCTGGAGGAAATGTACAGCGAAGCAGCAGCCTCCCTCTGTGAGATCCTGTCCTTAGCGGAGAAAGTTGTGACTTTTTTACCGACTGGGTTGTGCGATCCTGCACACCCGCTCAATACCAGAGAGGCACACTGCGGGAAACATGAATTTTCGTTTCCAAATATTTATTTAAAAACGAAAATATCTGTTTTAGTGTGTGAATGTTCAATTAAATGGTTTTATATCTTAAACAAATTCCGTTGAAAAGAGGAGGCGCGCAGCATCAATATCCTAATTAAAAAGAGTTAGTCGGCTAACGCTGAACATTTTGCAGCTCTGTGATACTTAATTTATCATGATTTCTGTTAACTTGTGCGTGGCGCACACGCATGTGGTCATGCATGGTAACCGTTTTTTCCTCTGCTTGCTCCTCAGATGCGTTGAATTTCAAAAGTGTCGGGCATGGTTTGTTGGCCCTGCTTTTCAGTCCGTCAACAGATCTCAGACTCTTTCAAATGACGTTAAATTTGAATAAACATGAAATTCTTGGGATTTGTTCTGTAAATGTATATATGCACATTATTTTTTTATTTTAAACATGTTTTTATTTTATTTATTTTTTATGAGAGGTACCGGATCTGCCCAAATAAGTACCGGAACACCGGGAGGCCAGAATTAAGAGGTGCCGGATCTTGTTCCGACAGGATCCGGTTTAAATTAACCAAATTAAATTTATCTCTGTGCCAATTAAATGAAGTACGAGAGTCTGGTAGGACCAGGCTACTGATCTCCTGCGTCCGCCCATTTTGACATGAGTTGTCTACTCATTACCGCGGGATGAAAAACCCTTTGAAAAAAAGTTTATTAATTGTTTATGGTTGGCTATATAGTTTACAATCACCAACTGAATGTAAAACTTTATATTTAACCATTTGGAATGTAGTGGCTGAGTTCAAACCTAGTGAACAAATTGAAGAGAGAGAGAGAGAAAGAGACAGACAGAGATAAACGGACAGAGCGACAATTGATGCAGAGAAGGGGTTGGGTGGGGCCTCGATACAGAACCCCTTCAATGTAAAAGCTTAAAGTGCTTTTATATCTATATGCATTATATGTGTGTGAGTAAGATAGTGCATGCGTGAGAGTGTGCGTGTGTGTTGGTGCATGTGGCTGAGTGTGTGCGTTTGTGTGTGAGAGAGAATTTCTCCACTTTTTTTCTTCCTTTTCGTCAGCATCCTTCCAGTTCTATTTTAGCCCAGTTGCCATGGTGACTGGATTTTCGTTAACACACGCTTTTTCTATGTGTGCGTGAGAGTGTTTGCGTGCAACTGTTTGTGTGTGCATTCATGTGTAAAGCTTGTGTCAAAGGCTTTGACAAACTGCATCATTGTCCAAATCTCCAAAGGAAAGCAAAACCTTCCTCATCTCCCTTCACCATCGCCATCGGAGAAGGGACAACTTTCTTTCCAACCCACTCACTCTGAGGAGGGCAGATATAAATGGCCAGAGTTGTTTGAGAGTGCTCGCTCCTTGGTCGGCCGCTCTGTCTGTCTGTCTGTATGACCATATGGGCTCAAACAAGCAGAACGTCTGTACCCCTCCCTCCACTTTCCCTGTTCTGTTGTCAGCTAACAAGAGACAGTGAGGCGGTTGCCGCTAACAACAGCCAATATGTTTGTAGAGAACGAGCCGGAGGCGGCGAAAGAAGCAGCCGGTGAGGGGAAGTCGAAAACTAGTGTCGGGGAAACCGAAGAGCCCCAAAGAAAGAAGTTTACAAGAGTAACAGACATAAACCCTTCTGGTCCGACGCGCTATGATGGGATCTGATCGAATAGCCAGGAGGTTGTGCTGTTGGATTCTGTGTGTCGTCAAGATGGATTTACCTGAGACACTTTTTTTCCAATGGCAGAATTAGACAGTTTTTTAAACAGCCTTAATCAATATGTCTGCCACTTGCCAATCCAAAGGTGTGATTGGACCAGATGCCCACCTCTCCCTGCCATGTGTAGCCCTGTTGTGCATGATTGCATGAATTATTGTCATTATTTTGTACTGCTTGTTGACTCCTTTGTATGCAGCCAATAGCTCACACCTTACAAAAGGACTGTTTGGAAAACATTGTATCTTTGTTAATGCTGTGACACATTGACACAGCGATATGTTTTCATTTTGGGTAGCAGGAAAAAAAATTTCCCGTATGTCTACAATGCTAAAATGTCAATTCTGATGCCTTCTGGTGGTCATCAAGACATGCAGGCTACTTTAGGAAGGAAGATCAATTCTCCTTCGTTTACACCACTGCCACTGTTGATTAAAGACTGCTTGAAGGTTTCATTCGTCGTCATATATGGGCGACTTATAACAACAGGCAATCACAACAAATATTGTCTGTCAATGTCTGGCTAATCAACAGTTGTAGGTACTGTATTCATTCACACTAACTAAAAATAATTGACAATGACTAACGGAATTGCAGTATCTACTTATGTTTCTGCAACGGAAGAGGCTTTAGCAATAGGATGAATTGTAAAGCAATGTGATTAAATATAGACTTTTGGGCATTTGGGATTGCATTAGAGCGGTAAAAGAAAGCAGGTACACAATGACTGAATAGAGGCTTGACTGAATGACTGAATGCATGACTGCATTACAGCCCGGGAATGGAGCAGGCAGAGAAATCTCAGCAGTTTGTCTTGTTATTCTTGCCTTGAAGCCAGAAAACCCCCATTCTTAGAATTGTGCTATGATAGCCTACCATGGCTGCATTTTTGGTATAACATGAGCATTGAACCAAACATATTGAGTTTGCTATTTGTAAGTAACCCTACATTTCCCTGTTCAACACTGAAAGAGAGAGTGATACATTCACATCTAACTGAAGGTTAGCGTCAAAGAGTTAACGACAACCAGATAAAGTAGAATATAAGCAAGGTAGAGAACCAGGGGATTGGTAGAGGAGGGTAAAAGGAAGGGGGCATAACCAAAGGAAGGTATTGATTCTTAGCTAAAAGTTTCTGGGTTCAAACCCATATGTCCTCATTGAGACCGGTAGACATCCCCGAGCAATAAGCTGCCCAACCTCTACCCCTACCTCCTCCTTTAGGGATTTGGATTTTTTATGCTGTGACCCATTTGTGGTTCTGTGGACCCAGGGGGACTGACTGAAATATTTGACGAACCTGTGACCCACTTGGCCGTCATGTGACTCTTGCCCAAAGTTTGAAAGCCGCTGCTCTAGTCCTAAATCGCGAGTGGTTATTCAAATTAAGAGCAGTCAAACGCAACGGTCAACCAAGTCTCCAGCATTTTGTCACATCATCATCATTGTGTTGTCTCTTGATTTATGTTGACAGCACCAGCTGTATTTTGCTTTGTTGCTAGCCAGCAGAACGCATCCAGCAAGAACTGTCCTCCTTCTGTCGCTTAATTGCAAACCCAAATTAAGCGTCAGCTTTCTGTTTCCACGACCAAGCATTTAATTGGTCTGTACACACAGGCCGCAAGGCCAACTGGAATATTTACCCCAAACACTCTCTCTCTCTCTCTCGCTCTCATGTTCTTTTAAAGCCCAGCTCCTCGTGTGCCATATGGGTGGGTCATGCTGTGTAATTGTTTGCGGGTGCTGTTGGCGATCAATCCTTTGGCGTTATCTTCGCACGCTCCTGCTGAAGGAGGATTGAATTATGGAATCATTTTGTCACAGAATCGTCCAATGGGAGGACTCCCAGGTCTTGATACAACGCAACAAAACACCGAAGAGACCAGAGGCCGATTTGGATGGCGTGTTTTGTGACAATTTGCGAGAAGGAAACCTCAGTTATCGCTGAGATACAGGAACCAATACGTCCTGTTGCCTCGAATAAAGTTATTTAGGTTGTCTGAGCAGCCTCAGGTGTGTTTCATTCACACCAAATCTCTCCCAAAAAAACTGAATGTTGGAGGAATTCAGAGAGGCCTTTGCAAAGCCCTGTCTTTGCCTTGTTGCTCCTTCTTGTTATGATAAGGAGCGATGGCAGCATTACTACAGCATTATAATCCTGCATAGATTACCATAATATTTCTTTGTCTTTAATTTCCCTGATCCAAAACTGTCAATCACACGCTTGCGTTTCCGTGAGACACCCAAAGCATAATTATAGACTGAACGCAAGCTATTCCGGTCTGGTTTTACGATTTCTGACGATTTAACTCATACACACACACACTGTCAATCTATAGGCTACCACAAACACCAAGCCATGATCATTTGATTAACTCTCCAGATGAGAATGTAGGTTGACACTTTCATACTGCCCCCTGGTGGTGGTACTCTATAGAGAGACGATTTACTGATGAGTTACTCCCTTCAAAAGAGTAGGCTTACCCAGGGCTGGGCCCTCACAGACTAATATGGTGCCTGTGTTCTTCAGGCAAGATTTCAGATGGTTACATTGCAGCCCAAGGGTGTACTGTAGTAATGAGTGTGTCATGTAGTCGGAGGGGACTACCCCTAGGACGTCAAACACTTAACTTTCTGCATTCTGGTGAATTGTTATGCACCAATTTGGGCCTTTTCAATTGATGGATGAAATGTCTTTATTTATTTCAAAGGAAGATAACTTACAGCAATTGGTTCCTATGTCAATGTAGCCAATTCCACCACAAATCATTGTGTTAATACACTCACTATACACAAGTGCATGGCTTTATGTTTTTGAGATTTAGTGTTCTTCATTTCTTTTTGCACAGGGCTGATGTGGCAACCCAGAAAAAAGGGCCTTTTTTAATAGGTCATGCATACAGTTTGAGCCCCGTTGGGGTCACATGGTAGAAAAAATACCTTGATTAAATCTGTGGGCATGGATTTGTAAACCGTTCCCTCGGATTCCGAAACCGTGCGCACGGTTTTCCCAATCCGTGCGCACGGATCTGGTTGGTTCTACTCAGCAGGGATTCCCCATGATCACTGTGACGGCGAACGCCTATGTGATTCAGACCGGCATCTCTTCAGTATGAATGACTGAATGCTAGGGACGCTGAAGAATCCGAGGGAACGGTTTACAAAACCGTGTTCATGGATCTTCACATCAATGTATTTCTTACTATGTGACCCCAGGGGGGCTCCGATGAAATCTCTATGGATGGACAGCGTCCCTAGCATTACACCAAAGGAAAGAAAGACAAAGAAAAAGATAATATCAAAGACCTTTTTGGATATGGTACATTTCAGACATTTCAGACGTATTGTTTTTAAGTTCATTTCTGTAGTTAAATTGTAGAAAAACGGTTTGCGCACCCCAGTTGTTCAATTCGAAAGCTTACTCTCCCTCTCCCCAATTTACAGAATAGTATATTCACAGAACAGAATTTCCTCTGTAAAAGGATTTAACGTGGGGATGACTTTTGAATGTTTGTTAAAAATAAACGAATCTCTGACTGAAACACTACGTTTGCCTCGTCTCATCCTGTACTCATGCATGAGGCCTGTGTAGGACCAGCTGTCACAATGCTCATGGAGAATTCATGCTGTGTAGAATAAACCAAATCCATGGGCACAGATTGGGTAAACTGAGCACACAGATTCAGAATCCGAGGGAACGGTTTACAAAACCGTGTGCATGGATCTTCACATCAATGTATTTCTTACTATGTGACCCCAGGGGGGCTCCGATGAAATCTCTATGGATGGACAGCGTCCCTAGCATTACACCAAAGGAAAGAAAGACAAAGAAAAAGATAATATCAAAGACCTTTTTGGATATGGTACATTTCAGACATTTCAGACGTATTGTTTTTAAGTTCATTTCTGTAGTTAAATTGTAGAAAAACGGTTTGCGCACCCCAGTTGTTCAATTCGAAAGCTTACTCTCCCTCTCCCCAATTTACAGAATAGTATATTCACAGAACAGAATTTCCTCTGTAAAAGGTCAAACCTTTATTCAGTTCGCCTTTTTCCCCCTCCTTCCCGTTGCTCAGTAAAACCATTCAAAGAACCGAGCACAACAGTCTCCATGGCTGGTATGTACACATCGTCTTTACACCACAAGGCCACAAAGAAAACATCTACACCCGACAACCCACATCTCTCTATAAAGAGGAAGGAAAGCCAAGGGGCACAATGAGAGAGAGAGAGAGACAGATAGAGAAGGAGAGAGAGACATAGAGAGAGAGAGAGACATAGAGAGAAGGAGAGAGAGTGAGACCGAGAGAGAGAAAGAACAAAGTGCTGACACACTGCTTTATATGGCTAGTTCAGTCCAGACACAGTCTCCCTCCCTCAGGGGTTGAAATGAAATCTTTAAGGAAGAATCAAACCCTTACTCTTCCCCCCCCCCCCACTCCCAACCAAAGATATTGTTTCACTTGTCTTCAGGGACAACCTACTTATTAGAGAGGTTGTGGAGGGAGAGGGAGGCATTGGTTGAGGGGGAGGGAGGTGGGGG
Organism: Pollachius pollachius; assembly: GCF_949987615.1. Lineage (NCBI taxonomy): Eukaryota > Metazoa > Chordata > Actinopteri > Gadiformes > Gadidae > Pollachius > Pollachius pollachius. Next base: position 5,588,383 of record NC_136953.1, on the reverse strand, counting down.
CGTTGGTTGAGGGGGAGCTGGGAGGCAGGATGTGGTGGTGATATCAGGTTTAGAGCCACAGGGCTTTGATGAACAGGTTTGGGCACAGTCAACCGACAGAGAGAGGGAGGGAGGGAGGGGAGTGGCTTTGACACTTTGCTGGATATTTGCATTCACAAATGGCAAACATACACACGCACACCCACACACGGCGTCAGTGAGCTCCAGAGGGCCACTAGAAAGACCATGATGATGGAGGTCATTCCCCAGCTCCCTGCAGTGTCCATGGCAACGGAAACTGCGAGGCGACAGCCTTTATGCTCATATGGGATGGGGAGGGGGCATGCATGGGTGAAAGTGAATTTTCTTCTGTCACAGGCCCTAACCCAGCCCTCTACTACCCCAATCAGCTGGTCTAGTGGGGACCGGTTCAGGGTTCAACCTTTGACGAAAGGTCGAACCCTGACAAAGACCAAGGGAGTCTCTCTGTGGGAGTCCCTCGAGGAAGACCTTAGAGGCCACGGTATAGTAGCTATGTGTCGTAATTCAATTATCGTTAGAATCTCTACTCATAGACGACGCCGCAATAGATCCTCTGCTCGGCGTCGCAACCCATCCAATCTATGCCATTTACCCACCCTCGCCATCACTGACCTTGAAGTGATGGGAGGACTCTGGAATTGCCAGTCAGCGGTCAAAAAGGCAGACTCTATTTCGGCCTACGCGTCCCTCAATACCCTCCATTTCCTGGCCCTGACAGAGACTTGGATCACTCCAGAGAACTCTGCCACTCCTGCTGCCCTTTCCACTGTTTACTCTTTCTCACACACCCCTAGGGCTTCGAGGCGAGGAGGAGGGACCGGACTCCTCATCTCTCCGTTGTGGACCTATCAGGTCCTTCCACTAGAACACTTGGCCAGATCTGCATTTGAACTCCACGCTGTCACTGTCACCCTTCCTATTAATCTCTTCATTGTGGTAATCTACCATCCCCCTGGTCCCCTTCGTGACTTCTATGACGAAATGGATGCCCTTCTCAGCTGCTTTCCTGAAAATGGCACACCACTCGTTATACTTGGCGACTTTAACATCCTGCCAGAGAAGTTGCACTCACCTGAATTAACCAACTTTTTTGCCACCTTTGACTTAACACTATCCCCTTCTCCCACACACAGGGCAGGGAACCAGCTTGACCTGATATTCACAAGGTCCTGTGGCACCTCTGCTCTCTCTGTTACCCCACTCCCCGTGTCTGACCATCATTTTGTTGCTTTTTCTCTCCCCTTAAAGTCCTCTCCCCCCCTCCTTTCTAGTCCCCACATTGTCACCACCCGCCGCAACCTCAAAACTCTCTCTCCCTCTACGTTTGCCTCAACTGTTCTGTCTTCACTACCTTCTATTGAACAATTCTCTCAACTATCCACAGAGGATTCCTCTGACACCCTGCTATCCTCCCTCTCCTCCTCTTTGGACTCCCTCTGTCCCTTCCACTCCAGACCGGCACGATCTTCACCCCCCCCCTCCTTGGCTGTCTGAATCTCTGCGGACCCATAGAGCAGAGTTGCGGGCAGCTGAGAGGAAATGGAAGAAATCAGACTGTCCTAATGATCTATCTCACTATCTCCTTCTTCTCTCAGGTTTCACCTCCACTGTGTCAACAGCCAAATCTGCCTTCTACCGGACCAAAATTAACTCCTCCGCCTCAAACCCCAGGAAACTGTTTTCCTTGTTCTCTTCCCTCCTCAACCCTCCCTCCCCTCCTCCTCCTTCCTGCCTCACTGCTGATGACTTTGTTACCTACTTTACCCAGAAAGTAAAGGACATTAGCTCCTCTTTTATCACTGCCACCATCCTCCCTCCCCCGACCCCCACCTCTGTCTTTACCCAATTCATCCCTCTCACCTCAGACGAGGTCAACAGAATTATAACATCTAACCATGCCACCACCTGCCCCCTTGACACTATCCCTTCCTCCCTCCTCCAGGCTGTGTCAAACGACATCCTGCCATTTCTAACCGCACTTATTAACTCCTCCCTCACTTCTTGCATTGTTCCAACGTCTTTCAAGACTGCCAGAATAAAGCCTCTCCTTAAAAAACCAACGCTTGATACCACTGACATCCAGAATTACAGACCGGTATCTCTTCTTTTATTCCTCTCTAAAACATTGGAACGTGCCGTCGCTAACCAACTGTCCTCCTATCTCTCATTTAGCAACCTGCTTGACCCTCACCAGTCAGGCTTCAAAAAAGCACACTCCACTGAGACGGCTCTCCTCGCGGTGACTGAGTCCCTCCGGGCGGCTAGAGCCTCGTCCCTCTCATCGGTTCTCATTCTCCTTGACTTGTCTGCAGCATTTGACACTGTGAACCACCAGATCCTCCTCGCCACTCTCGCCGAGCTTGGCATAGCTGAATCTGCCCTTTCCTGGTTCACGTCCTACCTCGCACTTATGAATCGCACTTATCAGGTAACATGGAATGGCTCCTTGTCCAAACCTTGCACGCTTGATACAGGTGTCCCTCAAGGCTCGGTGCTGGGGCCTCTTCTACTCTCCCTCTACACCAGATCTCTGGGCTCTGTAATTACATCCCACGGCTTTTCCTATCACTGCTATGCTGACGACACTCAGCTATTTCTCTCCTTTCCCTCATCTGACAAAGCCCTGATTGCAACACGCATATCTGAATGTCTGGCAGAAGTCAGCACCTGGACAACTGCCCATCACCTGAGGCTTAACCTCAACAAGACTGAGCTCCTCCTAATACCAGGGAAAGATTGCCCACACATGGACTTACTGGTCACTGTTGAGAACAACACTGTATCTCCTTCTCCAACTGCCAAAAACCTTGGTGTAGTGTTGGACAATCAGTTGTGCTGCACCGCAAACATCACTGCGGTGGCCCGGTCCTGCAGATTTGCACTTTACAACATCCGCAGGCTCCGGCCCTTCCTCACAAGGGAAGCAGCTCAGCTTCTAGTCCAATCACTGGTCATCTCCCGCCTCGACTACTGCAACTCGCTCCTGGCTGGACTCCCTGCCTCTGCGATTAAACCCTTGCAGCGCATCCAGAATGCGGCAGCGCGCCTCGTGTTCAACCTACCAAAGTTCTCACATGTAACCCCCCTCTTCCGAGACCTCCACTGGCTCCCTGTAATAGCTCGCATCAGATTCAAGATGATGGTACTGGCATACAAGGCGGTCGATGGAACTGCCCCTGCCTACCTCCAAGCATTAGTAAAGCCACACACCCCAGCTCGATCCCTCCGCTCAACTACCTCAGCTGGACGTCTGGTACCGCCATCGCTAAGAGCAAGCAAAGGTCGATCAGCAAAGTCACAACTCTTCTCTGTTTTGGGACCTCAGTGGTGGAACGAGCTCCCTGCCGATGTCAGGACCGCAGAGTCGCTCACCAGCTTCCGCAAAAGACTCTGAAAACCTGTTCAGAGTTCATCTCGACTCTGCATAGAAACCAATGCACAGCCACCATTGAATGTTGTACGTCCTGGCACTTGTACATTGCACTTATTCAAGGTACTTAATTGTGTAGCATCTACAGTAGCTGCTATTGCTGCTTTACACGGGGAATGGGTTAGCCTAGCGATTGTTATACTTGCACTTGGTTCTATGAACGTCTTCACTGTACCGACAGCAATATATTGTTTCACTTCTTATGACAAATGTACTTATTGTAACAAATGCACTTATTGTAAGTCGCTTTGGATAAAAGCGTCTGCTAAACGCCCTAAATGTAAATGTAAATGTAAATGACGTCCACAGTCTACCCGTAGGCATTCTAAATACCCCTGACCCCTGCCTGCTCTTTTAAGGATTTGGGTTAGTTTGTTCAGACTCCAGGTAATTTCTAACGTCGTCTTTGTCGAGATGTTAACAGCTATGATTTTTGTTCAACTTTTTGCTTAGCTAGTTGGCGAGTATCCATTGCATTCCAAAGCAGTGTTTGATCTTTGTTTTCTCCAACACAAGAAAGTGCACACAAACTGCACTGGCTATTAGCTTTCTACCATAGTGCCCACTAACTTTTGTGATTACTTGCTTTTGCGGATCAGTCCTTCCAACACAACCAACCTTCAACTGTATACCACCACTACCTACAAACACACACACACACACACACTTCCCCACCCTCAGCCCAACCACACTTTTTTTTCCCCAGACGAGCAGACGCATAAGCCCATCTTTGAGCTGTGCACTACGAGATTGTTTGTTTGTTCCGAAGTTTGTTGGAAGGCAGGTATGGATATTGATGCTGTGCTCCAATATCCATACTATCCATACTTACTATAGTTTGAGTACGTAGGGCGTTCCAATTAAGATTTGGTCGAAAATAAGTGTACTGAAAGGACCCGGATGGTGTACTCAAAACGGTCAAACCGCGAAGTGTGGATTTGATGTACACTTTTCGCACTCAACGGCAGCCATCTTAGCTATGTAGCGGAAGAGGGCGGAGCTTTTAATAGCTGCTAGGCATAAAGAATTCACCGTTTAAAGCGGGATGTTTATTGCGAGGGAGGAGCAGTGGCAGCAGTCGCAATCGCAATTTGAGGTTGGTGCATCACGGAGTATTCGGTCTGAAAATCAGCAAACTCTTTGGTGGACAAGGAAGGGATTGCAAACGCATACACGCACACAGACATAGACACACACAAAGAGGGCTTGACAGAATTTTGATATATCAAGTGTTACATTTTATTTGGTCTCAATCCATTTTTAACTTTTTGTAGCTTTTTTTTGTTTGCACTTTACATTTATTTTCACAGGTTAAACCCCCATTATGATAATGTCAGAGAGAAAGGAAAAAATTACAATGTTCACATACTGTGCATGGACAAACGTGATCCTCATGACACACAAATAAAATAAAATTGATAAAAATAAAAATTGTTTAGGCCCAGCCCAGTGTGAGATCAACACGTTTTTTCTTTTTTTTTTTTTCTTTTAAAGCCCCTACAAGAAATCAGACCCCGTCTTCCAATCTCAGGTGATGGGAGGGGACCGGGTCCGTGGAAAGATCTGGAATATAGGCACGATTTTAGCCGCAACCCGTCCGCAAAAAAACGTCACATAGCCTAGCTTGTGAATGACACAGAACAGGACCCACAAACTGTAATCTGGCAAACAAAACAATATTAGGCGCCCAAAACAAAAACAAAAAAAACTCATGAAGACAGGAATGTAATCAACACTGCAGACCGTTTTCCGAGCATTGACAAAGCAACGTCTTTATCTTGATAGCGGTTTCACGCACATTAGCATTTCAAATGTAAAAGCTAACCGCTACGGGTTCACTGGCAGGGTACAGGCTCTGGTTTGGAATGTGGCTTTTTTAACTCTTTTAAAACTATTTTTAAAGCTGGGGCTACACTGAAAACACTAGGGTTGGGTTTGATTCAAAAGAAAACCGTTTGATACAGATTTAGCCGTAACCAAAACGTGAAATTATTCCGTCCTTGTGGGGAAAGCACCCAAGCATACATCTTGTATATAAATACTCCAGTGAAGACTAAAAAAAAAGGAAATTTACAACCAAAACAAGTTTTCTTCAAACCTACTTCATAATCATAATGCATAATCTTAAAGTAGACTGTGTCAGTAGCAAATTTCAAGAAATGGAAAATATTTTATCCAGTGTGTCCAACGGCGGCCATTTTTTTTCTCCCTCATAAATAAACATGGCACCTCTTGTGTTTCTACCCTAACCAGGCTGGGACCAAACCGCCACAGGGATAAACATTGTTCTGCTTTCACAGTACTCACATACGGAGAGGTGAGAAGCGGATCCAGACTGCAAAAGCCCTACCTTTCAACTGGATATTAGTGTCGCCGGATCAATATTGACCACACACCTGAGCAGCTAAAAGGAGACCACCTCACCCCAGCACAATACTAAGAATCACAATACAGCTTGAATCATGTCTTGAGTGTGTGTTCTTAAAAAGACCCACTGCTATTGTATTGCCCTGAAGGTAATTTGAATCAGAGAATATTCTTTGTGCATGTATGTGTGTGTGTGAATATATACTTGCATTACATTTGGCCCTTATGGAGAGTTTGGGGTGGTATTTGGGTGGTAACAGTGAGACAGACTATCTCCTCACGCGAGCCCTCATCACGGCTGTATGATTCAGAGACAGAGCCCCCCTGTGCGCTGACGGTACCGCGCCAGGCGCCAGCCGTCACAGAAGTTGGCAACGGAGTCCGACTCATGAGCAGAGCTCCCGTTTAATTGAGTGAATCCAGAGAGTTCGGCTCCCGGATATAATTGAGCGTCAATAAATGTGACAGCTGCAATAGCGCATCTCCACGCATCGACGGAGACCAAGAAGAGAATAGAAAGTGCAGAGGCCAAGGAATCGTTGACCTTGCCGATTACAATAAACAAAACCCTGTGCTTATTTGTAAACACCGCTGCCCTCCCCCCCCCCCCCTTGCCCTATCAGGAGCCTTCACTGTTTCCTTGGAAACCAAAAATCGGTCCCCCCCTCCCGACTCTTTTTTTTTTACCCATCATTCAATTTGCGGCCGTGATAAGCTCTAATAGAGGAGAGGGTGCAGATGGTGACCTTGGGCACAGTGCAGAGTGAAATTAACGGGGAATAATATTCCTACTTAGAGAGAGAAATGGAAGAATTAGCCCACAAGCACCTGGCGGAGGCCTTAGCCTTGGTGCTGGCTTGTTGTTGTTTTGGTGTTTGGTGCTATTTCGTTTTGTTTTCGAACGCCAAGCTGGATGAGTGCTTATCGCATGAGGCCAACAAGGCTCTAATAATCTACTGACAATCACAGAGACAGACAGAGCAGGCTTGACGGGCAGGGGCGACGTTAGAAGGCCAAAAACGTGGGGAGGGTAATACCCACTGAGATGTTGGCCACTGTGCGTGATTGTATTTAGTGCGGTTTAATCCTAATCGACCAGCTCGTCTCCAATTGAATGAGATGGGGGTGGGGGGGGGAGAGGAGGGGAATGGGACCACCAACACTTCCACCTTCTCAACTTTCTCCCGTCGACCCTGAAGGAGAGGGCAGTTGGGGATTGTTTCGGAGGCTGCGGTGGGCACACGGGAGGAATACTAAGAGAGAGGGGGGGTTGCAGACAGAGTCACGACCGACCGGTTGTCTTGAAGGTGTCTCATAAAGTGGGACACGCGTACATCAGCTGAAGGGAGGGAAAGGTCAACGGCCCCCACCACTAGCAAACAACCACGACGACCTCCTTCCTGTCTCCGTCGGGCCAGACATTTTAAAACACAGAGTTCAACTTGATTGTCTTCACCGATACCCCCGTTAGGTCTGACCTGTTGTTTTCGGTGGACTTTTGTGTGTGTAGGTTTTAACCAATCTTCTTGTGTTTAGGCAGGTGAGAAATCTGTCCTTTTTCTGTCTTTTTCCTCTGTGAATATGAGGAAGAGCCTTCCATCCTTGAAGCGATGCAAAGTAGTACTATTTTATTAATTCAGAAGATGCAATTATCCAGTGTGAGAAATTAGCTGTTAGGGAATTTTGCTCAAGGATGTCTACAGGTAAGCAGTGGACGTTGGGGTAACTTGTCAGTCCTGGGACCAATGAATGTTCCACAACTGGCAGTGGAACCAAAGTGATTCAAAAGTCAGACAAGAACCAAAAGAACTGTCACCATTCTCTGACTTTTCCATGCATCCCAACCTCTTACATCTCCAATGATGTTCAGTTAAAAACTGCACGGATGAGGTAGCAAAGTTTAGGTCACATGAATTAGGCCCTCCTAAAAAGCCTATTGCCTAAAAATTATCAGCCTACCAGTGCTTTATAAAAGATTGTTTCACAACAGTGTTGATGTTAAACGTCTGTTTTCAACACCAGCAAGGCCTAGTACTTATAGGGTTCAAATAATTGAGAAAAAGCAACCTTAAAATTGGTCGGGGAGTACGGCATCCATGACTGCCGTCGATGGTCAATGACCTTACAAGGTCGTTGGACCGACACACAAGGGGGCATAAAAACCACAAAAGCGGAGAGAAAAGGGAAATTGGCTATCGGTTTGAACAACTGCCAGTTTTGGGAGGGCCACTGAGAAGCTGCAGCTACATTAACCTCCACGTGTGGCATTGAAGCTCAGGTGATGTGTTGCTTTTTGTCCGGCAGCTTTCATGCACACCAGACACAGACAGCCGCTCAAGTGGCCTGTCGGTGGTGGAAACCCTCCAAATACCTCTTCAATCACTGTGGCCTTTTTCCAAATCAACGCTGTGGCACTCTCCGGAGTTCTTTCCTTCCCCTTCTCCTCGTCTCGTGACTTTCCGAGCTTAGTATCTAGCTACTTGGCAGTAGTTAGGGGTCGCGGTTACAATCAGCGGTAGGGATTTATCACGGTTAACAGTGAGGGGAGAGTCTTGGCCAAATACATTGAGGAGAGAGTTAACGGATTCGGCGAAGAAGACGGGCCAGAAGAGGCGGGTGGAGAAGGAGGTCTAAAAGACCTTCTATGTCAAAACATCACCAGCTCAATTAGAACGAGGTCCACAGGAGCAGACGCCGAGTGGAAGGGCATAAAGCAACGGCAAGCATGGTGGTGGTCTGGCACTGAAAGTCATCACTAAGGTACCTGAGGAATGAGATCTTAAATCTGGATGAACTCTCAGATTCCAGGCTTTTGATTCAAATTGGTTGGTCGGGCTTGTCTTATTCAAATCCCTGGGGATTCGCTAATGTCAAGGGCAAAAATAACATTCCTCAGTCATCAAAGTAGCCGAGAGCGAGAGACTTAAAGCGTAGCGTCCATCAACTGAAGATCTGTGCCACAAAAAGACTCGGAAAAAAATCTTCGCTTGAAAAACAGAATCGCAATTTAACACATCTCGGGAACTGACGCGGGTTTTGGGTTGTAATTAATTAGCCCGGGCGTGTGAAAGCTTTGGCAAATGCTCTTTGTCCTTATCGTGGGGCTAATTATCATTATCAGCGAGCTGGCTCCTTCAGAGGGATTACCACACTAATCACAAAAAGCTCTGGCCCTCCAGAGAAGCGCTTGCCGCTCCTCGCGGAAACAAAACTAGTTATTATTTCAAATGACACTTCGTCGTCGACAACGACGACGACCCCCACCCCCCACCCCTATTTAAATGAGTAATTATATATCAGTTAATGTTCTAACAAGACAAATTTCAAAATATAGATGTATTGAGCTGGGCTTAAGTGGGGTCTCTTTTAACGGTTGAAAGATGGGCAATGAAACTCATTAGCGGTAGGTGGGGTGCGGGCCTGGTTTGGGCATGAGAGCAACGATTGGGAATGGTGTGGCTGTGTAGTATGAGAGAGGTTTCACCTCTAGTTCAACGGCCTTTTGTGTGCCACAGAATGGCGTGTGCCTAAATGGGATTCGTCTGAGGACAAAGCAGGCTCAACAATCACTGTGAGGGCTGCTTTCTCCCATTGTGAATCCAGACCCTGATTTAAGGAAAAACGAAAACAAAACAAAACACAGGGCACAGACAGACACACATCTACAAACATTCACTGAAACACAGATACAGACACACACACACACACACACACACAGTGACATACTCGCACACAAAACATTTGGAGCACAGCAGCGCTAATTCTCTTTAACGCGTTGAGCCCATTTCATAGTGTCTTCCCTGAACGACGGGTTAATCTCACACTTTTTATGTTCCCTCACGCTTTAGGAGGAACCTGTGCATTGTCCCCGCTTGAACTCAGAGTCTGCTGCGGCCAAACCCAGCCAAGCGAGCGCACGTGTGTGTCTGTGTGTGTGTGTGTGTGTGTGTTCGGACTGCTTGTCGTCAAAGCACCTCAAAGGGTAGAGATTGAAAAGGCTTATAATAGGAGAGAGAGAGATCGAGGGTGATGGAGAGAGAGACGTATAGAGAAACTGAAACAGCAACTCTGGGACTTGGTTCCCAGGCCTCTTGTCTCTCTCTCCCCGGTTGGAAAATCATGGCGCCTACCCTAACTTCCTGGTTGTCAAAGCAACGACCAATGCCTGCAGAAAAACAGGATTCCATCCCGTGTGCTCTCTCTCTCTCTCTAGGACGACCAAAGAAACGTCAGTTTGTCTTCAGACTCCCTGCAAGCGAGCGCCCGGTCCGTTCCTGTCAGTTCCGGTCGGGCTCCGCCTCTAGAAGCGGTCGTCCCTGAGCTGGGAGGGGGACTTGAAGGGTTTGAGCCCCATGGTCCGACGGGGCCGCGCCCTCTCCCGGGCCCCATCCAGGGGCCGGCCGCTGTACGCCGCCAAGCCGCCCAGGTCGATGAGCGCGGCCGAGTCGGCGGTGGCGTGGAACGGGGCGGCCAGGCGGGCGGTGGGCAGCGTGGGCGAGCCGTTGGCGGAGCACGGCGCCGAGCGCGAGGTGGTGGGGAAGGGCGGCGAGAAGGGGTCGAAGGCGGAGCCGCCGAAGCCGCCGTTGGGACCTTCGATGTCTTGGGGGTCGGGGGCCCCCCGCAGGGCGAAGGGGTCGCAGTCCGGGGAGGGGAAGGGGTGGCAGCCGGCGAAGGGGTTGGTGGACGAGGGATGGTGGTAGCCCAGCGGCTGGCTCTCCGAGCGCCGGGCGGGGGCGTGACCCCCCCCGGGGGCCCCGCCGGCGCCGCCGGCCGAGACAAAGCTCCAGGGGTCGATGCGCGGCCGCATGGGCGAGGGGCGGGGCCGGGGGATGACGTTGACCTCCAGGCGGCGGGTCTTGGGGCTCCAGAGGCGGGGGTTGGGGAGCAGGGAGAGTGTGGCCCTCGGCTTGTCCTCCATGTCCCGGGAGTCCTGGCACAAAGGCAGGTCCAGCACTGGGGACACGGGGGCATCAGAGTTCAAACATCAGAGTCAAACATTAGAGTTCAAAAATTTGAGTTCAAACATTAGAGGTCAAACATTAGAGGTCAAACATCAGAGTTCAAACATTACAGGTCAAACATTAGAGCTCAAACATTAGAGGTCAAACATTACAGGTCAAACATTACAGGTCAAACATTAGAGGTCAAACATTAGAGCTCAAACATTAGAGGTCAAACATTAGAGGTCAAACATTAGAGGTCAAACATTAGAGCTCAAACATTACAGGTCAAACATTACAGGTCAAACATAAGAGTTCAAAAATTTGAGTTCAAACATTACAGGTCAAACATTAGAGGTCAAACATCAGAGTTCAAACATTACAGGTCAAACATTAGAGCTCAAACATTAGAGGTCAAACATTAGAGGTCAAACATTAGAGGTCAAACATTACAGGTCAAACATTAGAGGTCAAACATTAGAGCTCAAACATTAGAGCTCAAACATTAGAGGTCAAACATTAGAGCTCAAACATTAGAGCTCAAACATTAGAGGTCAAACATTAGAGCTCAAACATTAGAGGTCAAACATTAGAGTTCACATATTGGAGTTCAAACATTAGCATTCAAACATTAGAGGTCAAATATCATCATGTCAACATTAGCATGTCTACGTTATCATTCAAACAAAAAGTCAATGTTACCATTTCCACATTATCATTTAAACATTAGAAGTCAAACATTACTAAATAAACATTAATAAAAATTAATCATCCATAAAAAACATAATCTAAACATAATAAAAATATGACTGTCCTCTAAACATTACCCTTCTTCATAAACCTAAATTACATCTCAATTAAATATGATTTTCTTTTTATTAAATATGACATTATCATACATCACTATTTAAACATGACATCCCCCTTTATGATATCACCATTTAATCATGACAAACATCAACATTTAGAACTGCACAGTTTAGGATTTATTGGCATCTAGCGGTGAGGAAACTGAGGTAGCCAGACAACCCGTACTACCTCCTGAGCCTCTGCCTCCCCTCCTCTACCACAGCAACAACTAGTCATCAAGTGATGAGGTTCCTTGGTAGATTAGTAATTTAATTGAGTTATTTAGTATGAAAAAGTATAGGTTGTAGCTTACAGGTAAGATAGCGATTTAGTAAAAAATGTAAAATGCATCCTCTCTATAGCCATTTGTCCACTCTGGGCTACTCTAGAAACATTGAGATGCAAAATGGCGGGGCCCCGCAGAAGAGGACCCGCCCCATATGAAGCTATTAGGAGCTCATTCTAAGCTAGTGAAAAACACGATTCGTATTTGATTAACAGATTAAAGCAAACTCATGGATATTAAAATCCATCTCTGCCAAGTCTGTTTGTTACTCAATTCTAAATACTGCACCTTTAAAACGTGACATTATTTCTAATTTATTACCATTCTTCTAAGTTACCTTTACGGCATCCCAATGATATCCAGGCGGTTGTATAACACAAACAGTGTATAATGAAATAACATTCACAATATGTTTTCTTTATAATTATTCTTTAAAAAACTATAATAAAAGTAAAATTATCATTACCGAATCAGCCAATACAGAAAAATGCCAATACAGAAAAAATCTGTTTTGCAGCAATTAAAAACCTGGGATAGATTTCTGGCAAGTGGATGGGTCAGTGTCGTAGTGTCAGTTGTTTAAGTTATTTGATCACAGCATGTGTGTGTATGTACATCACTGTGTTTGCATTGCTTTATGAACGTGTGTGTGTGGGCGTTTCTTTATGAATGTGTGTGTGCGCCTGCCTTTGTGTGTATGTGTATGTGTGTATGCGCTTGTGTCCGTGCGGGCTAGCCTCGAGAAGCACTTAACGACAGACCTCCCTCGCTCTCGGTGTGATGTCAAAATAAACTCGAGTCATTACCATTACAACAAAGACGGCTAGTTTAAAGGAGCTGCTTAACTGTCGGAGATAAACAGGCTTATGCTTATTTCAACAAGGCGGGAAAAATGAAGGAGGTATCGTGGCCACAATTGCATAACATTAGCAAAGCGGAGAGCGGTCCTTCGACGAGACGACAAGATGTAATTGGGTGTAACTATAAAGGATGGCACTTGTCGCGAAACAAAACAAAAACAGCGGTTGGTCGTGAATGAACGCTGACAGATTAGGAAAAAGGGCTCCTCCAACAACTGTATTTGAGGAGGAACCGCGGGGCGCCGGGCCAAGTTGTCACAAAGTGTTGGAAGAGAAAGTGTGTTGAATATTGCAACAATGACGGCGTTAACCGAAGACAATAACGAGTGTGACAGAGGCCAAACAAATTAGCCAAATCTGGTTCATGGTTTGAAGCGTTCCAAGAGTGTCAAAGTGTCAAAAGGAGAATCAACCAGAAAAAAAAACAAATAGAATAACCAAATAACCAAAACAAATTCCACTGAATTATGTTGCTATTCACAGATGCACAAACAAAAACAATTCAAAAAAACGTTTAATTATTTTTTTGCTACACTGTTTCTATATTTGCCTACAAGCCCTCATCGTATTTCAATATTACTTGTGTCTATTGGCTTTGTGACTAGTTATATCAATATAACTAGCTTCTATTGGCTCAGGACTAGTTATATCTATATCAGTAGTTTATTTTTGCTACATGACTAGCTCACATTTCTAAAGAACCAATTTAAGATTGGCTACATGACTAGCTTGTATGGCTATAGCACTAGTTTATATTGGCTACAAATGACTAGCTCACATTTCTATATAGCCAACTTAAGATTTGCTACACGACTATAGCTTGTACAGCTATATCACTAGCTTTAGAGTCCGCTGAGTCATGGAGTAAAACATGGCTGCCTAGCGCTGGAGGAGAGCCAGGTGCATCTGCGCTGGCACCTGGGGCCACTACTGTCCATAAGCACCTCTCTGTGGAGAATCCAGGGCTTTGTGAATCAAACGCACCCGATATAGAGTGTGAAATGTAACCCGGGGGCGGCTCTTAAATCCACTTGCCCTTTAAATAAAAAAGGAAAACATGCAAAACACATGTTTTCTGCTGCAATTACGGACAGTGAAGTAAGCCTTGATTGTTTTGTCTGAAATGCAATATCACTTGTAGATACTAAAAGCAGGTTTCCCTTCAACTTGTGCACCGATTACGTTACAAAAGAAAATAGTAACAAGTCACTAACCATTGCCATTGCTACCTTTTGCATTTCCCTTAAAATAATTTAAAGTGAGGTCCAAATCGACCTAAATCTAAATTAGCTTTTAATAAAGCTAGGCGTGGCATATAAATAAATTGACTAGCCTTCTTCGATATATTTGTATAGGGACGAACACAAGTTTGTGACAAACAGGTGCCAAGACTTTGCGTGGTTATCCAGAACTCATAGTAGCGCGAGTGATTTCAACCATAACCAACTCATCTGAGACATCTATCTGAGGAGCATCAGGCAGGCAGTAAGGTAGGAGTGTCTGCCCCGTGTTGAGCAAGGGGCTGAGGGAAAGGCTTTGAAGTTTAAATAAGCACTGAAGTCTCGACGGTGTTACGAGATGAAAAACACACTCCGACTTCAGTCGACACGCTTCTGACACGTTGCGTTTTTTTGTCTTTCGATTAAGCAGAACAAACCGATTGGGCGAACGCTTCAACCAAAACACTGAGGAAGGAACTGCATGATGTTATACCGGTATACAGAAAATGTGTCAACACAAAGTGAACAGTTGTGTTATGACAATTAAAAAAAAATATGTCAACTCAAAACGGAGGTTTGATGCTTTGAACTTAAAACTTTATCAAACGTAATGCGTCAACAAAAAAACGTAAATGATGTGATTTTTTTAGTGAATATCAAAAATAACACAAAACTACGTTTCGGGGTGGGGGCGGTCCCTGAGACCCCCGGTAGACTCACCGAGCTGGGGGGGGTGCAGGCCCTGCCCCGAGGCCCTCCTCCTCCGGTCCGCAGCGGGGTGGGGGTGGGGCAGCGGACGGGGGTGCTGGTGGTCCCAGGGGGGGGGCCCCCCACTGCCGCCCTCTCCGTTGGCCCCCCACGGGGCCCCGGCCCCCGGCGTGGGCTCCCCGGGACCGGCCCCGCCCGGCCGCGGCAGCGGGGGGGTCCGGGGCGCCAGGGGGCTGTGCCGCGGCGCAGGGGCCCGGGGCCCGCCGCTCTCCCGCGGGTTGGGCGGCGGCGTGGTCGGAGGAGGCGGGGCTACAGGGTCCAACAGCGCCCGGGGGAGGGGCAGGGGGGAGGGGGAGGAGGAGAAGGTGATGAGGTCGTCCACGACCGCCGCGTCGGGGGGCTCGGAGGCCGCGCGCTGCAGGTTGTGGTGCAGGTGGAGGAGGGGGTGGTTAGGGTTAGGGGTGGGGGTGGTCCGCGGGGGCACCCTGGGGAGGACGTCCAGCCGGCGCCCCAGGGCCACGGAGGCCAGCAGGGTGCCCCCGCCCAGCAGCGCCTGGTGGGTGCTCTGGAACAGGCCGCCCACGGGGCCCCGCTCCGGTCTGGGGGAGCCGGCCGGGGAGGGCCCCCGGGGCTCCTCTGTGGACGGGGGGTCGGGCCCCCGGAGGGAGTCACCCTGAGGCAACGGCAGCCGCAGGCTTTCCTTCAGCGAGGCGCCTGCAGGGGAGGGCAGCGGTTAGCGCTTCGGCCCCCGCGTTCACACCGCCTCCTGTCGCTCTCACCTCACCTCGACGCCAAAGGTCAAACGTTTTCATTACATTTCATTTCATCCACACTCAAACTCAATAACTTTGTAAACAGGGAGAGGAGGGAGACGCTGAAATGCACTTTGGCTCCTTTTAAAACCACCCAACCACCAGAAACTAAACTAAAAAAACTTGCCTTTGCTAAATATAAAACGTCAACATAACAATCCAAACCCGGCGGTCTTGACTGGCTTCGCGGCCGTCCCTTTGCGTCTCGGTGGTCTTACCGTTCTGGGGAGGGAGAGGAGGCAGAGGAGGGGCCGTGTGCGTGCAGGGGTGGTACTCCTCGAAGTCACTGCGGGAGTCGCCGCCGTTCTCGTTGCTGTCCACGTCCAGGAGCTTAGCCCTCATGGACAGACTGGGGGACACACACACACACACACACACAGTCACACACACACAGACACAGACACACACACACACACACACACACACACACACAGTCACACACACAGACACAGACACAGACACACACACACACACACACAGTCACACACACAGACAGACAGACAGGTCGGTTCACAAGTTCGATTCACAAACTACGTGGCGTTTATGTGCTCTTTCTTTCGATCCTGTGCCGGCAGCCCTTACTGTACCGTCCATAAAGGGAAACTGCGCCCTAAGTGTACCATGAGTATCGTAAGTATATGTACCGGCGACGTGCTGCTAACTGCCAAGTGCAACGAGAAGTGAACACTCGATATAGACGGCATGTGCTGGAATAGGATGAAAAGGCTGCCATTTTTGAATGGCCATTTTTCAAACGGTAAAAAGCCAATGATATATATTAAGACCGAATGGTGGCGTATGACGTATTTTTTCAGGCTGCTTGACAATCTACGCAGCAGGAATAGGTTGAACGCCATTTCCCCTCAGTGATATCCATGATACAGGGTTATGCGAATATGGCCACATCAATTTCCTTTTTCAAGCATAGCAGAGCGCTACAAGCGAATGTCTACCCTGTGCCTTATTCCATTTTTCTATTTTACGTGTATTCCTTCGGAATTGTCTCATTGGGGTTGCGAAAAAATCAGTCGCAGGAGAGACCTCGACAACAACAAACCTCAGTGCGCGAAATGAAAAAGTACATGCATTGAATAAACAGGCCTATCATAATAAACAGGCATCTCCCAGGCCACCGGCTCCCCTGGGGAACCCGTCGCAGGACCCTGAGACTCTGGGTGAAAGGTGGTACAGGAAAACAAGAGTAAACTGGACGGGGCTACGGTACCTGCTCTCCTGGGGACTTAGCCTGAGGACCTTAGGGCTCTTGGGGCTCTTGGGGCTCTGGGGCCTCCAGTGAGGGCCCGGCCTCAGCTCCCCGTTGGCCTGCTTCAGAGAGGGGCTGTCCAGGGGCCAAGAGGGGCTCAGACCGAACGCCCGGCTGTTGTCACTTGGACTGACTGGAGGCAGAGAGAGAGAGAGAGAGAGGGAGAGAGAGAGAGAGAGAGAGAGAGAGAGAGAGAGAGAGAGAGAGAGAGAGAGAGAGAGAGAGAGAGAGAGAGAGACAGAGACAGAGACAGAGAGAGAGAGACACAGAGAGAGAGAGAGACACAGAGAGAGAGAGACACACACACAGAGGCAGAGAGAGAGAGACAGACAGACAGGCAGACAGACAGAAAGACAGACAGACAGAGAAGGAGATGGAGAGAGAGAATAAAGCAAGGAACAATGAGTGAGAGAAAGAAAGACGGCAATAAAATAAAGATATCATCAAATAATAGTGGTTCTGCATCGTGAACAGCTTGCCAGTAGTGTGACAAGGCTGATATTTTACAAGACAAGCTTCATATTAAAATAAATACATAACCACATGCCCTCATGCACACACAAACACCTTGTCATTCACACTGCCAACACCAGGTGAAATCAGTGTTAAAGTGTATCGCTTGTGTCGACATGACACAACAGCTTGTTCCACAAGCACCACCAGCCACCCCCCCCCCACACACACACACACACACACACACAAACCTGCAGATCCCAGCCTTGTATATCTATCTTTAGTGTGACACACTGGGGTGCTAAAAACGTTGAGGTGACATTTAGAGTTGCTGTTATGTCTCCTTTATCCAGAGCACCTCAAGGCCTCTGTGTTGTCACTTTAAACAAGAGAGATCTCAGAAGTCCATCACTGCCTCCCAGACAAACCGCTTTAGTAGTTCTAGGGTCTGTGCTTTGCAATTCTTACAAACATAAAAGCAGTGAATTGCACTCAATGTAGACACACTTATTCTCGCTCTCTTAATTGGATCAACAACTCGTCGGGGGATGGGAGGCGCACCCGAAACGTTCTGGGATCAAACCGTCGGTGTCCACCGTCCAATCTGTAGGCATCCTTGAGGAAGATGCCCCCCTAAAGGCTCAGTTATGGTTCCAGGTCGACGCAACGCAATGACCACGCAGACGCTTCGACGCAGTCTTGAACCTGTTTTGGCGTCGGATTTTAGTGAACGGACCAATCACAGCCCTTGCTGCTGCGTCGCCGGGACACAAGGTTAACATTTTTGGGAGGCAGACGTCAGGCCCTTGCGTTTGATGCAAGGAGGGTCCGCAAGGATGTAAAGGGGGTCTGTAAACCCCCTTGCGTAGCGTCGACGTGGAACCAAAGCTAAGCCTTAAGCCCTATCTGCTGCTCTTTAATGAGCCTGGATCTGAATCCAAAACACTCTGGATAAAAGCTAATGGACTAGAGAATTAATGCATACATAAAAACTGACTAGCCTTCTCCTGTCGTTTCAATTCACACCACTGATTTTTTTGTCGACAAATCGACCAAAAACCTCTAAAGCACCCCGAGCCGGAGAGTCGCCGCTTGATGCCGGATGATAATAATGGTGATAATAATAAACAACAATGGTAAAGAGCCACAAAACACATTTTAATGAGAGCCGCGCTCCACGCCATTCGCCGTCATTATGAACCGTCATTAGCCAGCCCTCCCACTAATGAATAAACGAGGCGCGCAGATGTTTCAAATTAACTCAACACTTTTTTAGGACTTGTGTCGGATAAATCTTCATCGCGGTTAGGCTCTCACTCTCTCTCTCTCTCTCTCTCTCTCTCTCTCTCTCTCTCTGAGGCTAACTGACATCCCCCCTCTCCCCCTTTTTCATTTACACCACTCATCGTTGCCCACATCACAAATTCTTAAATTTTAAGGTCTCGTAAAGATCGTAAAGCAAAAGGCTTTTTTACGATGTGACTGGAGTGTGTGGCTGAGGGAGAAAAAACGAAAAACGTCTTGAGGAATCCGTCTGAGAGTCAAGCAGGCGCAGTGGGTTTTGGAAAATCATTGCTGCTTACTTGCACAAACGCACATAAACACACACACACAGAACAGAAATCGTTTGTATATTATCCTCAATTCAGTAGACTGCACTATGAACACTGTGTGCATGCCAAATTGCCTTGTCATTGCTTTTCTGTGTGGAATAAGAAAGAGCAACAGTTCTGTGGATATATGGCGCCCTCTAGTGGATGGAGTGGGTAACTTCCGGTCCGGGAGGAAAATAGAAAAAATGCTGGGAAATGCTGAGCAACAGAGGAAGTCGGGGTAGTGTTTGGACTGGAATGGACTATTGTTGGGATAAGGGTGTGTTTCTCTGTGGGAGAGACAGAGAGAACAGAGAGAGAGACAGAGAGAGAGACAGAGAGAGAAAGAGAGAGAGACAGAGAGAGAGAGCAGAGGAGAGGAAGCAGGAAAGAACATAAAGAACAGAGGTCCAAGGGGAGGGAGGGATAGAAGGCCAGGGAGAGAGAGCGAGAGAGGGGGGGGGGGGGGGGGGGGGGACATTATGAAAGGAGCAAAGGAGAGAAACAATAGAAGGATGAATGGCCAGAAATTTTGGAGCGAGAGTGGAAGAGGAAAGAAGAGGATAAAAGAGGAGAAGAGGAGGGGAAGAGGAAGATGGCCGAGAGGGAAATGGAGGGATACAAAAGGATGAGAGGCTGACGAAAGAGGATTTGGAAACATTTTAAACAAGGATGAAAAGGGACTGTAATGTGCGTTGTGGTGCGTTTGTGTGTGTGCTTTAACGCACACTAAGGAGGTAACAGCTTTTTAAAAGGATGGGAAAGCCAGAATACCGCCTGCAGACATATATCCTTCACATATACTACACTATTTCAGGAAGATGTTGGGTTGTGTGTGTGTGTGTGTGTGTGTGTGTGTGTGTGTGTGTGTGTGTGTGTGTGTGTGTGTGTGTGTGTGTGTGTGTGTGTGTGTGTGTGTGTGTGTGTGTGTGTGTGTGTGCGTGTGCGCGCGTGTGGTGCTGCAGTCATTAGAGGAGGAGTGTGTGTGTGCATGCTCTCAGCTAATCGTCTCCCTGTTGCGTGAAGCAGTTTGGGCAGAACCGGGCTCGACAGGTCAGAACTAGACTAAATCAGAGCGGAGAGAATCAGGGTAGACTGGACCGACCAGTGAGGACAAGAAGAAGTTTGAACGAGTGCAGACTAAAGCCAACCGGTAGAGGACAGGAAGGGGCTGGAGAAAGACTTGGCAGAGGACAGGAAGGAAGTAGGAGGGCACAAAGACCTGAAGATGAATGAAGGATTGTGACCTGTTTGGTCCTCAATCCTCATTTTAATTTTTAAGACCTCCACTTCGAGCAGCCTTAATTACTCTTGAACACAACACAAAGACATCATGATCACTCTTTTGTGAGTGTCAGTCAGTCAGTCAGTCAGTCAGTCAGTGTGTGTGTGTGTGTATGTGTATCTTACGCTGGATGGCTCTGAAGCGCGGTCCGAAGGAGGGGGAGGAGCCTACTAGGTCCGGAGAGTTCCGCCTCTTCTCCAGGCCGGGAGACGCCTGCACCGTGATCTTATGGATGAAGTCTGGAACACAAAGACACACATGGAGATAAATACACACATATATACACACACATACAGTCTGGAACACATAGACACACATGGAGATAAACACACACATATATACACAAACACATATAGACTGATCTAATGAATTTAGTCTGGAACACATCGAGTGATAAATACAGACATCTTTACCCCGTGTGTGTGTGTGTGTGTGTGTGTGTGTGTGTGTGTGCGTGTGTGAATGAGAGTTACTGTTAGAAAGTGAGAGACACAAACCCCCCACACACAAACGCAGAGCAAAAGAGAGAGAGAGCGATAGAGAGAGAAAGTCAACCAGCAGTGTTTCTGTGTACAGGAAGCACTGAGGCGTGGTGACGCTCTCGCTCGCTCTCTCGCTCCACCCGCCACATCACCACCCTCTGCTGGGAAAGGCCTGACCACAGGACACACACACACACACACACACACACACACACACACACAAAGTGAGCATGCACACAGAACCACAAGCAGAGCATCATGGCTCGGACAGTCACAGGACCACAGACTGTATAAAAGTACATGACCAACAGCAGCCATCTGAAGGGGGACCACAGCGCTACCGGTGGTCAGGAAGTACACTGCAGCTCAATGCAAACAAATGTAACATAATAAACATGAAACAACATCCATAGAGTGTATGGGTCACTGGTTCATCTTCATTTTATGTGTGTTAAGGTAGTTGATTAATTGAACAGAGGGAAGGGAAGTTAGGCTGAAATAAGCTCAGCCAAGTTAAACAATGAAGTTCATTCAGAGGTCATCACGGGTGCAGTCCAAGTTCAGCCAAGTGAAGCTTAGCTAAGTTGTGCTAGGCTAAGCTAAACAAAATTAAATTAAATCAAGCTAAATGAATAGAAGTGAAGGGAATGAGGGAGGGATGCAAGTCAAAGCCAAGATAAGCTACACCCGATTCTCAAAGTGGTTCTTCAGTTGGGGCTCAGGAAGATGTGATTAAGGGAATTCTTGAGGGGATCTCCTAAGTCAGACATTGCATTAAAACAAAGAAATATGTTGCGCACTAGAGCCGCAAAGACACAACTCCCCGCGAGTGTGAAACCCAAGCGTCAAACTGTATAGCCGGCCTGCTGTACAGGCCCATTGATGAAACTTGATGATGTAATGCCGGCCCTCGCCCGCGGTTCCTACGGCGATCTCATCCCTGGAACACTGAAGATCTGCTACGAGAGTGAGGGACTAAGTGTACACATGGCCGGGGTCCTGCACTACTGATTCAGACCACAGGGGGCGCCTGACTTAAAAGGTTTGAAGAACCACTGAGTCAGTTTATCCAGAGGGCACCCTGCTAAACCTAACTCTACACACTTAACTTAGTTAACTCAATTAGGGTCTTGAGGCAGATTTCTATCATGCAAGCTTATGGGGAAGAAAAAAAATAAAAGCAATACTTAACAACTGCCTAGAAATGACTCAAGTCGTCTTATTCTCGAATAAATGTAATGTGGAAAAACGCCCGACATGAAGAGAAGTACTCATAGCGACAGTTAGTACCCATAATGAAACACACATCTCTTGTGTTGAATAGCACCCACGCAAGTAGTTTCCTCCCTTCCCCCCCCCCCCCTACACACACAGACAAAATAATACTGTGACTGTAATTTCTATATTTATATCCGCTCTGTTCTCAGTTCTGGTGATTTGTCGCTCATAACTTCATGACAGCAGTGAGGCCCGTGCTTTACAGCGAACTATAACAGTGAGCTGCTGCTGTCCCCATACCCTCACATGGGCACTCCCTCATGCATACATACATTTATATATACGCACAGAAAAAAAATCATTTACCCATGCTCGCACACACACACACACACACACACACACACACACACACACACACACCCACACAAGCAAGATATGCGCACACACAACAAACACCCACACACAAGCAAGCAGTGTGCACAAACAACACACACACACAAGCAAGATATGAGCACACACAACAAACACCCACACACACAAGCAAGCAGTGTGCACACACAACACACACAAGCATGTAGTGCACACACACACACACACACACACACACACACACACAAGCAAGCAGTGTGCACACACAACACACACAAGCATGTAGTGCACACACACACACACACAGACACACACACACACACACACACACAAGCAAGCAGTGTGCACACACAACACACACAAGCATGTAGTGCACACACACACACACACACACACACACACACACACACACACGCCCACGGCGTCCGCCCCACCCACCTTGGGGCATGCTGATCTTCTCCCCGTTCTTGGACTTGAGCTTGTGCTTCTTGAAGGTGCCCTTCCTCTTCTTGACGTTGGGCTTCTCCTGCTCCTGGTTCATGTGCAGGATGAGCAGGCTGAGCTCCCGCTCGAACACGTCCTGCTCCCACTGGGCCAGCTGCTGCTCCCGCTGCCGCAGGAACTCCTCGTGGGACTTCTGCTCCAGCGCCGCGCGCTTCAGCTCCTCCTCGCGGCACCGCAGCTCCTGAACAGGGGGGGGGGCACACGGGCGGTGTGAACCAGGTGTCAGGGTGTGTGTCTGTGTCTGTGTGTGTGTGTGTGTGTGTGTTAGGGAGAGATAGTGACGGTGACATGATTGTATGATGTTAGCACCGATATGATGGATGGGTGACGGATGGATCAATAAATGAATGATTGAGTAGATGACTGAAAACACTGGTGGAGGGATGGGTAAATGGGTGGAGGATGGGTGGATGGGTGAATGGAGGAATAGATGGATGGACGGATAAATGATGGATCGATGGAGGAACAAATGAATGAATGAATACATTGAAGGGTCGATGGCTAAATGGGTGGATGATGAGTGGATGATGGTCGGATGGACGAAGGGAGGAATCGATGAACGGATTAACTAATGGGAGGTAGGATGGATGGATGAATGTACGAAGGGATGGGCGGGCCAAAAAACAAAACAGGACCAGAACAACGAAACACTGAGGACTGGCTCACTGTTGTGGTGCTGGACTCCCCCCCCCCCCCCCCCCCACCCCATTACCCTCCATCCCCCCGTCTCCCACCTTCTCCTTGGCCCGCAGCTCGTCAAACATGTCCTGGATCTCCAGCTTCCAGTTGTCCTGCAGCGAGTGGAAGGAGTCCTGGGGCATCTCCTCCTGCACCTGGCGCTCCAGAGCCAGCAGCTGGGCCAGGATGGAGCCGAAGTTGGGCCTGCGGTGGGGGTCCTGGTCCCAGCATTCTGCACACACACACACACACACACACACACACACACACACACGCATGATTACATGAACACACAGACACACACACGAACACACACACACGATCATATAGACATGTATGCAGACGCTAATATGCCGACACGCACGCGCACAAAGTACGCAGACACCAAGGGTGCTCTCACACTAGGGCCATCTGTACCGTGCCCGAGTCCGTGTCACGCCTGTACCGCGCTGCAGTCTAGATCGTTTGGCTAGTGTGAGCGCGCCGACCGTACTCCGGTCCACTGCCGTTCCGTGGCCCGGGCACACTTGGGAGAGGTGTGCTCAGGCCACGGTACAGATGCTAATGAGCCGACACGCGCACACGCACGGCTACGCAACCTGAGCTGGATGGCGTATAGGCCATGCGACCCTTCTTCCCCATTCAACAATAAACATGACGGCTAGCGGTTCACGTTGGTGCGATAGTGAAGTTGAGTTTTAATCCGAAATACCCCGTTCGTCACTCCCGAATGTTTAAATTTTCTTATGAATGAAGACAACCGCATGCAAGAATAAGTTCACGTCTGAGTGTAGGCTACAAACGAGACCAACTATTTACAAGTGCAAAAACGCCAACATATTCTTTATTTTGCTGACCACGTGTTTTTTATCCCGCCAAAAGCCTCGTAAGGCATCACCTTCTCTCACATGATCAGCAGCTCGCGGATTTCACTTTCTCTCCAGTTAGAAGTGAACTGCTCATGACCATATCGCTGCGTTGTCTCTGTGGAGACAGCACAGCAACACCACTACCCAAGACCCTCCCCCCAGGAACCGCGGAGCCGGCACATTTACAACAGAATGAAACCCGATAAACCACCAATGTGTGCAGGGTCCGGGAGGGTACACACGGGTTCTAGCTCACGCGCGGACCCTGCCGCGGAAAAGGCGTGCATGAAACGGCCTATTTGGCAGTGTAGAAACACTCAGTGAGAGAGGGCTGCACCTGAGTACACCGGCTCCAAATTAGCAACAACGTCAGTAAAGTGTCAACTGTGTTCTCTGTGTTGTTCTACTAAGCAGCGGACGCTTGGTGGTGTGTGTGTGGGGGGGGGGGGGGGGCGCAATCGTACTTGAGCACGGTTAGGTGTGAAACAGACTTGGGCACGGTTCAGATGGCCTAGTGTGAGTGCGCCCTAATAAGCACACACACACACACACACACACGTAGGCAGACATGAATACGCACACACACACACGTACGCAGACAGTTGTTCGCACACACTCTACGTATGCAGACAGTCATATGCAAACACACGCACAACAAGATGCATATATGAGTCATGGGTATAAATTGTTGGTAAACTAGTGCTATAAAAGTACCCGTTGCACAAGTCCCACTGTTTCAGCCCTGATATCACTTCCTCCTGCAGTGCTGACATTAATCAACAGAGGAAACACATTTCCCTTCCTTTCGCCCCCGTCGCCACACAGCACAATTTGGCCGTATGACGCATGTAAAATACATTCCCCCGGCTTCAGACTTCAAACTCTCTCGCTCTCGCTCACGACTCTGCTCCTCGCCGTACGCATGTCACGGTTGCCAAGACGTATTGTGCGGTCGATTCTTGTGTCCCAGATCTATGCCGATAGTGTGTGAGACCAATTAGGGAAGACGGAGCAGCCAAATGCTAAAAGGTTAAAAGCTACTTTCTCAGCGTCTTAATTTGGGCTAGCTTCTGACATCAAGTCACGACGCGCTGTTTAAATATAGAAAACAAGAAGGAGTGAACGAAGGTGGATTTAAATCCTTAAAACAGTCCTGTCTTTTTTGGGCAGAATGTGCTTGCAACACAATTGTTAGGCAAATGTACAGAACACATTCAGGGCTGCAAATCAGGGATTCCGTACCATACTCCCACAAAAATGTGAATGTAAATTATTCTACTTACACCACCCTCGTATCAAATTAATATGTAGCCATCATTACACTATCCTACAACTCAAAGTCTATTTCTAACCCTTCTCTCCCTCCCTCCCTCCTTCTCGCCCGATCTCCCTGAGAGAAACCGTGCCTCTCTACCTGACAGTTGCTATGGTCCCAGACCATGGCAACCTCCCACCAGCCCCACAGCCCCCCTTGGTGACCGCCGTCGTACCTGACATGAGCTGGGCGAAGGGCTCGGGACAGGTGGAGGGGATAGGGAGCGTCAGCTTGTTGACCGCCACGCCGTAGGCCACCGCCAGCCCGTCGATCCCCCGGTAGGGAACCTCGCCCGTCAGCAGTTCCCACAGCAGGACGCCGTAGCTGGGGACGGAGAGGGAGAGGGAGGTGAGAGGCGGTTCTCTGGGGCCACAGGCAGCACAGTTCAGAGCAGGGGGATACAAACTGCTAGTGGATGGAGCGGTGGATTCACTTTGTTTTTGTCCTTCATTCCTGTCACGCACCCAGGTGGGGGTGTGGTCAGCTGGTACAAGCCGTTTGGCGCAGGGAACTAACCCTAACCCTGTCCTTCATATGTCTTGTGATGTGACTATGAAAACCATTCCTTCCCTGTGTCCTTAGTGATCATTATGATCCAATTTGTTATTCGTTCTTTTTTTGCCATCATTTATGACCTTACTTTTCTGTATTTGTGTGGGTGAGATGCCCGTGTTTTTTTCTACTAATGCCCGTTTGTTACTAATTATGTGACGCAGACAATAAAGCTAAACGGTGTGTTCTAGTGCAGAGTTCCATCCTCAGAGCTAACGGGATGAGCTCTAGCTATTACAAAACACTAAACGAATGCCATCCGCTGTCTGTATACTACAACCATGATAATGTTCAGCTTGATCGGCTTGTGACATCAGAAAAAAAGGTCTTCACACACACACACACACACACACACACACACACGCACACACACACACACGAGGCCTGACACCCGCACTATGAACAGTGCTGTTCATAGTGAGCAGATCTTGAGGAGAGCGCTATAATAAAGACTACGTGATTATTATTATCACGCCGTAGTTTATAACAGGGTTTCAACCGATGCACTGCTGCAACAGGGTCGGCCCGTTGAAGCTGGAGGGAAAGCGGGAACAAGAGAGAGGTAGAACAAGGGAGACGAAGAACAGCAAAAAAGATAAAGGGAGAGAGACCGGGACAGAGTGGTGGGTAAAGAAGGAGGAAGAGAGGGAGAGATTGGACTTTTGAACGGACTTTCTGACGTTAAACAGCTCTATTAGAGTTTGGTTGAGAACTGCAGTAGGGACGAAACCCTTGGTACTTTTAAGAGCTATTTAATGATTAACTTCAGGTCAATACCTCTGTGGTATGTTGGGTCACTCCTTCTACCACATGATAGAGTGCGAGATGTCTCAACTGGGGACAGATTTCATTCTGGTCATGATGTTTTCATCACAAACTGGCACAAAGAGATGTCTAAATATGTACCATCAGTCCACGGCAGGGTTGCCCTTTACAAACATGGTTGGTTGTGAGCGCAGCCAGGGGGAAATTAACCGTGCTGTTGCAAAAAAAACTACTGTGGTCACATTAGCGACTACAGCAGTGTAATAAATATACAAATATAAAAAGCATTGTACTGCATTTTGTCTGATTTAGCCCGCTGATGCAAGGATGAATTGCTATTTCCATAGGTGAATGTGTTTGTTTTGGCTTTCTTTTCATATCAATGTAATATAAATGTTGTTTGTTTGTAGTGTCATTATAATATCGCTGACACAAAGATTATAATTTGACTGCACAAATAAATGACAGCATTGGCATTCTTGTCATTTTGAGAAGGGTTAGAAGCCTTGCTTTAGTTAACTGAGTTACTCAAGATGTTTTGATTTATAAACGTATCTTTTGTGTTTATGCTGTTCAATAATGAACAAAACAAATCTCACTAATAAGGAAATTATGATAGCAAAGCCAGGTGTATCAACGTAAATCTGTGTGCATACAAATAATAATATAACACCTCAAATCCACCCTTTTAAATAAATAATTTCTTGTATCTAGTATAGGGAATCAACCCCATGGTGTGTAAAAAAAAGTTATATCCCTGGCTTTTGGGATTAACAGAGTTAACGGCACAACAAAGCCTAGCCATCTTGAAGGTTGTTTGTCTGTCTGTCTGTTTACTATTGTTTATGCCCCCTGGTTGCATGCGCTTGTCTGCTGTGAAGTGGCCCAGAAACCTTTCTATGCAGTCAAGACTCAGAACAACCACACACACACACACACACAAACACACACACACACACACACACAAACATTTTAATTGAGAAAATGCCTTTGTTTCATTTGATTTCAATATATACAGGGAATAACAACTGTTCAGCTCCTGAATACAAGGACACACACACACACACACACACGCACACACACACACATGCACACACACACACACACATGCACACACGTGTGTTTCCTTTGGTGAGTGGCTGAACAAATCTTAAATCCGTATACATTTTGAATTTGTGGTTTGTATGTGTTTTTGATGTGTGCGTGTATGTGTGTGTGTGTGTGTGTGTGTGTGTGTGTGTGTGTGTGTGTGTGTGTGTGTGTGTGTGTGTGTGTGTGTGTGTGTGTGTGTGTGTGTGTGTGTGTGTGTGTGTGTGTGTGGCCAGGCAGCCCCCCGGCCCCTCCCAGCCTCTAGTAGAGTACAGTGTAGTAACGTGTAGCCCAAGCCCCACCCTGGAGGAAGGCAGCCAGGGAGCCCGCCGCACGCCTGTTAAGTGG
The DNA here is from genome assembly GCF_949987615.1 of Pollachius pollachius. Taxonomy (NCBI): domain Eukaryota; kingdom Metazoa; phylum Chordata; class Actinopteri; order Gadiformes; family Gadidae; genus Pollachius; species Pollachius pollachius. Next base: position 5,560,107 of record NC_136953.1, on the reverse strand, counting down.
CCCCTTTCTCCCCGTCTCTCCGGTGCTGAAACAGTCCTTTATGACCGAACAGAGCCAGGGGTTCCTGCTGGCTCCAGTGCTCCACCGTAGAAAGACCTCACACACAGACAGCACGGAGCCTGTAGCGGCCGTGGCCGCTTCCGATTGGTTAGCCGCTTGGTGGGCCGATTGGTCCGTTTGATTGGCTGACTCAATACGTGAACATGCACACTAATGTATCAATGACTGGTAATGTATCGTCATCATCTGGTAAAACAGCTGATTGTTAATATAATAATAACAATACATTTTATTTATAACGCACTTTACATCAACTTAATGACCTCAAAGTGCTAAATATGCATAAACAAAAGTTTTATATGCATAAACAAGAGATAAACAAAACATTTGGATGTATCCTCGACGGGCTTAGTGGTCATGCAAACGCGGTAATCTGAATGTCTAATACCTTACCATAATTACTACCTTACTTCATACCTGATTGAATTCAATCTGATTGTTCAGCCTTAATCAAACGAAGGTGTGTGTGTGTGTGTGTGTGTGTGTGTGTGTGTGTGTGTGTGTGTGTGTGTGTGTGTGTGTGTGTTAATGTTCTGATTGGCTCTCCACCTGTTCCTCTTCTGAAAGAGAGACGGTCAGGGCGTGAAAGAGCGTGGGAACGCTGATGTGGCCGTCTTGAGGCGTACAGATGGACGGAGAGGCGAAGGAGAGTGAGCGAGTGTGTGTGCGCGCGTGACGTCACAACAACTGACCACATATTGTAGACGTGGACACAAACACATTGTCATGTCATCTGCACAAAAAGGTGCACACAATCAAACAACACACTGAAGGAGTCTGTCATTCCGTCTGCCCTTCGGCCAGCCGGTCCGTCCGTCCGTCCGTCCGTCCGTCCGTCCGTGCCAGTAGTAGACACAATAGGACAGTGTGCCCAGCCACACGTCGCCCTCCACAGCGCACACAGCAGTCCTTTGAAGCAGCCGTCACATGACCACCCCTCCTCCTCCTCCCCCCCTCCCCTCCTCCCCCCTCCCCTAGCCATCAGTCCATCTCCCTCTCTCTTCATTAACCCGTCTGTTTCTTTTGATGGTGCCCCGAGTGTGGACATCAACACCAACCCCTGCTGCACAACAGGGGGTCCCCACCCAAGGACCCCCACCAGTCGGCGGTCTAAGAGAGGAAGGCCGCTCGCATTGTCTCGAATGACATCAAAAGAACCTAACCAATCATTTCATAATTACTAATTATCTTTGGGACGTCATTCTGGGACCCACTCGCCCGCGGCGCCCCACCCGACCCCCACCCGGGGGGGGGGGGCCCGTGCGTACCTCCAGACGTCGCTGCCCTTGGAGAAGGTGGAGGCCTTGATGACCTCGGGGGCCATCCAGGCGTAGGTGCCAGCGGTGCTCATCTTGGTGGTCTTGTGCCACTCCCTGGCCAGGCCGAAGTCCGTGATCTTCAGCGTCAGCCCCTCCATGCACTCGTCCTCGATGGGCTGGGCCAGCAGGACTGAGGGGGAGAAGGGGGAGGGGGGGGGGGAGACGAGTCAGAGAGGTGGGGAGGGAGGATGGAGGCAGGGAGTCGGGCTGTGCAATTTATGGAATTTTTATCGTCATATCGATTTCTAAGTTTAGTAAGTCTTTATATATTTTTTCGTTCAATGTTTTATAGAAATTGCGGAAACGCCTGGATACATATTTGTACATTATTTTCTATTTGAAAAATGTGAGTATTTTTTTAAGGGGAAATTTCAAAGCTCTCAGTTACAACGTGGGGTTTTTTTTGGATATAAATGCTGAATAAATGCATCATGTTTTCAAACGTTTGAATAATCATGATTTCAATATTGATCAAAGTAAATCGTGATTAGGATTTTTTCCATAATCAAGCATCCCTAGCAGGGAGGGGTTTAAGCCCACGCTTCTAGTCCACCGCAACTTTAACTTTTGTGCATCTGCATCAAAACAATTTGCTTTTACCCAACAGGATACAACTTCTCCCGGTAATAGCCATGATCCCTTTAAGCCAAACATAGTTTGTTCAAATGGATCATCAAATATTAGCTCATGGGTCTCCTGCGACCCCACATGCATATCAGGGGACAGGGATGGGTATCCTGAGCCCGAGGATAGGTATTACCGGGATAGCCCCAAATCACATTTACAGCCTCAAAGGGCTCCACAGGGCCATCTATTATGAAACCCTTCCGAGAATAGGGAAAAGTCCCTTAATCCCATTGTAAACCTTTAGGAACACAGAATGGGGGGGTCCCTCCTTCAAGGCATGGGAAGGAGTGCCTTAATGTACAGGGAATACAGTAGCACGGCCGAGTATTTGTAAAGAAGGGAGGATGGAAACAGACAGGGGGAGGGAGAATTGGAGAGATGTTCGGAAGAGAGGGAAGGAGGGAGGGAGGGAGGAAGAGAGTTATAGATGAGGGGAGGAGGTAGGGAGGGAGGTAGGAAGAGAGTACAGGGTGAGGGAAGGAGGGAGGAAGAGGATAGAGAAGTGGAGAAAAAGAGAGTTAAGGTTGAGGGAGGGAGGCATGGAGAGAGAGATGGGGAAGTGGGAATGGAGGAAAGGGAAGAGAGGAGGTGCAATTGAGAATAGCAGGAACAGGATGGATGGAAGAAAGGAAGGAAGACGGTGGAGGATGAAAGGAAGGAAGGAAAGGTGAAGGAATAAAGGGAGGAAGGAAGAAGCCATATGGACGTGAAGACGGTAGAGAGAGGAGATTAAAGAACCGATTGTACGGATGGCGGGGGGCGAAAGAAAGAGACGTTGTTACACGGATGTACTTGACGTCTCGACATAATAGCATGCAACGCACATAAAGCCAGACACATGAAGCACGCACAAACACACACACACACACACACACACACACCAAACGCACAGAAACAACGGCACACAAACAACACTCTGCTCATCTTCTCCCTTTCCTCTCTCTGTACTCTCAGTTCCTCTTCTGCTTTTCTTGAAATAATTTTATTTCAAGAGAAGCAAATCTGGAACCATCTCTTACATTCGTCGCTCTCTCTCTCACCCTCTCCCTCTCTCTCTCCTTCCCTCTTCCTCCCCCTCTCTCCCTCCTCTCTTGCCATCACCAATGGCGTCTGCCACGTGACCTTTGCCTTGAGTCTCACGCCTTCCTTACATGACTCCTTCGGTTAAACACGCAACCTGCTGAACTCTGATCATGGAGACGATGACGACGACGATGATGATCCACATTGTAATCCAATGGGTTGGAAGTCTTCAATGAAGCGGTATGGAGTATGTGGACGACGTAGAGGTAGAAACAGGGTTATGGCAGGGTCGTTAAAGATGCATTCGGAAGGTAAGCAGAAGCCACAAACAAAGAGAATAACATTTGCCACCATAAGAAGAGGTGGAAAAGGTCTACTTCCATATTAGAAATTAACAAGAAGAACAATTGAAGAACAATAGATAACAACAATCTAAATACATTTTTGGATTGCCTAGTCCAAAATGACTTAATGTTTAGTCATTTTGCAAATGTTTTTTCACCAAGGTGAGGCTAACCACAATCTCAAGCATGCAATCACATATTGGAGTAGCTACGATAGATAGCGTTGCAACGATTCTGAATGGAATTCACTGAAAAGAGACGGCAGGGTAGCTATAGGATTCAGAGCACTAGGTCTGTAGGATAATTAAACAACAGCTCACAGAGAAAGGGAGAACGCAAGAAGAAGAAAGATGACAACAGAGAAGGCAATAATAAATAACAAAGAAAAACGATATTGACTCAAAATCACATGATCACGTTTGGAATGATTTCCTGCAACATGCATACATACATCATGTATCCGCTACACATGCAAGCACACAAGGTCACACACACACACACAGGACTAGCCATGCGCACCAAGGAGAGTATGCAGGGCACAGGAAGGAATGCAAGTGATTATGGGGAAGTTGAGTCTCTCTCTCTCTCTCTCTCTCTCTCTCTCTCTCTCTCTCTCTCTCTCTCTCTCTCTCTCTCTCTCTCTCTCTCTCTCTCTCTCTCTCTCTCTCTCTCTCTCTCTCTCTCTCTCTCTCTCTCTCTCTCTCTCTCTCTCTCTCTCTCTCTCTCTCTCTGCAGTTTTTGGGAGTTTTTCCAAGTCCATAAATATCATCCATATTTATGTCACATGAAAGTGAAACACACACGTGAAACACACAAATATGAACTCTCGCAGCCACGACGACAAGCACACACGGAGCCTCACACACACGCCAGCAGACAGACTCTCACACACACAGACATCCTGCCTGGGAATATCCAGTGGCAGCGTTTTGGATGTCACAATGGAATGCTTTGCCGGAGGTCGCTTTGTCTACCAGGCCTGTGTGTGTGTGTGTGTGTGTGTGTGTGTGTGTGTGTGTGTGTGTGTGCTCGGTTGGCAAGGTAAGGGGACAAAGCTCCAGCACAATGAAGTTACAGTACATTGCTAATGCTACACGCTAACAATGTATGCATTTCGTGTCGTTAGCCATGCCTAGCTAAATGTTACATCCAGGTCTATGAATGTAATGACGTCGAAGGTGAACATTTAGAGGAATAACATTCATCTCTTTGACTTCAGGTGCAGAAAGACCCAAAGCTGTTGCACCATGCAGCGGCGATGTAAACCTCCACTTTAACACCAGCCTTGTGTTCCTAAGTCAGGGCCACTAAGACAGAGTCCCAACCCACCCCTATGTTTACAGTCGGGCTGGGGGAGAGAGAAAACTGTTGCTTAACCCTAAGGCAGGAAATCAATTCCTGGTGTCAGAGTCAATGTTGAATGCTTCTGACCCTGGGGGAGGGGGGGTGAGGGTGAGAGATATAGATTATACATAGAGAGATAGAGATAAGTCAAAGGCCTTAGGCTTTTAGAACCAAGTTGAACTCAGGCTGTGCCCCAAACTGAACCCTGCTTTAGTAGAGCTGCATTTGTTCTTTGGTTTAACCCAAAAGACATAAAGCACAAAGTTCTGTTCACATTTGTAAAGTGACCAAAAAAACGAACAGAATTACATTGTTCCACCGCCTGCTTGCACACACCATTCCAGGAAGTGACTCAAAGAATAAAAGACATCTCCCAGGGTGTTCATAAAGAAAGCTACAACATGAAATTAAAAAGGTACATGAGCCTTTCCTGGCAGTTGTTGGCGTTGATTAGCCAGTACTTCCAATAAGTGAATACAAGACTACAAAACTACAACTCCCAGGGTGACCGTTTCAAAAAGCTAGGACAACATGAAATACAAATGTCCAGGGGACTTTCCTGTTGGGCCTGTTGTCTGGCCAGACGCTCCAGGAAGAGGAGGTCAAGAGGTGTGTCATGTGACCACACACAAACAGGAGAAGAAGAAGGAACCGACAGAGAGACAGAGAGAGAGCGGGGTGTGTGTTGTTTGTATTGAGGAGCAGCCAGACTCAAGCGGAAAGGGAAGAGTACAACAACAGAAAAGAGAGGAATAAAGCAGATGGAGAAGGAAGGGAGTGGGTGTTCGAAGGAAGGAAAGGAAAGACGGTCATGAAGGAAAGGAAAGGGGAAAGACGAAGGGGGGAGGACGGACGGACAGACAAGACCCATCGACCGCTCACCACTGAGTGAACGGTAGCCATTTTGGATCCGTTAGACAGAGTTAACCGAGGTCAAATCAGAAATGGAGAACTCAGACGACACACACGATTGCATGTGCGAGCGGAGCAGTTCACATGCAAATCTCACATGCAGGCTAGGCTATTTTCGTCTGCATCACTTCTTGGATGCGGCAAGGGTTCAGTTCACCCAGAGCTCTCTGCACTGGCTGGGACGTGTCGAACCTACCGCCATATCCAAAACGCTTTGAGAGCTCCCAAAGCACAAGCTCATTAAGGGAAAACACAACGCAAACGCAAAACTCCACAACAGGGCGGCAGGAGCTCAGGAGGTAGAGCGGGTTTGGCTGTTAACCGCAAGGTTGCCAAGGAGTGTCGCGTGTCCCTGAGCAAGGCAATATTGTAAAGGGCTTTGGATGAAAGTGCTATATACATGCAGCCCATTTACAACACAACCGCTTTCAGTGTCCACGGATGTTGGCCATGAAACAGCCCTACCTTCATTATATACCGCAGTATAGAATGTTAATTGCCTGGCTTCGCCTACACAGGTGGAAAAGGAAAGATATTGCCTGTTTGAGTTGTTTTATTACAGATTACATTGTATGCCTAGCGTCAATTTGTGGATTCAATCGGCACCTTGAAACGGCATTCCACAGTTTGCTTGGCAAGAACATCAAATAATTTTACGACGCTGATAAGCCTGACACAAGGGAATTTAGCTCTTTAAAGTTTACTTACGGGGAAATAAGGTTTAGGCAATCCACAGTCTGTTCGCTTGTGCATTTGGAATTTGCAGAGTGTTTCTTGGGTGCACAGTGTGTTCGATACATCTCGCAGCGTTCAGCGCATACTTCTCTCTCCTCTTACGACCAACCAACAGCGACCCTCTCTCAGAATGGGTCTGCTCTGCTGAGATGAGTTGACCTGGTGAATATGGGTCGACTCGTTGATGGATAGGGGACGTCAAAGCTTTGGAAAACTTTTTAAATCACCTCCATTTTTGCTGTCTCTGCAAACATATTCTGTAGAACCCACCTATCACCCACCCCTTCTTTGATTCAAGTGATGAATTAGGGATTGGTTACTCTTAAAAGCACAAATACGTGTAATAAATGACCCATTTGAAGATGGAAGACCTGCTATTGATTTCATCGACACTCATCATAGCCAATAATGCTATGAGGCTAAAATATGCTATATTTGTTTGATTTGAAAATCAGCAGTGACCTGCATTCACATAGTTCGGTAAAGAAGTCACCCTTTAACCAGGGCTGCATCTTCCCTGAGTCTGATTGTCTTGTCGATATGGAATTTTGATACGGAATGTTGATATGGAATGTTGAAACGTTATGTTGATACTTCTCCTCTTGGGACAAATCAACGAAAGAAAAAAAAAACAATGCTACAGGGGCAGCAGGTCTCCATGACAACGGTTGTTTGGAATTGTTTGACGGTCGCTTGGGAAACAATGCGACTCTGTGTGTGTGTTTTTGTCTGCGTCTGCGTCTGTATGTCTGTGTGTGAACGCGCTACCAGGCTATCGCTAGGTTGTGGCTAACCTGTGGATGGATTTTGAACATCAACTCTGAAAATGTCAGGGTCCCGGTATAGTCCCAGGAAATCATGTGAGGGACAAAAATATATATTTTTGTCAAATAAGAAAAAAGAAAGAAGTAAAGAGAGAAAGAGAAAATAAGAAATGTCTGAACACTTTCGTGGCAGGTACACGGCAGGGCGTGGTACAAAACTTTCAAGGTGAAAACCAAAACGCATGGAGCACGAAACCTAACCGAACTGCTGAATGATTTTGAAGCAGATTGGCCATTCTATATATCTTTATACGTAGATCTTTTTTCTTCAACAATAGTAATAGTAAGGTACAGAAAATCGTGATTCGTTACTCAGAGTCGGTAGCCAGGTAGAGGCATTGCTCGTGATACAGAACATTTCGACAACACAACACCCCGCCCTGGTCCAGGCTTTGGTGACGATTGAGCCAGCAAGTTCATTACAATTAATCATCACCCGCCATACTGTACACAAAGACACCATAGACGCAGAGTCTCACCCCACACGCTCAACTCCTTCAGACAACCAGCTGAGAGACAGAGAGATGGAGGAAGCACCATCCATTGGAGTATCATGTGATTGCGTCGCCACCGTCGCCAAAGCAACAACGTGACGTAACGTGTGTGTGTGTGTGTGTGTGTGTGTGTGTTTTTTTGTGTTTTTTATGCGATGGGAGTTCACAAAGCGAGATAAGAGTGGGTGTAAAAGAGACAAAGAACCAGGGGATGAAATGAAGTCTCTGATAATGGGCCGCATTCATCCACGTCCCCTTGACTATGGCGCCGCCCCCTTCAGCTCCCTACTACCCAATCAGAGAACAGTTGCACCTGCTGTGTGTTTGTGTGCGTGCGTGTGCGTTTAGCCTAGTCAATCCACACCTGGGTTAATAACCTCTGATTGGCTGATGGGTCCGCTCAACCTCAACGCCATTTTCGTTCTTGTATTGCAGCGATCGTTCGTCGTTGGAAAACATACCCAGCGAGGGGATGGATAATGTTCAACTCCCAGCCAAAAGGTACTGGGTTCTTCCACACCCCTGATGTCCCAGTCTAACCAGTAGGAATGTTTCAGCAAGATGCTGCCTAAGTACTACCAGCTCCTGAACAACCTGTCTCTGTATTCACTGTCCAACCCCTACCTGCTCCTTAATGACCTGTCTCTGTATTCACTGTCTAACCCCTACCTGCTCCTTAATGACCTGTCTCTGTATTCACTGTCTAACCCTACCTGCTCCTTAATGACCTGTCTCTGTGTTCACTGTCTAACCCCTACCTGCCCCTTAATGAGCTGTCTCTGTATTCACTGTCTCACCCCTACCTGCTCCTTAATGACCTGTCTCTGTATTCACTGTCTAACCCCTACCTGCTCCTTAATGACCTGTCTCTATATTCACTGTCTAACCCCTACCTGCTCCTTAATGACCTGTCTCTGTATTCACTGTCTAACCCTACCTGCTCCTTAATGACCTGTCTCTGTGTTCACTGTCTAACCCCTACCTGCCCCTTAATGAGCTGTCTCTGTATTCACTGTCTAACCCCTACCTGCCCCTTAATGAGCTGTCTCTGTATTCACTGTCTCACTCCTACCTGCTCCTTAATGACCTGTCTCTGTATTCACTGTCTAACCCCTACCTGCTCCTTAATGACCTGTCTCTGTATTCACTGTCTAACCCCTACCTGCTCCTTAATGACCTGTCTCTGTATTCACTGTCTAACCCCATCATAATGACATTGAACTGAATTCAATGCCAGTCACTTCGGATTAAACTAAATGTGTCAACTTAATGCTAGCAAATAGCACTAGAATGCCTTTGCACCTTTACCTTACTACCTGCCTGGCACACCTTAATCTTGCTCCTCCCTCTTCAGTCCAACTCAATTTAGAACCCCCCCTCTCCCTCCTGCGAAACTGGCTGACCCCTATGTTTTGCTCTGCTCCACTACTTCTCTATGTCTCTCTCCCTCTCTCTCCGGGCCTGTGGGCGAGCAGAGAATGTTGGCAGGGGCGGGGGCTTTCCCCAGGAAGAACGGGAGCATTGTCGTGACCGACACACACACACGCACACACACACACACACACACACACACACACACACACACACACACACACTCCTGCACTGCTATCAGCAGAAAGGTCGAGGCCAGGGGCTGACAGACAGTCTGGCAAATAGTGTGTGTGTGTGTGTGTGTGTGTGTGTGTGTGTGTGTGTGTGTGTGTGTGTGTGTGTGTGTGTGTGTGTGTGTGTGTGTGTGTTCAAAAGGAGGAGGGAGAGGGAAGACAATTAGAGCACACGAAACATCAACTTAGGTAGCGAAACCAAGGCCGCTTCTCCTCTTAAGATTCCCACTATGTTTTTAAATCTCACTTTATTCATACAAGTTAACGCTTATAAACTTAATACAAGTGATGATTATCATCAGAATTAGCATTCCAATTTTCTAATTTAAAACAAACAAGAATAGTCTAATTGACATCCTCCCAGTGAGGGTTGATGAATGTGTGTTCAAAGTCTACCATGTCAGGTGAAACACAGGTTGGGGGGGGGGGCTGTTCTTGAAAACGGTCACTTATTAACACATGGTCTCATCCCACCAGAATGTTGCGGTTTCCATGGCAACCCGGGAGGTCATCGACCAACTTTGGAAGCAAACGTGTTTAGAGAGTAAAGGAAATCGATTGGAGGGGGAGCACGCGAGCAAATGTGGCATAAATGTGGCTTATGTTAAATCCCGTTAAATAAGTCAAAGTCAAATCATAAACATGTTGGGGGGTTTCCTTTGCCTTATCCTTCAAGTTTGGCTGACAAGGGTTTTGAGTGTTGAGCATTTAGCATCATTAGCACCGTAAGCATACAGCCTTTTAAGCACTTTGGCATTTTACCACTTAGCCCCTTTAGTATTGACCGAAGCAGTCTACAATTGATGCGAAATCGGAAAACCAAGCAGGAGCCAATAGGGTGACTTTTAAAACAATGCTTGTGCATTGGAAGCAAACTCAAATTGTGGTTCTGGAAAAGGAGCGGGTCCAAGAATCCTTCGCTGGTGAAAGTAAAGTTTCACACGGTTCGATCACAAGTGGGTGGGGTTCTAGAGTTTGGGCCAAGTTTTAGAATCCGCTACACTTCCTGTGAGGTCCGAATTTCTAACACCACCTCACCCCTCCCCAACCACACCAGCCTTTTATCTCTTCCCCAGTGACGTCGTCATGACGCCTGCTTACATTCACACAAACGAACCGAACACAGTTCCATCACACTCTATCAACACACAAATAAAACATATTTTGGACCGCACCGTTGATTTGGATTACAAAACAGTTTGGGCCCTAGAGCCTTTGCCTTTGATGTCAATAGGCTCGTTATACTCTCACAAATCAGTGAGAGTTGTAAGTTATACTCTCACAAACATCTGATTCATATGAATAGTCTGAAGATGAGCTGAATCCTGGACGAAATCTTTAAACTTTAAAGAATTGTCTGTTAAGGTTTTCAACACCATGGAGAGCACAATTAGTTAAACCCCCTTCTGAAAGCTTCATCCACTCAAACAAATGAATTTCCGCTGGGTAGAAATCTCCGTCATGAAACAGGAAACAAGGCGAAACTCCGCCTCTTCAGATGTTGGTTTCCGGCCCAAGCTCTCTGCAGCCTCCCCCCCAGAAGTCCTGCTGTAACATCGTAGGACTGTTGGGTCCGAGATTAGGCTCCTTGACCTAGCAGCCGCACCGTTGATCATTCACTTAGTCATGATTTAGCAGTTGAAATCTCTCTAAGGTGACGTTAAAGTGAATTCAGAGACATCTGGCTCAAGGATTTCTACCGGTAGACCGCAGACACATTTAACTTAAAATCAAACACCCGCGCCCCCAGACTAGACTTTTCCATTGCAAGAAAACAATAGGCCGCACATCTCCACATGGCCCTAACCTTGTTTTCCCCGGGCTGGGCCTCCTCCGAGTCCTTATCTGTTCCTCCGGCAGAACATGCAACCTTCGAACTCTGACCTTTACCGTGGAGTTCTTCCATTGGTGCTTTTGTTTACATTCTGCTTTAAACACAAACACAAACACAAACACACACACACACACACACACACACAGTCTTCTAACAGACAGATAAGTAGGGGTTTGGGTGTGTCTCAAGGATGGGTAGAGTAGAACAGCCTCAACGTCTACACTATCCTCCTGCCTGGAGATCAAAGAGCGCTGAGCTAAGCTACAAATGACACACTTCACTCGTCACTCATAAGTCAGGGCCTTGTGGCACCACACATACACACACACACACACACACACACACACACACACACACACACACACACACACACACACACACACACACACACCGGCTGGGATCTCAACTCCCCCTCTGCTCCACTGTGCCAGTCTAAATGGCACAGCGCATGTATACACGGCTTACACGCACACACAAAATATGTTTTCCTCCTATTTACTCTCCCCCACGGGCGTTATGGGTGTTGCTGCTTCCTGACGAAGCGACTGTTTTTCCCCATCTCACGGCATGGCATGCTTAGGATTCGGGTGTTCAAGTGGCTTTGAGATTTGTTTCTCACCAACGTTGGGTAATTGACACTAGTGGGGGGCTTAGCCACTTCAAACACACTGAATCAAATACCAAAGCCCACCCCATTTTGGTAATCCAGTTTATTGAATCAAAGTGGGGTGGAGGAGGTTACTCTGAAAACATGCCGGGTTCCTGTCATCCGCACAGGAAAGACAGTCCACTGCAGTTGAAGGAAGTGTATCAGGGTTGGGAACGCCCTTATTTCCTGTACCTGGATGCCTTCTGTGCAATCTGTGTTTCAATCACCTCATCTCCAAGCTGAAACGGCTACATGTGGATGGGTCGGAGAAGGAGTTTGAACGCCAAGGGAGTGCAACCGTGCAGTGCATGTGGAGCGAGCAAGGGAGTGCATCAGTTATCGCACACAGCACAAACAGAAGGCCCGTATACACACACATAAACAGAAGGCGCGCACACACACACACACACACACACACACACACACACACACACACATAGGGGTTTGCCTGAAGGTAAACAAGCCAAGGGATGCATCCATTTGTTCACTAAATGGCAAAAAGCAAGAGACTGAGGGAAACATCAAAGAAAATATTCAAGCAAGAAACAACATTGACATTTCTGCTGAAGCTGGGCTCTTTGATTTCCAACCAATCCCGGATCTTCCCTGACCAATAGCAGCCCCCCCATCCCCATCTCTTGCGATAGCTTGATTTAAATCCATTATTGCGAGAGTTCCCCTTTAATGATGACTATGATGCCAACATTTGGTCTCATGTCTCTAAGCTAAGCTACTATTTCCCATGTTGTCTCCTTTTATCCAAAGGGCCAAGCAGTGAATTCAGCTACATGTTATTAAAGGGGACATATTATGAAAACAACACTTTTCCTGGGATTTGGGGTGTTGTTTTGTATGCGTGTTCCCACACGCTTACAAACTTTGAAAAAAGTCTGTACATGATTTTTTGAGTGAGATATGCATTTCTGAAAGTACCCCGCCTACGCAGTCTTTATGATTCATAATAACATCCGCACATAGCTTTTGGCCGTGATATTAGATATAATACTATATAAATACCCATATATAATATTATTATTAAATTATATTATATTATATAAATATAGAGCTCCAGGAGTCTGCAAACAGCAACAATCCCTTCAACTCCATGCTGTGGTTCAGTCTGACAGCTCATTGGTCAATGGGCAGCAGCTCATTTGCATTAAAGCTAGACACCAGAAACAGCGCATTCTGAAGGGACTGAAACAGAGGGGAATAGCGGTAGGCTATTCTTTTTCCTAAAATTTATTTCCAGCAAACAGCTTCATAGACATGTTTTCTGGAACTCAAATACTATGTTTACTTGTTGGGAAAACACCATAATATGTCTCCTTTAAGGAGCGGGTAGGTGCGAACCCAGAACCTTTCAGGAGTCAAACACCCAACCAATTATACCAGAGTAGGACTCGGAGATTTGTGTAGGGGGAGGCACTTCCGAATATTACCCAGCAAGAGGTTGGTGAAACATCTGTCCATCACCGCCCACCACCATTCAAGTAGATCGGGTCTGAAACGCTGTGGTCCGGCCACAAGCGCATAACTTGAAAGCTGCAGGATGGAGTATTGTGTGGTCGCGATCTCGTTGAATCCAGCATTAGACTAGACTCCAGCCTCCACTGCTAAAACGTTTGGATTAAAAATAGCATCACTGTGGTGTTTTAACTCAATGTCAACAATTTGATGACTGCAAAATATAGGAGTCGGACCCCCTAACCTCCAACGATAGACTTCAAAACAGTTCTCTGGAGCTGCCTATAAACAGTGTGCGATACTGCGAATCAACCGGATCCTCTTTGTGTTTGAGATGTCGACGGCCGGTTTCCAACGCAACCTCACGATATTACCAAACACAGCTCCTTTTGATATAACCTCACCCGTCCCTGTCTCCCTCCCACTCCCGCTACCACCCCCACAACAGGATATAGCTCTGGTGACAACAAAAGAAGCTTGAAAGATGCAGGAGGGGAGACAAGCTGGGACAGGCCCGAGGAGAAGAGGAAGAAACACAACTGAAAACACACAGGGAAGGGACCCGACCCCATGACGGAGGGGAGGGAGGGCAGCAGGGCCAGAGACTATGGCTATGTGTTCACCTCGTCCGACTTCACATACAGGTACTACAACCAAAGGGCCCCCCTGTGAAGTGTGTGTGCGGAGGGTGGATGAGTGATGGAAACCTTGCCTGACCTCACCCGTTACAGGGGATGATGCTTCACACACAAATGCAATCAAGTTCACAAATAAAAAGCGTCTTGTTAATTCAAGTTCAACAGTTTGTATATTAATGTAACAACATCCGAATACATTTTTGATGAAAATTGCAAAAAAATAAAAATATTAATATATTTATGGATTTACATTACATTTATTTAAAACAAGACACATTTGTGTGTGGATCAGAAATGTGTTTGTGAAACTTATTTTGTTTATGGATTTATTTTACATTTTTACATACCAATATCCATTTGTGTGTGCATTGAAATGTATTTGTGAGAAGAGAGTAATTTATATATAAATCACAAAATACATTTGTGAATCCTTCTCTGTGCATTCATTATTAATGAGACTGTTCTGACCCCATATATTTAGGACTTCCGGCGACTTTGATGAAATATTGTTAGCCCAGGACAAGAAGGACGATAGGGTAGGACAGTGTTGACTGGCGCACACGACTTCTGCATGTCACAGCATCATTATGCATGTCTGCCCTTCAGACTTTACTTCTGATTGGTTTTGCAAGGCAGGTTTTTTTTTTTTCCAACCCAATTTCAGCAACAAAACCTGGGAGATTGTCACCAGCATTTAGAGACTGACTTGTGAGTCCAGGGGGTCAGGTTTGTCCCTATAAAGATAGTCACCAAGCTCATTAGCAGTAGTTTGAAGCATAATAACAACAGTCAGGAATCCCTGTAGTGCAGTGTGGGTGTCTGGCAGTGGGGTCATGCCCAGGGCAGGCCAGAGAGAGAGATAAGAATGTGTTAATAAAATGATCATCAGATATGCGAGTCCAACTCCCTCGCCTACACTACAACTTCATTGTCATGGGCCAGTCATCGCCAGAGGAAACCATCTTGCTGGTTGTCACGGTGACTAGTTGTTTTTTGTTTTTTTGATGGGCTTTCACAATATCGGTTTGAATTTGGTCAGCTGTGTGCTCTCACGCACCAGCCAGACCAGTGACATTCACATGACTGAGTAACGCGTTTACTAGGAAAACACATTTCTCAAATTGTGTATGACAACCTAATAGTCATTGTGATCCTGAAATGTGTTTTTCCATAATCACCATCGATTCCGCAAACACAAACGAAAAGGTATATTTGTTGTACATTGTCACCAACAACGTTTGCTTATGAAAAAGCAAAAATGGCCTCATTTTTTGTTGGCCTTGGTTGGAGCCTGTACACCGTGTTCTTCTCCTGCCAAGCTTCCTCCTCACCTTTCTTGGCCACCTAGCAAATACTTCCTGCACTCCTCATTGTAATCCGCGACATGGTGGCAAACTGGGGAGTGCTTGTATCGCCGGCTGACTCAGAACACTGCACTGTGCCGAGTCAGGGGAATTCCACTGGTTAGCAGCAGAGATACCGATAGCGCGTGAACTGGCAGCCGTTTTTTTGCTGGACTTTAATTCCTCTGCCCGTGACTTGGTCTAGTGGCAGCCTGTTGCTGCCTCTGGGTATTACTTCTATGTAGACGGCTATGGCAGAGCTACACAGTGGGTCTCTCTCTACACCACTGCTTGCATAGGGGATGCTGAAAATAGTTTACCGAACCGGCAGCAACATTCACTTATTCAGTGACACCTGGTGATCTTTATAGCCGTACAAATTAACATTTGGGCTATTATGCCAACCTCCCAAAACAAGTCTTGGCATAAAACAACCAGAAGTAAAAGCAAAACAGCACATTCGTAGCAAACCACCTCCTCCTTACCCTTTCAGACATAAGGTCTCTGTGGAAGTCGTGTGCTAGAACTTGACGATTGAGGATTGTACCCTACTGTTGTCAGACTGACATGCTAGGGGTCCGATTTTCTAGTACCTAATGTTGTTAGGACCTGCAGGTTAGGGTTATCTATGGTTGAGCTAGTACTCACTGTTGTTGGACTACCCCAAACTCTATCAGAGTAAATGTTGTTAAGACCTGGGGTTAGCCATGTTGTGCCCTAGAACTCACTGTTGTTAAGACCTGCGGGTCAGGGGATACTTATGACCTGCCCTAGTACTCACTGTTGTTGGACTTGAGGTCGCGGTGGATGACGGGCACGATGGCGTCGTTGTGCAGGTACAGCATGCCGCGGGCGATCTGCACCGCCCAGTTCACCAGCACCAGCGGCGGGATGCGGCGCCCGGCCAGCGCACGGCTCAGCGGGCCCCCGGACGCGTACTCCATGATGAGGCACAGATTGGGCTCGCGTAGGCACACGCCCTTCAGCGCGATGATGTTGGGGTGCGTGAACATGGCGAACAGACGTGCCTCCTGGCACACGTTCTGCGCCGTCACGCTGATGTCCTCGTCGGGGTCCTGCCTCGCTGCCTTCACCGCCACCAGCTCGCCACGCCACATGCCCCGGTACACCTTCCCGAAGCCGCCCACCCCGATCACCTCCTTCAGCGTCAGCTCCCGGAAGTCCACCGCCTTGGGCTCGAAGGCGCCCACCACGGCCGGCGCCAGCTCCCCCACCACCACGCCGCCGGCCGGCAGGGCGCCGAAGCCGCAGCCGTTGGGCTTGAAGGAGCCGTAGTTGGACGGGAAGATGCCCACCTTGTTGTTGACCTTGCCCGCCCACCAGCCCTCGTCGCCGGAGATCTCCGAGTCCAGCGACAGCACCTCCACCAGGTCGCCCTTGCGCAGGGTGAGCTCATCCTTGCAGGACGCCTCGTAGTCGAACAGGGCCGTCCACACCGGGTTGGAGAAGTTGCCCTTCTGCGACTGGTCCAGGTTCTTCCAGTTGGACAGCGTGAACATGCTCTTCAGCGGCTCCATGAGGCCCTCCGCCAGATGTTTTGACTGGGTCTGAGTCTGTGGCCCGGGGCGTCGAAGATAAAGTACAAAAGAGTACTCTGTGTTGCGCCGCACTCCGGTTCCCGACTTTCTTGTTGGCTCATCAGGGACCAGCGGACTGCTTTTGAATACCCTGCCAGAGTAGTAGGCTACAGAGGGTTCATGGAATAAGACAATAGCAAGCGTCTTTCATTCGGGCCAACGTTGACAGCCTGAGTGTCTGTCTAAATTAGCCATCGTCCCACAAAACAATTAATGTCAAGGATTCTGCCAAGGGGGTTTAAGGGCTCAATGTCCCCATTGAATTCCTCTCTCTTCAAACTAATGGGATGGGGACTTCCCCAATGTATAGTTTGAACACAATATGCAGCCTACATAGTCACCTTACCTTCAATAGATAAGCTCCACTTATTCCTTCATTTGAATGGAGGGGACCAATATATCACCTCCAGCTAAATGACAACCTCCACTGGGAAACGTTCACATTATCAATCCAAGCGTATTGTTTCAAGTGCATTTAGCTGTCCGTGGTGGTTGAACGGTCTGTATTTTTAGCCATTAAGTGCACTGAGCAGCACAGGAAGTGCCAAGAAGTGGAGAAGAATAGCAGGAAAGGAGGCATTCAAGCTCTACGAAGCCGAGGTTCCACGACAAGCCTTCGGACCTCGCCAATTCCCCCGTGAAGCACTACAGCACCTCGGACAACAGGGTCGGCTCTTCTGGTCGCGTCCTCTCAACACGTTCACCCGTATCCATTATGTGATCGTCCGCAGCATCCAACACTTCACAATAATACGCATAACGAAGATACACGTTTAGAGAGAGCGATACAATACCAGTGCGGACATCGCAACTATTCCGAGATTTGGCCGCAGGCAGGAAGGAGAAATCCAACACTTGTTCAGAATACTTTCCAGAATGAAACTTATGATACAACTTATTCTTCTGGGTCCAAGGCGCGACGAAAGTTCAGTGGCGTGAACGGTGGCGTTTGTTGTTGTTGTTATTATTGTCGATAACCGAGAAGCACAACGTTATATAGGCCATAGCGTTACTTATGTGGTGTTCCTCCTTCCCCGGTGGTGTGTGCTGGCCAGCCACTCGGACCGCTCTCCGTATGCCTGCAGTCGCTACGGAGGGGTGGGGTTTGTGCAACTTTTTTCTTCCCAACAGGAAAAGAATCAGATGACAAACTAAACACAACTAATGGCGCTCTGGCGGAGAGAGGAGGGAGATGTTTTTTTTTAGTAATATGAAAACATTCAAAATAACTAATCATAATAAAAAATAATAAAGATGTATAAAGTAAAAAATATGCAATTACAAAGTCACAAATAATGAAATCAGAATCTCTTTATTGTCATTGCACAAAGTGCAACGAAATTGGGGTAGAGGCTCTCAAAATAATGAATACAAAATGCTAATCAAAATACTATCAAACAAATAATGATACACCACATAAACAATAATAATATAATACTGATGAAGTAATAAGTCCATTCAGTTATTTAAGTTTATATAAATATTTGAATGTTAAAGTTGTATTTTGTATAAATATGGTTTAAATGACGGACAATCAAAAGACTATGACCTAAATCCACTTCCAAAAGCCACAGATATTAATCTAGAAAAATTCTCAATGTTCACATTCCAAACTTGCCTACCTGACACCACATGAATGTGTCTTATAAGGTATCCAAACAAAGGTTCTGACGTTTCTGTTATGTCCTCAAACATTCCCATGATGGCTTTTTTTCGGGGGTCCGGCTTTGGCCTCGGCTGCTGTGTGTGTGTGTGTGTGTGTGTGTGTGTGTGTGTGTGTGTGTGTGTGTGTGTGTGTGTGCGTGCGTGTGCGTGTGCGCGCGTGCGTGTGTGTGTGTTAGAGCGAGAGGGTGGAGGGTTGTTTCCTGTCTGTAAACTCTTTGATGCCGCCACGCCTTCCTCGTGCAGACCCGTCGGTCGACCGAGGTCGGTGGACGTGTAAACTCCATCGCAGCCCGCCTAGCTAGTCCGCTGAATCATCGCTTGTGCAGGAAGGATGCAGTTGTTTTTGTGGCCAGAGCAGAGAGACTGTGGGTGTGTGGGGGAAATGTGTGTGTGTGTGTGAGAGAGAGAGAGAGAGAGAGAGAGAGAGAGAGAGAGAGAGAGAGAGAGAGAGAGATGCTGCGCTACCAAACCCAAATGTGGGGTTGGGTAGATGGGGGTTGGGGGGGGGGGGGGGGGGGGGGGGGGCGTTCTTCTCTGGATCTACCTGCTACCAGTCAGTGACCCGGGCGCTCCGACACAACTATTGATGGGCGGTTTGTTCGGGGCCCACATCCTGGTGACACGGTGCGATGGGCTCGTTTGTTTACATATTGGATCTTTGGAACCAGGGGCGTAGGAAGGACTTTAACATTGGGGGGGACACATATCGGAAACCTGACAGATCCGGTATAATTTTTAGGTGGGACAAATGCGCCTGTCTCCGATATTGGAGGGGACACGTCCCCTCCGTCCCCCCCGGTTCCTACGCCCTTGCTTGGAACTATTCAGACTAAAGATGATGGGTGGCAACTAAGGACTGTGGAAAAGGAAGTGCATGCATTACATACTCAGATGTTCGCTATATAACTCTTCGATACATATTTGGCCTGTTAAGCCCTTTGAGACTGTATTGGTGATTAAGGGCTATACAAATCAAATTGAATTGAATTTCTTTGGTTCATCTCGGGAACATGAATATCACGCTATTCATCAGTTCCAAATCGAAATTAAAGTCAGAATTATTTATCAAACAAAAAGGCATCCACTCATTTTCGTATTTTTCTTAGTTGAATCCCAAACTTTATTTCACCCATACAAAATGAAAAGAATGTTAAAAGCTTTATAAGACAGTATCAATTTTCCACTGTCCACTTTTATTCTTTTAATACCATTTAATGTTTAGTCGTACAAATAAATGGGAGCCCTAATGCATTCAATTCAATTTAAAAAAACAACTAAAAAGACAAAAAACAATGAATACAGAGAAATGTATTTAAAAAGAAAGAAAAAACACGTTCAGGAACCCAAATACCTTAAAAGAAAATAAACACGAAAAGGTAAATAATCGGGGGCGGGACTTTGAAGAAAATGTCGGGAGAAAGTAAAGTACAACTTTAAAAACAAAGTAATGATTTGAGACTCACACACGTCAGGTATTTTACCTGACGTGGTATGGCCAGTGGTAGACCTCTCTAGTCTCAAATGTTGGGGGAGATAAACGATACGATTCAATGGAATAACGGTCATCACTAACAGACATTAAAAAAGAAAGGAAAAAAGAAAGAAAAACCTAAAATCTTCATAAAATCGGGATTTAAAATGGGGGATTGGGGGGGGGGGGGGGGTGGTTAGACCAGCAGCAAGTGACACAACAAAGCCTGAAAAGGAGTTTGGTTTCCATAGTTTTCAGTTGATAACGATTAACGGCACACTGACCTAGTCTAGCACTCCCTTATGAACTGCTCTACTCTTGGCTAGCGCTCCTAATTTTTTTTTGCACTACACCGTCAATGAACAGTATCAATACTGTCCGGTTCTAAGGCTTCGACTGCTAATAATAGATTCTTCATCATCATGATCATTTGGGGAACCGACCTGAGGGCTTGAGTGAAGCAGAGGACCGATGCGCTCCAATGTAAAGAGAACAGAGAAATGCGAGTGGGCAAACCAAAATGGAGGAGAAAAAAATATATATATATATTTGAGTGTAAAGGAGGAGGGTTGAGTCCAAATCAGAATAACGGGCATCTTAATAAGACAGTCGAGTTCATCTCTACAAAGAAAAAAAAAAAGGTTTTTCCTATTTTTGGTCTCCTGAAATGAGAAATTAAAAAAAAATCACAATGAACACACGACACCGGTATCGGGGGGTGGTGGTCGCTCAGCCAGTGTGGGATCTTTTCTGTTTCTTCAGAAGAGAGGAAGAGAGGGGGCTGCGATCCAAAACCTCCCCCCCCCCCCCCTTTTCTTCCGAGCAGCTTTGAACGGACCAACTTAAGAGTGAAAATAAAAAAGGGGGATAAAAGCAGAGAGAAAGTGTGCGCATGTTTTTGATTGGTGTATACAAAGGGAGGGGGGGGGGGGGGGGGGGGGGGGGAGGCTAAGAGTCATAGTCTTCATCGTCGTCGTCATCCTCTGCTTCTTTGTGCGGCACGCTGGTGGGCGGGGCAGGGGGCGTGGCTCCCACCATGGAGGGGTGGGGGGCGAAGGAGCCCGGGGGCATGGTACCCGGCGGGGGCCCGTCTGGCATCGAAGGTGCCGGGGCCACGGCCGCCATGTTGGCCATGTGCAGGTACTGGGGCGGGGCGTCCGGGCTGGGGAGGGAACAGGGATGTTTACGTTGACATTTCTTATACGTTACATGTCTTGTTTTTGTTTAACTGCTTTAGCAGCGTCAATGTTTGTCTCCCGTGCCAATAAAGCTCTTTTGAATTGAAAAGTGCGCCACAAATGCGCCCAATGAGCCACTTTCTTAAAAAAAAACTAGACATTACTGAAAGTAAACTGTGGCTCAATGGATCTTGCCTGCCTGGTAACGATACCGAAAAAAAATCTTAAAATTGCAGACATCTTATCGCAGCCATTCTGTGCGGGGGTACCTGTGAAAGCGCGACGCCATGTTTGTGCTTGACTGGGATCCGTCCTCCTCCTCCCCTTCCGTCTCACTGTCCTCCGAGTCGTCCTGTAACCATGGCAACGGAGGCACACAATCCATTCGACGGTTAGTACAGTTCAATCTTTCCCACCGCTCACCCATGCACAGGGTTCCTCCAGTCACGTGTGGGATGGACACACTCATGAAGGGATGTTCATCCATTCATCCCATTTTACTCCATTCATCCGGTTTCCACACACACACACACACACACACACACACACAGTTCAGCCATTCATTTATTAGGACCAGTTGGATCATCCTTCCAGGCCCTGCGATGACCGACCTCCTGCTCCGACTCTGTGCCCGACAGCTTCTTCTCCTTGCCCTTGGAGCTGGCTCCTCCTCCGTTCTTTCGCCCGGAGCCCGGCTTGCGGCCCCTGCAGGAAGGGAGAGGGGGAGCGGGGACAATGCATTGATGAGGAGGTGAGGGTGATTCTGATAGGTCCAGTTCACCGATAGCCAGGCTTGCTTCCAGGTTTTTGAAGTAGGGGTGGCATGTCGCAAATTCATTCTACTAACCTGTAGGCATCCTTGAGCAAAATGGCCCCCAGTGTAAGTCCCTTTGGATTAATCAGTTTATCTCTTATTGAAACGGTTATTTACATGAAATGGTGAATAGACCAACTGATGCACAGCAGCGGACCTGACCGTAGTTACTGGCTGGGGTGAAGAGCGCTGCTGAGAATTGTGAACCCGATTAAACTAAATTATAAAATGAGTTATTAGATGTTTTTGAGGAGGATAAACTTTGTTTAAAGCTGCACTTCAATGGGGGCAGCCATGTGTAAACACCTCTGTGTTTCTACAGTAGCCCAGAACAGATAAAGAAAGAACTTTTTTTTTTTTATAACAGAAGTCCCACACTTGACCTTTAGCACAAGGCTTATGGTCCAATCATTAAATATATACTTTTATCAATAGTGCATGGCGGGCTTTCGGGATTTATAAATTCAGCAGAAATGCTTCTTTCAAAGAGAGGGAAAGGGGCTTATCCTACAAGTAGACATCAAGTCTGCTCAGACAACCATGAGTTTCTTCCAAAAATATATAGCACGAAGCCACAGCTTCCTGCAGAAAACAAGGTCAAACAAACATTCATTCTTTCAGGAACCCAGAGTTGGTTACACATCAAATACAGTTTAATGGTGGTGGCCATTAGAACGGCCACGGTGCGTGCTCCGCTGCACGTGTGCGTGTGCGTGTGTGTGTGAGTGTGTGTGTGTGTGTGTGTGTGTGTGTGTGTGTGTGTGTGTGTGTGTGTGTGTGTGTGTGTGTGTGTGTGTGTGTGTGTGTGTGTGTGTGTGTGTGTGTGTGTGTGTGTGCTACCTGC
The DNA here is from genome assembly GCF_949987615.1 of Pollachius pollachius. Classification (NCBI taxonomy): domain Eukaryota; kingdom Metazoa; phylum Chordata; class Actinopteri; order Gadiformes; family Gadidae; genus Pollachius; species Pollachius pollachius. The sequence goes on along the minus strand of NC_136953.1, from coordinate 5,537,320 downwards.
GGGGGACTTTGTCTGCTCCCGCTCCACTCTCTGTGTGGTTCTCCTCCCCCTCCCCCTGCATGTCGGGGACCGCAGCCACCAGGTCCTTCAGGAAGTCAAACTGCTGCTCCAGCTCAATGCACTGCTTACTGGGAACCAGGACACCAACACCGGCACACACGCAAAAGAAAGTTTAGCATCCAGCAGACACTTTGACCCAATTCAACTAAAGGTCGAGGCAAAACAAATGCAACACTCTACTCCATCCAGCCTCAATAATAACCGATATGAATCGACCATGAAGGTTTTACCACTACAAACGTTCTGAATTATGTTTCAAAATAAAGAACTTGCCCTCAAGACAGTAGATCGGTTCTTCAAAAAGTGGATGAACTTAATCATTGAATTATATTAACACTGCAAATGATCACAAACTCATAAAAGGCATTTATATATTCCAGTCACTCAGTCATCTCACTCATCCCCTCATCCTTACAGATGTGACGTGGTCATGGTCTTTGCGTTCCGTGACTGGGTGACGTGACAGGCTTTAGTGAGGAGCGACTCCAGGAAAAGCTCCAGAGCTCTGGCTGATGGCATGAATCAAGGGGACCTAAGCGTTCTGCTGTACTGTGTTAACAATATCATAAGATACCCGAGACACATGTGTTTACGTCCCATCATGAAATTTGAATACAAAGAATAGTAATCATTCGCTCTCTACAGTCATCGTTTTAATGTTATATTGTGATGTACACACAAAAAGGATACAGATTATTACAGGTACGGCTGCAGCAACTTTTCCTATTTCTTCATCGGTCTGCATGATCTTCTTAATTCTCGCCTGCAGGCAAAGAAGTCCATCATCAACAAGTCGAGTTAGCAGCCATGTCAGTTTGTGTTTATAGACAGCCAGGTGTTTTGATGGCTTCACAGGAGGGATTCTAGCTAGAGTCTCTGAATCCATGTGGTGACTTCCGTAGTTTCTACATATATGCCACGACACACTTCTATGGACTATAATATTGTAATGATAACAGTTTATATTAAAATCAGCTACCTAACATCAAGCTAAAAACAACGTTATTTACCCAGGGCTCTTCCACCCTTACTACAACTTATGTCAATAAACAATGAGTAAAACGCCCCTTAAACAGTAGACATCTCCATACACAAACAACACGTCTTGGGAACTCTTATTTTAATGAGCCAATGGTTAACTATAGCTTGGTTACACCCGTTAGCATGCCGTCTACAAAGATGGATAGAGACACAGAGAGACATAGAGATAGAGAGACAAGTAAAAGATAAACAGACGGATAGACTGACAGACAGATAGATAGATCGACAGACTTCACAGGCCGGATAATAACACAGATTCAAAGGTAGCAGGCTAGCATGCTAACACTCTAGCTCCACATTTACACACCGCGACACCACTTGTAGACTTACCGGGGGGAACCTGGCGTTGTACTTCTTCTTCTTACTGGGCATTATGCTTCGATTGACACGGAGAAGTCAACTTAAAAACAAATATATAGTGTTTAAACCGCCTCACGCCAGCTAGCGGTAGCTACCTGGCTAGCCCAATCCAGTACGTCGTCGTCACTCGTCCCCCTCCTCAGCGTTGCGTCCACAATTAGTTCCGCCCGCCTGTAACAATTTGGTTCCGGCCACTTGGAGGACATTGGTTCCGCAGGTCAGAAAGACATTCGTTCCGCTCGCCAGAAGTCGCGGAAATGGTTTCGCCCTAGTCCTAGGCACAGAAAACGGAACCAAAACTCACTGATCGGATCGTTGCCTTGAGTTCAGACTACTTTTGTAAGCGTTTTAAAGTTGTTTTAAATTCATATTAACAAGCATTGCGTAGATGTGTGTGCTAGCTTGCTAACTTAGTTAACAGCCAGACGTTTTTTCGGGGGGGGGGGATAAGTATTGTTCGAGTGTATTTGGTTTTAAATTTGTAGAGATTTTCTTTGTTCTAGTTTCCAATGCCCGATCCACTTTATTAATATTGATATTCGGTTCGCTCTTTGTTACTACTAATAAGTAACTGCGTGCTTCGTTGCAGCAGTCTGCAGGCCAAAGTAGCCCCGAATGCAAGTTAGACCGTTGCGATAACTATCTCGTTTTATGGTGCAGTGCAATTACTCTGTGGGAAATAGAGCAATATTGTGTATTTGGCTCCAGCAATATAAGTGAATACCAATTCCCTTATTATTTGATTAATTCTATGTTACACATGCAAAAAAAAAAACACTGAATAGCTGCATCCACCATTCTATATATATATATATTTTTTTAAATAAATAAAATAAATTAAAAGTAAAGTTAACCTCCCACAGAAGAAACTCCCCCATAACAGCACGATGGAGGGGGAGGATGTACTGCCCGTGGCGGCTGTAGAGAGTGCGCCTGCAATCCCGGACCCCGAGGGCTTCGCCGCCGAGGGCTTCGCCGCCGAGGCCATGGCAGCCGACCTGGACCCCTGGATCGTGTTCGACTCCCGCAAGACCCCCAAGGCCGAGTTCGAAGACTGGCTGGAGAGCAACCGCCCCTCGCAGGTCTCCCGCTACGGGGACGAAGATGCCGGCAAGGGCCCCGTGGGCTGGATCGCCGTCATGGGGCCAGAACACTTCCCCGACAACGCGGACGTGGTGGGCCTCCAGGAGAGCTGGGACAAGCTGCTGGCCAGCGGGCGGCCCATCAACTTCCAGACGGTGAAGGAGCTGGCGCTGAACCACGGCGTCCTCTCGGGCAAGTGGCTGATGCACCTGGAGGCCGGCTTCAAGCTGGAACAGGCCTGGGAGTGCGTGGCCCGGGCGACCCTCGACGGCAAGATGTGGCAGGTGAAGGTGAGCCCCAACAACCCGCACTCCGACAGCAAGCAGGTGATCTGCGTCTACAACCACAACTTCACCGACGAGGTGGAGGTGATGCGGCTGGACACCGCCATCCGCTCCACGGGCATCAAGTGCTTGCTGTCGTACAAGCCTGACGTGTACAGCTACCTGGGCATCTACCGCAACAACCGCTGGAGGCTCTGCCCCACCATCTACGAGAGCAAGTTCAACCTGGAGTGTGTGCCGCGACGCTCGCTCATCATAAACAAAGTCACCAATCTGGAGGTGACGTGATGGGGGGGAGGAGGAGGAGGAGGGAGGGCAGGGGTTTGTGGGGAAGGGTGAAGCACCGTTGGACGTGGACGAGAAAGTTATGAAGTGTTGGGCAATGTCCATTTCCTCAATGTTTACATTTGGATATTTTGTTACATTTAAAACAGGACGGAGATATTTTGGAGGGGAAATTCTTATTTTCTACAGAAATGTTTGAAGGAAATACATGAATCGCAAGAATTTATTTCTGTTATGATGGATGCAGTTTGGCATCCTTTCTACATAATGCCAACTTGAGAATACCGACCCATGCTGTACGTGATTAGGTTTACGAATAAAAAAAAAAAAAGTTTAAACTGCTTGCTTTTATTTATACAAAATATGACCCTTTTACATTAATCTCTTTTCAACGAGGCAGGTGTTCTGAGCGACAGGCAGGCTACAGCTACTGCTAAGAGAATGTGATGCAGAAGTGAGGCTGAATTAGTAGCGACGGGACAACTTAAAAAGGATTGTCAAACACATACGTGGACATACATCAAAAATGTAAAGCTAACACCGTTAACTGAATTCATTAATACAGGCATTTTGTGTGGTGTGTGTACAGATGGAATTATTTACAAAAATGGACATTCATCCTTGTCCAATGTCCCTGCATTTCCCTCTGAGTATCTCAACCACGTTAAAAATGAGGACATGCAATAAAGAAATGACTTTAACGGCCCACATTTAAAAATGTATACTATAGTACATACATGTGCCTATGGGATTCACTGTATCCAGGAGCTTGTGCAGTTTCTACCTACATTTAGAAAATATCAACCACAGCAATTAGGCCCATTTTTGGTTAACATAGGCGTTCACCTAAATAGATAACCGTATTACATTTATATCCACCAGAGCTAATCAAGGTGGTAAGAATAAAATGATAAAATACAGAATATTGCAAAATCAATGAATCTTGATTATAACCAGTTATTCTTTTCCGATTGCCGAAACCTCTTATTTACGATTACAAAAGTGTCTACGGCGCATCAGTCCATCCGGTCGGCCCCTACTCCCGACCCGGAGCGGCCATGTTTGTTGACATTCAGTCTTGCCGAACATTTTCCAAAGTGTACTCTCTGTGGTTTGCGTCTTCATTAACCCGCCGCGTGTGGTTTCGGCCGCTCGCGTACCAAAAGAAGACATGGTAAAAGAACGTGATTGGACGACGCCGCTGTCACTCCTTCAGGAGGGACATCAAGCGCTCCTCGTCGGCCGACGTCAGCATGTCGAAGTCCTCCAGCAGCATGGGGGTGTGGCAGGCCGGGCCCGGGGAGCCGGGCATCATGCCCTCGCTCTGCAGCAGGTTGACAATGCTGTTGGGGTAGTTCATCCACGTGCACCCGGGCATGGCGCCGGGGTCCGTGGGGGTCTGGCTGCTGCTGGGGCTGCTGCTGGTGTTCAGGGAGGAGGAGGAGGAGGCGGAGGAAGAGGAGGGGCCGGCGGGCTGCAGGTGCTGCTGCTGGTGTTGTTGTTGTTGTTGTTGTTGTTGTTGTTGTTGCTGTTGTTGTTGGGGCAGGGCGGGGTGGGCCCCACCGATGCCCCCCTCAGCCTGAAGCTTCTGGCTCAGCAGCTCCTCGAAGTCGTCCATGATGCCGTCCAGGACGCTCCCGTTGAAGCTCGGGAACTCTGGGAGGTCCTCCACCCGGAACTGGGAGGAGGAGCAGGGGGCGGGCTGCTGCTGCTGCTGCGAGGAGGAAGAGGAGGAGGTGGAGGAGGAGGAGGAGGAGGGCGCGGCGGCTATGCCCTCGTGGGCGGCGGCGGCGCCCACGGAGATGGTGGAGAAGGTGGGGTAGGACATGTCCACCAGGTCAGAGAGGTTGACGGTGGAGAACTCTGTGTTGGCGGCGGTGGAGAAGGGGGAGGCCTGGCACGGGGCGGGGCTGGTGGTGTACGAGGGCAGCAGCGTGAGGGGGACCTTGGGCAGGGGGGCCGTGTTCCACAGCTGGTTGACGGAGGCGACGGAGGGGGCAGGGGCCGGGGCCGGGGAGGAGTCCACCTTGGAGGGGACGCAGAAGAGCTGTCCTGGCTGGATGTAGGAGAAGGAGGAGGAATGCTGCAGCTGCAGCTGCTGCAGCTGCTGCAGCTGCGGGGGCTTGGCAACTCCGACGATGGGACGGACCACAGGGTTCATGCCTGGGGGGTGGATGAGGAGAACACAACGCCACATTATAACCATTGGTTGTTGGGTAGCACTAGAGCAAACACGACTTACATGTGAGCACGAGAACAAAACGGAAACATAATAGAAGTTTGAGTAGCAACGAAGGAAACCCGAGCTTCTTAAAAAAACAACTGGACAGAGTACCAAATCGCCATGGTAGCATTAGGTGGGTCATTGGCTTATTTCTTGGAGCACATGAAGACCAGAGACAGTTCAACACCTTTGGCATTTTGCTTTCTCTGTTTCCAACAAAGTATGACACCTCCTCACACCCCTTTAGCTCTTATTGACCATCGTGAGTCCTTCTCTCACTCCCCTGACACAGGCCCTCAGACCCACCTGAAGCTGCGGCTATCGCGGGCGCTTTGGCCTGGACCGGTCTCCTCGGCGCAGCGATCTGCCGTCTCTCCTGGGGATTGGAGACTGGAGAAACAAACGAGGTTGGATGAGGGAATATATTCACTTGCCGTTTTTTTTCACCTGGGCCACACATACCTTCAGTGGTACGCAAGGGTACTGCAGGTGTTATAAAATGATTTTACTCTTGAAGCAGACGTTTACAATAATATAAATAATAATTTAGAAAATTGAAAATAAATATATTATCAATATCTTTCAGTAAATATAGAATTAGGGCTTGTTTTTACTCTTTAAAATATTTTTGCTTTGTGCATTCCATCATGTTTTCCATGGTAATGTTTTCCACTGATGTTTTGTGTTCGCTTATAGAACGGTGCTGACTTTTCTTTCCACCTTTTCCCCCTGGCCACGGCCTTCTTGCAGTCATAACTTGGTATATAGGGGGCGCTGGCACCCTCAGCTCAGCCATCTCATGTGTGCACATGAGGTCCAAATCTTTGACTCAAGTCAAAGGTTTGGACCGCTGTCCTAAAGTAAACAAAGACAACATACCAATGGGCATTATCTTCAAGCTCTGGAGAATTTCTCCCGTGCGTTTCCTCTTCTCCATCAGCCGGTACTCATCTGGAGAACAAGTAAGGCATTTTAATAAGTAACACATTTTATAAAGGATCCCTTAGAATGTATTCAGCACCAACAACAAATCCAAAACCCAACGTGAAGATCCTACAAAAACCTTTGTCACATCCTCATTACTTATGCATATATCGTCATACAGGGGTCATGGAGGGTTAGGGCAAGGTGGAGGCTTGACCGGGTGGCCAGAGGTCAGAGGTCAGCGGGGTCTTACCGGGGTCAACGGGGAGGTACTGGAAGTCCATGGGCTCGCTGACCTCGCGGTCCGAGGGCCGGCGGAGCTGCATCTTGACGAGGACGGGCCCGCCTGGGTTGGCGTCATGGTAGGCGGGCGTGCGGAACACGATGGCCACCTGCCGGTGGACGTCGGCCTGCGAGAAGCTGCCCTTGCCCTCCCACGAGTCCTTGAAGAAGCGCACCTCGATGTCCTCTGGGGAGAGGAAGGAATTCGTTCTGTGATTTGAAGTGACTGTGCAAGGTCTGAGGTTCCAGGCTAGCTAGCTCTGCTCCTCACCCCTTCTTCATCCTTCCTCTCCAAGCTTTGCTAAAACAATGTTACACTCGCTCTCTCTACGCTGCTGTGGTGCCGGGGAAGTAACCCTAGACCCCCGTAGCGTTAAAGTTAGCGTCCACATGACAGAATGGGTTTTAGAGCATGTTTCAAACTGAAGAACGTTGCATATTTTACGTTTAATAGTGTCAACGTCAGTAAATCCATCCATTACTTATTCATTACGCATTTGAATCGTCACTGGGCTAGAACATATTTGTCCGCATAAGTCAACTTCCTCTGTTCTTCTTAAAGGGTTTATGGTGTGTCTGCGTTTGATTCCCCCCAATTATTTTTTTTTTCTGCTTTCGAATGGCCGCTAAGAAGCGACTTCCTCTTCCCATTGTCTGGTCACTTCCTAAAAGCCTAGGTAAACACAATCTGCCAAAGAAGGCAGAGTGTCAAGTGGTGTGAAATCAAATCAGTCTCGTGATTGGCTGGAGTATTGGAGTTGACCAAGGTTCTGCGTTCAATCCCCCCAGTCTAACCACGAGTTGAGCTAGGATCTGGGTTCAATCCCCCCCAGTCTAACCACGAGTTGAGCTAGGTTCTGGGTTCAATCCCCCCAGTCTAACCACGAGGTCTCCACGGTTGCGGCCTCACCTTTCTGCACTTTGTCACACAGCAGGAAGATCTCATCTCCTCCCTTGCAGCTCCCAGAGTGCTTGTTAACCCTGCAGATCTTCAGCTCTGCTGTGTTGGGGGCACCTGAGAGAGAGAGAGAGAGAGAGAGAGAGAGAGAGAGAGAGAGAGAGAGAGAGAGAGAGAGAGAGAGAGAGAGAGAGAGAGAGAGAGAGAGAGAGAGAGAGAGAGAGAGAGAGAGAGAGAGAGAGAGCGCGAGAGAGAGAGCGAGCGAGCGAGAGAGAGAGAGAGAGAGAGAGAGAGAGAGAGGAGAGAGAGAGAGAGAGAGAGAGAGAGAGCGAGAGAGAGAGAGAGAGAGAGAGAGAGAGACGTTTCAGTAGGTGCTTGTTGTGTGGGTGTGTGGATGTAACTGTTTGTCTGTGGGCATTCAAGAGTGTCTGTTGGTTGAGACTATGTGTACTTTCACTCTCCTGAGGTGTGTTTGCGAGTTTCAGTGGCCTCTGTGCTTCAATGTGTGCGTATGCATGTTTGTGTCTAAAGGCATTCAAGCGTTGGTGGGGGTGTAGATTATGCGTGTACTTTAAGTTTCCAAGTGTGTGTGTGTGTGTGTGCATGTCTGTGCATGTGATTTTCAGTTTCCATGCTGTGTGTTTGTGTGTGTTTTAGGGCAGAGAGTGTGTGTGGGTGTAGTCTACATCTGTACTCTGCTTATCCTTATGTGTGTGCAAGTTTCAGTTTCCACATTGTGTTTGTGTGAGCACATTTACAGTTTCTTCTCATGAGGGTGCATGTGTGAGTGTGAGAGTGTGAGTGTGTGAGTGTGAGTGTGAGTGTGAGTGTGTGTGAGTGTGTGTGTGCTCACGGTTGTCATAGATGGGCTGTGAGACGACGGGCTGGAGGCTCAGCGTCTCCCCGGTGGGCAGGGTGACCGTGGCCTGGACACACAGACGCACCGCGTTCAGGTCAAATTCCTCCTCCCACACCTGAGCCTCCGGAACTGCAGGGGGAGACACACACACAAACGTGTCGGACGTCGCTCCCTTGATCCCGGGTCCCCTTTCGACACTGACGCGTGGTGCACTGAGTGGTTCTGTATCAGTGGTTCCCACCGTTGGACCACTCTCGCTGACCACCTCATACGCAAACAGTAAACAGAAGGCAATACACATGCAGCGGCTGAAGAAGGAGTGCCAATGCCACCTTTATGCACAAGTAGTCCTGCCAAGAAGGTCGTGGCCAGTGGGAAGCATTTGGAAGATAAAGTCAGCAATGCAGTGCTAATGTCCAAATCACCACAAAACATAAAATCGAAAACATTACAATAACATGCACATTGCGACACATTTTTTTAGATATAATAGCCAGCCGTAATATTTTCATAATACATTTATTTCAATGATCAATATTCTTTTTTTTGTACTGTTGTAAACAGTCTATTCCAGGATCAAAACACCACATACCACCTGCAGTACCGTCCCATCTAAATAAGGTTGAAAAACACTTCCCTATATGGTGCACTATTCAGGGCCTCACCATTTTCAATGGCTGTTCGCAGAGTCCACACATCTGGTTCCCCTATATTATGCACTACATACCCCACTGCCCTTCACTATCACTTCCCATGATGCACAGTGGTTTCCATCCTCCTTGGATTCAAAATCGCCACATCAGGTGACATCTCACGCGTGTCGCAATGTTGAAGCGACCGATACAAGGGCGATAAATTTTCCGGCTCATTTGACTTTCCAGATCATTAGTGTCCAAAATCACACCCTAGTAGGGAACTAGAGTGATCATGTTCAGTAGTTTCCGGGGGATTGAGGAATGAGCGAAACCAGTGGCTGCTTTCAGACCAGCCACAGAGACGGAAAACAGGCCCCACCACAACTGGGTGTGTCCTGAGTTCAGGTTTGCCAAATTTTACGGTAATCATCATATCCTTCCGCCAAAACCACAGCGGAAATCCCTTTTGTTTGCAATAACAAGGCTGTCGGTAAGCAGCGACGAGGAAAAGGCGAAAATAGGTTAATTGGGGGAAATAACATTTGGGGACACGTTCCCAGCGGCCTCTTTAGTGGGACATTTTGGAAAAGTGACAGCCAAGTATGTTTTGAACGTTGTGCAATGCCACCCAGGTCATCGTGTCCCTTAATCACACCTCAACCCAGCAGATTTAATCTGTTATTAAACAACATCTTTGACGTCACCCTCACTATCCATAAATGTTCAAGATAAGATGGTCTTTATCAATCCCACACCGGAAATCAGAGTGTCACAGCAGAAGGAAATTACAGTGATAAGCTTTTAAAATGAATGTAAGTAACTTATTTAACAAGAAAAATAAAGCTACATTTCTATGACCCCTTGTCACACTGAATGGTTTCCGTTGATTCAATATCGACAGCACGATTTGACTGTTCTCAGCGCCTAACGTCCGCTCAGTAAAGGGAATGAATCAGATAAGGAATTAGATAATGCATGCGAGCGCTTACTGTTGTAGGGGTTATTGTTGGTCTGTAGCCTGCAAGTGATGGCCTCCGTCACATCTTTCTTCTTCACACACTGAATGCCCAGGTTCTGAAAACTGAAACCATAGAACACAAAACAAAATGGCGGTCAGGCAACAATAACTTAACCATGAAATCACGGGCAATTTAGTGCCAAGGTACCGAGACCAATTCCTTGTAAGTAAATTATTTGTGTCAACATAATATAAAAGACATTGGTTAACGGGGACCTTTAGTGTCACACCACAATTTTGTAGATGACTACAGGTGATTCCCCACTTTGTTCCCCACTTTGTTTGTTTGCGGTTGACTGACACACATTTTAAAAGGGCCCTTATTTTCTTTTCAAAATCGACCCACTAGTGACATCACAAGTGGATGGTCAGGCCATCAGCAGGCCTACCGGTTGGTACAGTCCGACGACAGGCCTACCGGTTGGTACAGTCCGACGGCAGGCCTACCGGTTGGTACAGTCCGACGGCAGGCCTGCCGGTTGGTACAGTCCGACGGCAGGCCTACCGGTTGGTACAGTCCGACGGCAGGCCTACCGGTTGGTACAGTCCGACGGCAGGCCTACCGGTTGGCACAGTCTGACAGTAGGGTGAGGTGGCCCGTTTGTGATGTCACTAGTGGCTACCCCAGCCTGTGTGAGCGTTCCCCGCCCTACCTGTGGACGCTCCTGGCCCCCCCGCCCTACCTGTGGACGCGCCTGGCCTGCAGGTCCGCCTCGTAGTAGCCGTGCTTGCAGTCCTTTCCCACCAGCTCGTGGGGGTGGGGCTTGTGCGGCGCATTCTTTGTTACCAGGGAGATGCGGACACGCAGCGGCCCGCTGTAGTTATTCACCTGCCACACACACACACACACACACACACACACACACACACACACACACACTTGTAATTTAACCTAACATTCAACAATGAAACTTGTGCCAAAAAAACAACAGACAACCACGCAAACTTCATGATATCTTATAAAGCTTGTGTGGTTGTATGTTGTTGTTGTTGTTTTGGTTTCCGGTTGCCATGCTTGTTGTTTGTTCAAAGAACGGAAGTCACAAGGTTTTGCTTGGCTGACGATTATCAAACAGCTCATCATCGGTTGCGTCACAAAAGACAATTAAAACTATTAATAGAGGGAAGCTAAGCAGTAAGTAAAAGTAAAAAGGAGTACAGTAAAATCAAACCCAGATATCCACAACCCACACCAAACAGGGTGGGTGTTAGGCTCCATTCTGTTTTTGATGCTGAAAATAACCTAAGATGAATCCCGGAGTCAGAGTATTGCATTACGAAAAATCTTTTTAAAATAAAATGAAAAAAGGATATGAACATAATGAACCCCAGATTATGCATTTTCTAGGACCTCAACACCAAGCACATTTCTCAGCTATAACCAAACCCAGATGCAGGTGGGAAAGAAAACTTAAATCATAAATCTGCCACCATCACAGCCTGGGGGTTTGGACTTCCAGAAGACTATGAGGACCTAACAGAGCTCGCCTAGACTCCCGCGACCATCCAGATCGTATACATTCAGAATGAATATCAGCCTGCCTTCGGCCTCGGCAGCAACTCATTCTACTCTCTTTGCGCTTGTCGAATACGGTCGGAAGTGAAGTAAAAATTGTGGGAGGGTGGGTGGATGACAGCTGGTTTAAGCAGCCTCACCTGGCCCCGAGTCAGACTGATCAGACTCTGGGGCTGCGTCAGATGAAACCGTTTTAGATTGCACCTTCGATTGCATTCTGAAACCCTGCAGACCTCTCCTTGCTTTGTTTTGATCTAAATATCTCCCTTTTAATTGCGTATATTATGTTTTTACATTTTCAATTTTACTGGGGGGGGGGGGGGGGGGGGGGGGCTTACCCTGATGGCGGGGTGCGTCTTGGTGGTGTCGTTGGTCTTCTCCCCGGGGATGCTCCCGGCGGACCGCCCCTCACACTTGTAGCGGAAGCGCATGCCCCTCGCCTTGGGCTGTTCGATGATCTCCAGGTAGGGCTTACCTGGGGTCAGGGGTCAGGGTTAGGCTGGGGGGGGGGGGTCTTCAGATAAGATTGAGCCAACGTTATGCAGAATCTACGTCAGCCCCAGTTAGGGCGAAGTTGCACCAAAGATACACCAAAGCTACGTCAGAGATACGTTAAAATGGGTCCAGTCAAGAGAGAGGGGGTGGAAGAGATGGTGAGATGAAGAAAGTGATGATGAGGGTGAAAGAGGGAAGGATGTTGATTGCAGAGTAGTGGTGGGCAACCACAGGGTACCTCATGACTCGAGAAACATGGCCCACGATTCTGATAATATCGCGATGCAGCCATTCTGCGACAAGAGGTATATTGTTGGACAATCCTATAACGATGCATCACGATATGTCCAACTATTAATACAAAATGGATGTGAAAAGGTAAGGTGCTGGATTTCTGTCTTTATTCATGGTGCAAACAGCGTTTTTCCGTTACTCGTCTAGTAAGTTAACTTCCGTTCAAGTTTCCCTCTTTCGTGTGTCGAGCGCCACCTCGAGCAGAAATTAGGCAGTGACAACGGGGGCAGGGAAATCTAGAGCGCCTTATTGGATGATTCAAAAATCGATATTTGGCGCCGGCATATCGATTCTCACATCGCACGAAAAGGGTGACGATATAGCGCGGTATCGATATTTTGTCCCAACCCTATTTCAGAGGGAGAGTAAGAGGTGTTCAGATTGCGGAAAAGAGAGCGAGAGAGAGTTACGACAGAGAGAACAAGAGTGAGCGGGGGGTTCCTCACTACTGCTCTCTCCGACACAAAGAGAATGAGACGGAGACAAAGACGGAGCGAGACCGAGCCAGACAGGGAGAGATCGAGATTTTCCAAGAGTTGGACCTGACCTGTGATTGCACGTGACTCAGTCGGTTAATGGATCCTACTTTTGTACATCAAGCTCCGTTTGTTTGTTTTTTGTTAGCGGATGTGCTGAGAGTCAAACAAATTCTGCTTCGTCATGTTTATTTATATATTAAAATTTGAACTCACTCCAGTGCAAATCATCGCAATGCATCCTTTCCGCACTCCAGACAGTAGGTGACAAGGATGCCAAACATGTGCGCGAGTGTGTGCGCGAGTGTGTGTGCGAGTGTGTGTGCGAGTGTGTGTGCCACATTCCAGAAATCCTTGACAGCAAAGAGGATCTTTGTGGGGGAAAACTCTGTAATTTATTATCAATGCTGGAATTCATTAATTCACCAAATATCTCACTATTCATTTATCAGACTGACCCACAAAAAAAGAAACACGACATAACTATGAAATGTTGTCATCTATCCAGAAGCATCTGACTCATTCGGTTACAGTGTAGTCAGGACAATAAAAAATACACTGGCAGGAGAATGTCACTATTTGCACGAAAGCTTACCCTTCTTGGAAATAGGACACAATATTGCTCTATACAAGTAGCAGATATTATGAAAACATTTTCTGGAACAAATTGGTCTTACTTGGTTGTTGGTTGTTCATCGGAGACGGCTGACCCCAACCATACACCGCTGGGGAGAGAGGGACAAAGTATGAATAAAATAAATATGTTTAAGTAATGTAGATTCTACATTACACATTCAATAACCACTTTTTTATGTTAGTCACGAACAGGGATATTACAAACTGTTTTTATTGTAGTTCCTTTTAAATTGTTGCTTGTTTTTTTGCGCAATAAGTCGTTTGGTGTCTTTAAAATACCTGCAGTAATATAATGGATTAATCATGGTTTTCCTTTCCAAGTAAAAATGCCCCTAGTTTGCTGCAAAAATGTGATTTGGTTTCAGATCATTATCAAAAACCATACTTTAATCTTTTCCAGACAAAAGTAACAAAAAGACCTCACCAGGATTGTCGGTGATCACTCTGATGACTCAAAATATTTGACAGACACTAAACGAGTCATCGGAAAAAAACAAGTGACATATGAACACAACAATAGTCATACATCTGGCTGGGACAAAATAAAAACTGGTATTGAGTCTTGAGTGACATGACACTAGACCAAACATCGGATATCTGATGCTCTCCAAGCTCTGACACAGCCCTCCTCTCATCTCTGATATTAGTTTGCTCTCGTTTTGGTCGTGCTCTCGTTTAGGCCCTCATTAAGGTTGAAAAGGGAGGGCAGAAATCGAGCCTTAGCCGTCCCATACACACATACTTTCTCCTCAAATTCAATGAAATACTAAGAATAAGAGGCAGGGATAATGGCAGGCTGGAAAACAAAACAAAGGGTGTAATCATATTGGGGTCACCTCCCCTTTATTTAGGAAAAACGATCCAGTACCCCATTGTACTTCCCGTGTATGTGAGGGTGCTCCCGACTGGTTAAAGTTACACTCTATGTCTGTGTGTGTGGGTGTGTTGGTGTGGATGTATCTGGCCAACTATCCTCTTAAAAGGTACCCTTGTTGGCTGAATATAAAAACCTCAGGCAAGTTTTCCAATTCAATCAAAAAACAATTCACTTCCAAGTTATAACATGCCGGTCTCCTTGTATCTTTTAAGTATTTGTTCATTCATATTAATAAACAGAATAAAGGCGATGTTATTGGCATAGTACAATCCGAATAAATCAAAACCAAACGCAGATACATAGCCATTTGCTTGTATGTGGCTATAGTCTGATGTGTCACTGCACCTGAAAACAGTTAACAGTTTGCCTAACCTGTCAGTAAATACAGATTCAAACACCATCTCTACATCTATAAAGACGCATTTAAACACAACTTATAAGAGGGATATGAGATATTAACATAGAGAGAATAAAGATTTTGTTTGCAGAACCATAATTACATTCTCAGGCCTCGGCATTAAATATAGGCCGTATTAACACTTATAGGGGCGCAAAACGGATGTTTGGAATTTGGAGCCAGATTGTGGTGTTTTGTTTATATATTGGCCTTCTTGTGAGGCAATAGCAGCAGAATAGGCGCGTGTTAGTCCCAAGCCACGCAGGCCTGCCCAGTCCGCCTCTGCCTGTTCAGCAAAGTACCCCGGACAGGTGTCACGGCGCAGTCACTGCTAACTTACGGCAACAACCGATAGTGAACCGTCGTTGATTTTGACCAATTTTTTGTTCAACACATAAACGCAAACTTCCGACTGTGTGTCAAGGAGGTAGAAGCCCGAGAAGTGATCTCCATTTGAGACGGACTCCTCCTGCGCCACTTAGCACAAAGCCAACGGGGGCTTCCCTTCATCTCGGTCTTGTTTCGCGCAAATAAGCGTTCACCAAACATGCCCAAACTCTTCATGCAACAGCGCGTTATGTCCACCTACCGTCCGTGATCATAGCTCAGCTCCGTGTGAATCCTATCCCAGGAGAATCAGTGAATCAATCGATCGACTGTCGTTTTGGGGTATATAGGTGATGTAACCACTGCAGCTACATTCACACGCACACTCGCATACACACAAAAACAAGTTTCCACAGAGTTCTTTGACAGTGGCTTTTTTTCTGAAGCCTCCTTGCCTTCACTTCGGACGAGACGAGCGCAACAAGTTAACCACCGCCCACCAGTGTTGCCAGATTGGGACATATTTCCAGCACAATCTGGCTAAAGCGCGCTGCAGCCAGGATTGCCAGATTGTGCAGGAAATATGTCCCAATCTGGCAACCCTGCTGCCCAACCTCGCTCTCTCTCACTTTGCGGAAATACCCCTATTATGACGCACTTTAAAGGAGCAGAGAAATAAAAGTCATGTTTGGGGAGAGGCTACCGACAGCACTAACCCTACCCAATAGGATACCTGGGGAGGCTTTTGTATGAATGTGATCAATCAGAAATGTGGATTCATTAGACATTTGGATTATTTTCTATAAGTATCAAAAGAGTCGATTCTTGATAAAGGCCTATGAGATTGGGTTTGTTCAGGGTCTAGTTGACCTTAGTATGGAGGTCTATTATAAAGGTAATATAGGATGTCAGTTAACCTGTTTAAAAAGTTACTATCCAATTTTTATATACAAAAATCATGTCCGGCAGTAGTATCGCTTAACCACAAGGATGCGCCAAAAGTCCAAATATCATAATATCATCAGTCCAAGGCCATCAATATTTTCTATTCTATACATTACATTAAAGTAGAGGATGATTGCATCGGGATTTAATAAAATAAGAGCTGTATTAGGTTTACCATTCCACATCGGATATTTGTATTTTAATTCAGTTTTATTGTGTTTTACATATATGAATAATACATAAAAAATATAATCCAAGTTTAGTTTATTGTATGAAAAGCTGCACGACTATAACATATTTACACGTTTCAAAGTAGAGGACACACACATACACTCACATGCACGCGCGCACGCACACGCGCGCACACACACACACACACACACACACAAACACACACGCACACACACACACACGCACGCACTCCCCCGCAGTGTGTGTGCATTCCGGGACACGGAAGCGGCTCCCCACCGCCCCCTGCTGGCAGCACCGGCCGCTGCTCCCCACCGCCCCCTGCTGGCAGCACCGACTCCTACCGCTCGGCTCACTACACAAATGGCGGAGGGGGACTTGGACGTGGATTCGCTGATCTCCAGGCTTCTAGAGGGTGAGTTTCACTTACTTGTTTTCACGTTGAATTGTTTGCCGGAGAGAATGTACACATGGATGCGGGGGTGTGAGGGCACCGATCGGGGATATAGGAGGCTTGCTGTGTCGGTTGTTTAAAGGGGGTTGTTGAAGCTGGCAGTCCCGTCTCTCAATACCAAACATAGGCACACCTTTCGCCCCAACCACCGCCTTCCACCGCCCCTGTTACAATGTATTTTTTCTATATGGCAACAGTGTATTATAACAGGGAGCAAGAATGTTGATAATTGAGACACGGTTTAGTTATTGAATTTAGTATAAAGTGTTGCATTCTATCAGTCCTGGTTAGAAAGTTCCTGACTTAAGCCTCACAGTCAGTCTCTACAGGGCATAGATTCAATTCCCAAACCTTCAGCCATAATGTCATCTTTAAATATAGTTGCTATGATGTCTCTTCCCGGGGATATAAAAGTTGCATAATGACAGCCCTAACTTAAAGATGTAACTATAATAAAAAGAAAAGTATGTGGAATAGTAAAGTGAAATCTCTGGATCCTATGAGTTTCTGGTCAGCTGTTTGCACTAATGGTGTAAATATGGAATTCAGAAGTAGGCTGCTTATAAGAGATTACATTTTGTACGGAACACTGTTGGGAGAAGCTCTCTTTAACCATGTATTCTAGTCTCAAGAGCCTGTTTTAAGAGAACAATGCGGTTAATAGTATTTGGTTTAGTCAACAGTGTTTCGAAGACCGCTGTCTAATACCAAGACAGTGTACTCTCTGTCTGAGGAATTGTGTGTGGCACACACACACACACACGCACACACACACACACACACACACACACAAATGGAAAAATACATTTTTGCAGCCCACACGAATGAGCAAACTTTGTCCAGATCAACAGAGAATTTGCATATTTCATTCAGCTCATTAGTGATTAGAGGTTGTATGTTCTGTGGACATGTGGCTTGTTTTTACAATTATTAATGATAATGGTGTTAATATTTGATACTACTTTTTGTAACTCCAACGAAGAAAAAGACAATTCTCATCCGTGGCCCATCAATAGAGTGTGTATTACTGGTGATTACTGAATAATGTTTTGCAAAGACTTCAAGAAAGCAGCTGTTTTGAACTTCATTCTCCAAACCTTGGTGAATTCACTCAGTATCCATTGATGGATCACCAATCCATTGTTGATACATGTTTTAGTCTTTAATATATTATCTACTCTGTTACATGGTGACCCTTCGTATGGCTGTTTCCTCTGAACTACAATGAACGGAACAAACATTATTTGTTGGAATCACTGCTGTGTCTAGCTATCTGTGCTCGGTATGAGGTTAGCATACCGGCTAGCACTAGCATATTGTAGCATCTCTGAGACAATAATAGGAACCCTTACACCTCTTGCCCACTGCATCCGTCCGTTGACGGATCCCATTGACTTTGAACGGGGCGGAGCCGCAATGCATTGTGGATCCATCCGTTCCGTTGGATCCGTCGGCTCCGTCAAGATGTTGAAAAATGTTCAACTTTTCAGGCAGCGACGGATCCGTCATCCAATCAGATGATCGTGTATGCTCGGGCGTGGCTGACGGATGCCTCTGCAAAGACTACCCCCCCCCATCTGTCAGCCACGCCTTCCGTCGTCCGTTGACGGACGGGGCAGTGGGCAAGAGGTGTTAATCTGAAATAGAGAGGAGTTTGTGTGTGTGTGTGTGTGTGTGTGTGTGTGTGTGTGTGTGTGTGTGTGTGTGTGTGTGTGTGTGTGTGTGTGTGCGTGTGCGCCCCCTTCCTGTCACGCAAGCCTCTCTGGTGATGGCTGATGTCTCTCTCTCTTTCTCTCTCTCTCTCTCTCTGGCTCACACACAAATCCACGCCTCACCTTAAACCCTGATTTTGGTGGTGTGTTAGTGTGTGTGATTAGTACCTAATCTGATCCTCCCCTGGGGAACCACCCAATGTTAACAGACTGTTTGAATCTTTTCCTGTCTGCACAGTGCATTGCAGCAGAGCTTCGTACTTAAAAGTTATTCGAAGGCTTTATCACTCAAAACACACTCACTGGCGCAAAAGACTGCAGTCGGCGACTGAAGGACAGGACAGTGTGGGTGGGGTGGAGAATGACCTGTGTTTGAATTTCTATGTATTTCTTTGTTAGTCGCCCATTTATTGAACTCCAGCTCATTCCCTTTTATATTTGATTTCGGGGTGTCTGCACAAAAGTGTGTGTGTGTGTGTGTGTGTGTGTGTGTGTGTGTGTGTGTGTGTGTGTTGTCTGCTTGCACAATGTTGGCCTAAGTCGGTCCTAAGCCGAATCTACCGTTTCCACCAGCAACCACCTGCGACAGTGCCTTGCTCACGGGCCTCACGTCGGTCTGTTGGTTTGGGGCGGGGAGCCGGGCACCTCAGCGCATCCCAGCAGGCAGTGTGTGTGTCCCCGGGCCCCCCTAAGCCTTTGTAAGGCCAGCTTTACCAGCACCACCACCACCACCACCACCAGCAGCAGATATACAACAACAGCAGCTCTGTGTCCTGGCTGGCATGGCAGGCAGGATTCTGTAGGGCTCCGCCCACACAGCACCCTGGCTCTAGAGTGGGAGGGAGGGAGGGAGGGAGGGAGGGAGGGAGGGAGGGAGGCTGGGGGGGAGAGGGAAAGAGAATAAGAGTGGAGGAAGGAGGGGAAAAAGAAGGAGGAGAGAGGGAAGGAATGAGAATGTGAGATGACAAGAGAAAGAGAGGAGGGAGGGAGAGAGAGATAGAGAGAGGGACCTATAAACAGAACGGATAGGGACAGACAAAGAATGAAAATGGAAAGTTCAGCCATTAAGTTTCTTTCTTGTTGGCCAAAGCCCTGAGCCAACATGAACCCGAGGGGGGGGGGGGGGGGGGGGGGGGCGGCAGAGGAGAGAGAGAGAGAGAGAGAGAGAGAGAGAGAGAGAGAGAGAGAGAGAGAGAGAGAGAGAGAGAGAGAGAGAGAGAGAGAGAGAGAGAGAGAGAGAGAGAGAGAGAGAGAGAGAGAACAGAGACCTCCAGCATTCGGTGCTGATGATAACGCCCCCTCGCGTTACTAGAGAGCACATGCTGTACTGTGTGTGTGTGAGAGATTCAGTCCCCCACCCCACCCTTACGATGGGGGGCTCAAAGACACAGTGGTGTGTGTGTGTCACACTGCAATGGAATCAACAATAATGGCAGAGCATCTTCAGGCAAAACAATCACACCACACACATGCAAACTTCTCCCCCCCCCCCACTCCTGCCCCAAAGCACACACACAACCACCCCTGGGACGACGAAAGGCACAACTGTCACCACAGCTTTTGACCGACAGACGGTGAACATTTTGATTGAATTGATCATTTATACTTTAACTTTTCTTTATCGCCTTCTCTGTTTTCGCTCTTTGTTGTTTTGGTCTTTTGTCCGTCCTCTATGTCCTGTCCCTCTTTCACCAGCCTGTTTTTGTATTTACTCGAGTCTCTCACTCGTTCTCTCACCACAAAGGCGGCCATTTATGCCGCTTGACATTTTGGGGGCGAAACAAATGTGCGCGCAGAAAGAGAAACGCAGCTCTGAGATCGCATCGCTGGGATGGTTCGCCCCCGCTCTCCCTCTGTTCCTCGCCTCTCCTCTCTCGTCCTCTTCTCCTCTCGCCCCCTCTCTCTCCCTCCAGGCTTCCCTCCTAGTCCCATCCCCCTCTCCTTTTCTTTCTCCCCCTCCGTCCCTCCCTCCTTTTCCCTCTCTCCAACCCTCAATCCTTTTCTCCCCCTCCATCCCTCCCTCCTTTTCTCCCCCTTTTCCCTCTGTTTTACTAGTTTAGTGTTTTGCTATTCTACATTCATAGTGGTGGTTTGGGGGTCAACATTTTCCACTTTCCTCGTTCTCAGAGAGAGCGAGAGAGAGAGAGAGAGCGAGAGAGAGACTTGTATTGTCTCTCTCTCCGAGCTCCAAGGGTTGGTTGGAGCTGGAGGGTGGAGGGTATGGCCGGGTGGTTGCCTGGTTTCAACCTCACTATCATGCTGGTGTGGAGGACCAATCAGTTCGGGGGGTGGGGGTAAAAGCCCAAATCCTGACGATGCAGATGTTTCTGCTGACAGGTCAGAGGACCACACAGAGCATAAAAGATGCAGAGTCACACCTGTTTAGGATTCACCCTACCCTCTCCAGCTCCTCCAACCACCGTCCTCCATGACTACAGAGAAGAAGAGCAAGTGGAGTTTCAAGGACACAACTTGTTGTTGGTCCATTTCAACAGAATGTTTCCAAACCCTAAGCATATTAGCGTTTTAGCTCTATAAGCGAGGCTAGAGCTGAAATGTGGTGGCTGATAGCCATTCTCTCCCTCATATGAAGCCTGGGCTTAGAAACGCACATGGAGAAACACACACTGTGGCACCCCTGTGCCCCGAATGTCAATGCCCGGTAGGAACCACACAGGAGTCGAGGTTTACAGCCGCAGTCGGCGTTTATTCTGAGGACGTGCGACACTCTAAGAGTAAATATGGCTGAGCTAGGGTCTCCGCGAGCCTCGTAGTCTCTGGCGTACTCGTGTCGTTCTTGTCTCCGTTCTTCCCGTGTCGGTCCCCCGCTCCCCTTTTTGGGGTCTCTGTCCACGTGTCCTCCCACTGGCCAGGTGTCCCTCATCCGGCTGATTGGGTGGGGGGTTGTGCTGCTCTCTGTCGCCGGCTGGTGGATGGCGGTGGTATACGCCCTCCACCACGAACCCCCGGACCCTCCCGGTGGGGGTCGGGATGCCACACTCCTTCACCGCTTGATGAAGCCCCCGGTCGGCTGGGTCCCAACCCAGGCAGGCATCCCGGCGTGACAGGGCATCGGCGTTGGTGTGCTCCTTGCCCGGTCGGTGGTCCACCTTGAAGTGGAAGTCCTGGAGGGCCAAGAACCACCTCGTTACCCGGGCATTGGTGTCCTTGGCGCTGGCCATCCATTTCAGGGGGGCGTGGTCGGTGACCAGGGTAAACTCCCGACCTATCAGGTAGTACCGGAACTTACCCACGGTCCACTTGATGGCCAGGGCCTCTTTCTCCACCGTGGAGTAGTTCCTCTCATTGGGCAGGAGTTTCCGGCTGATGTAGGTGATTGGGTGCTCGTCTCCGGCCCGGACCTGGGACAGCACTCCCCCCAGCCCTACTTCCGAAGCGTCTGTGTGCACAATGAGGGGGAGAGAAAAGTCAGGGGTTATGAGCACCGGCTCCGAGCATAGGGCTTCGCGGAGGGTTCCGAAGGCCTTCTCGGCCGCCTCGGACCACCGGACTCGGTCGGGCAAGGCCTTCCGGGTCAGGTCATTGAGGGGGCTGGCCAGCGTGGCGAAGCCGGGTATGAATCGCTGGTAATACCCTACCAGCCCGAGGAACGACTTCACCTGTTTTTTCGAGGTGGGGCGGGGCCAGTCCCGGATGGCGGCCACCTTGCTCTCCTGCGGCCGTACGTTTCCCCGCCCTACCCGGTACCCCAGGTAGGCCGTCTCCTCCAGCCCGAGGCGGCACTTGGCCGGGTTGGCGGTTAGACCGGCCCTCCGTAGCTCCCCCAACACGGCCCGCAGCTGCCGGAGGTGGATGTCCCAGCTGTCGCTGTGGATGATTATGTCATCGATGTATGCGGCGGCGTAGGCCCGGTGAGGCCGTAGGAGCTGGTCCATCATCCTCTGGAACGTGGCCGGGGCCCCGTGGACGCCGAAGGGGAGGACGGTGTACTGGTACAGGCCCCCCGGGGTCGCGAACGCCGTCTTCTCCCGGGCGGTCCGGGTCAGCGGCACCTGCCAGTACCCCTTGGTTAGGTCCAGGGTCGTGAGGTATCTGGCGGGCCCGAGGCGCTCGATTAGCTCGTCCACCCTGGGCATGGGATAGGCGTCGAACTCTGAGGCCTCGTTCAGCCTCCGGAAGTCGTTGCAGAACCTGACCGTCCCGTCAGGTTTGGGCACGAGGATGACTGGGCTGGACCAGGCGCTGCGTGACTCCTCGATGACTCGGAGCTGGAGCATTCGTCCCACCTCCTCCTGGATGGCCTCCCGCCGGGCTTCTGGGATCCTGTAGGGGGGAACTCTCACCGTTACCCCTGGTGCCGTTCGGATATCGTGGTGGGTGACCGTTGTTCTCCCTGGGACCTCCGAGAACACGTCCTGGTGCTGCAACACTATCTCCTCGAGGTCCTGCTTCTGGGCCGGGCTGAGGTCCTCTCCTACCGGAACCACCGGGAATTGGCCTCGGGCCGCCAGCGCCGGGGGTGCCGGGTCTGGCGGATCCACTCCCCCCCTCCACTGCTTCAGGATGTTGATGTGGTACAGCTGGGTGGGCTTGCGTCTCCCGGGCTGTCGTACCCGGTAGTTCACCTCCCCCACTCGTTCGACCACCTCGTATGGCCCCTGCCATTTGGCCAGGAATTTGCATTCCGCCGTGGGGACCAGGACCAGCACCAGGTCTCCGGGGCGGCAGGTCCGCAGCTGGGCCCCCCTGTTGTAGACCCTCGCCTGGGCCTGCTGTGCTCGCCGTAGGTGGTCCCGCACGATGGGCCACACTCTGGCCATGCGGTCCCTCACCTGCTCTACGTGGTCCAGCGTGGTGCGGTGGGGGGACGGCTGGCTCTCCCAGGCCTCCTTGGCCAGGTCCAGGATTCCCCGGGGTCTCCTCCCGTACAGCAGCTCGAACGGGGAGAAACCGGTGGAGGCCTGGGGTACCTCCCGTACGGCGAACAGGACATGGGGCAGCAGCTGGTCCCAGTTCTTCCCGTCGGCATCCATGGCCTTTCTCAGCATCTGTTTCAGCGTTTTGTTGAAACGCTCCACGAGGCCGTCCGTCTGTGGGTGGTACACGGAGGTCCGGAGCTGCTTGACCTGGAGTAGGCTAAGCAGTTCCTTAAACACCCGGGACATAAAGCACGATCCCTGGTCGGTCAGGACCTCCCTGGCTATCCCCACCCGGCTAAACAGAAGCATGAGCTCCTTGGCTACCGCCTTGGCTGTGGCCGCGCGAAGGGGTAGGGCTTCGGGGTACCTGGTGGCGTAGTCCACCAGCACTAGGATGTACCGGTGTCCCCGGCTGGTTTTGGGGAGGGGCCCCACGATGTCGAGGGCTATCCGGTCGAACGGGGTTTCTATAAGGGGCATGGGAATCAGGGGGTTTCTGGCCGTGGCTCGAGGGGCTGCCCGCTGACACTCGGGACACGCCTGGCAGTGCTGCTCTACATCCCTTTTTACCCCTGGCCAGTAGAACCTCGCTAAAACCCGGTCCCGGGTTTTGTCCATGCCCAAGTGGGCTCCCAGGAGGTGTGTGTGGGCCATAAAGAGCACCTTGCTGACATACGGTCGCGGGACCACTAGTTGTTCCCTCACCCCGCCCTCTCCCGCCACTACTCTGTATAGCAGTCCCCCCCTGGTGCTGAAGTGTGGGTGTGGTGGTTGACTCACCGAGTCCCGCGCCTGTCCGTCGTGGGCCAAGACGTGGCTCCAGGCGTGTTTCAGCGCCTCGTCTCGGAGCTGGGCCGTGGCGAACTGGCCGGGGCGGGTCGAGCCTTCCCCCCCTTCCGGCAGGAAGTCCGAGAACTCGGTGAGGGGGGAACTCTCCGGCGCCTCCGGGGGGTCCGTTCGGGAGGGGGCCGGGAGGGTTTCCGGGGGGCCGGCGGGGTCCGGCGTCCCAGCGCCGGTGGGTCCTCCCGCCGCTCGGATCGGGGACCCCGGTGGGGAGGGCCCGTTCCCCGCCGAGTCCTGGTCTTCCTCCGTTCGCCCTCCGTGGGAGGACGGGAGCCTGGTAGCCCCGTAGGCCTGTCGCGCCCCCTTCAGCCCTCTGCGTGGTGGTTCTCTCCGGCTCCGGCGTTCTCGCGCGGGGTCCCATAGCCGGTGGAAGATCGGGCAGTCCCTCCCGATCAGCAGCGGTACCGGGAGGTGGGGTACGATCCCGGCCCGCGTCGTGAACGTCCCGTGCGGGGTCCGTATGACGACGTGGCAGGTCTCGTACGTCCGGGTGTCCCCGTGCACGCAGGCCACCTCCATGGGGGCCCCTTCCTTCCCGCCCGCCAAGTCGGGGCGGAGGAGAGTGACCACGCTCCCGGTGTCCACGAGGGCCTGCGTGTCCCGGTTCATCACCCGCGCCGGTATGGTCGGGCTCCCTGTCGTCCCCTGCGCCCAACAGGTCGCCAGCATGCAGGGCCGGTTCGCCCCCGGATCCGCGTCGGCCGACGGCATCGACACATCTCGGTTCCCCGGGCAGTCGCGAGCGAGGTGGCCGGGTTGGCCGCACCCGTAGCAGCGCCTCCACTCGCTCCTCTCCTGTCTCCAGCTCGGCGGGTCGGGGATGTGTCTCGCGGCCCCAGCCGCGGGTCCTCGCGGGACCCGGCGGGTCTCGGCGCGTCGTGGGGTGGTCCAGGTTCGGGCGCTCTGTTGGGCCACCTGCCAGTTCTCCAGTCGCCGGACCAGGTCGTCGACGGTGTCGGGGTGGTGGTGGGCCATCATCTGTCGCGCGTCCGGCGGGAGTCGGCGGAGCGTGTGGTCTATGATCACCCGATCGATGGGGCTGGGCCCTTCCCCCGCCGTCAGCCACCGCTTCACCAGCCGAGTGAGCTGGGCGATCTGTGTTCGGACGGCGCCCCGGTCGTCGAGCCGCCAGTCGGCGACACGTTGTGCGCGGGCCGCGAGGTTGTGGCCGTAGTAGGCCAAGATCGCCTGTTTGAGGGTCGAATACTGCCGGGCGGCCTCCGCCGGTAGGTCCTGGCTCGCCTGCTGGGCGGGCCCGGTGAGGAACGGGGCCAAGATATGGGCCCACTGCTCCTCCGGCCAGCTTTCCCTCTGGGCGGTCCGCTCGAACATCTCGAGGTAGGCCTCCACGTCGTCGTCGGGGCCCAGCCTCGAGAGCCGGCTGGTCGGGGCGGTGGTCGAGGCGGCGGCCGCGGCCGCGGTTGCATCGGCGGTCGCGGCGGACTGCTGGGTGAGCCGTAGTACGGCCTCGCGGAGCAGGGCTAGGCTCTCCGCGGTCTCCCGCTGCTGCTGCTGGGCGAACGTCGCCGCACTCTCCTCCGGGTGCTGCATGTCGGCTGAGGGGGGTTGTAGCGGGGGTCGTCAGGTTGCCCGCGTCCTCCACCATATGTGGCACCCCTGTGCCCCGAATGTCAATGCCCGGTAGGAACCACACAGGAGTCGAGGTTTACAGCCGCAGTCGGCGTTTATTCTGAGGACGTGCGACACTCTAAGAGTAAATATGGCTGAGCTAGGGTCTCCGCGAGCCTCGTAGTCTCTGGCGTACTCGTGTCGTTCTTGTCTCCGTTCTTCCCGTGTCGGTCCCCCGCTCCCCTTTTTGGGGTCTCTGTCCACGTGTCCTCCCACTGGCCAGGTGTCCCTCATCCGGCTGATTGGGTGGGGGGTTGTGCTGCTCTCTGTCGCCGGCTGGTGGATGGCGGTGGTATACGCCCTCCACCACGAACCCCCGGACCCTCCCGGTGGGGGTCGGGATGCCACAACACACACACACACACACACACACACACACACACACACACACACACACACACACACACACACACACACACACACACACACACACACACACACACACACTCTAAAATGCAGGTGAACACACACAGCTGTGTGGCTGGTTGTCCTACTTTTCTTTTACGGCTTTTGTACAAACCCATTTAATTGTAATGCTGCAGCTCCCATTCCCTCTCTGTCCTACCTGTTCCACCCTCGCCTCCAGTGTGTGAGGCAGCGTCTGCATAGTTTTGAGTGTGTCCTTCTGGGGCGTCCTTGACGGGAGTGATGCAACGTGGTTCAGCCTCGCTTAGTTTGGCTGAACGCACACTGAGGGGGGGGGGGGGCTTTGGGTGTCTGGGTCCGTCAGCCTACAGTCAAACCTCATCATCCTCGAGCAAGCTGGCCCCTGCACCCCCTCCGAGTCCTTAACGGCCTGGCTCTGAACCCACCGCAGGTCACTCTTTGGATAAACGTTTCTCCTTAGTGACTAAGCAGCTCCTCAAGAAGCTCTCGGGCCGCTCTGAGTGACAGGCCCACCTCCCTCCTCCTCCAACCAGCAGCGCCTATATATGGTAATGCATCCCAAGACCTGCCTGATGGTGATTCTATCTTTCTCCCTCGACCCCTGTTTTCTCCCCCCCCCCCCCCCCACTCTCCCTATCTCTTTCTTTATCTCTTTTCGTCTCTCTCGCTCTCGCTTTCCCTCCACATCTCTGCCTTTCTCCAGACTTTCCCTCCTCTTCTTGGCTCGGGACTTGCTTGCCCTAAGAAACTTCTATTTAAGGAGGTTTTTTTTCGGCTGTTAATGAACGGAAAACTGTGGGCTTGGTGACCCCCTGAGCCCGGCCGAGGAAGGGGAAAGTGTTCTGCAACAACAAGAGACACTGGGCCTAATTTAGGCATTCAAACAACATGGCAGCCTGCTACATTGTAACTACACGTTCACATTTAAAGTTAAACTGGATTTGTAATTTGAGATGCAAAGAGCAGATGAAAGAAAATATATACTATAACTTCACTCAATTCAATGAAGAGTGACTAACTACCCTTGGATTCCTCAGCGCGCACACACACACACACACACACACACACACACGCACACACACACACACACACACACACACGCACACACACACACACACACACACACACACACACACACACACACACACACACACACACACACTTACTTTCCAGAAGACCATACACGCTTGTAAGCAGGGAAGCATAACGCTGCCAAATTAGGAGTGATGGATCACATCGTGGGGATTCCCATGGAATGACTCCTGCACAATTCTGCCCTTCTTGGCTCCTGTAAGACTGTTACTGTACTACACACACACACACACACACACACACACACACACACACACACACACACACATACACATACACACACAAAAAACACTATCATACACACACAACCTTGAACATGGCCAACATGAAGTTCAGCTCCAGATAAAGCAGCTGTTTTATTGAAGGATTTCTTCCATGACAGACAATGATGTGTGTGTACACTGTGTTGCATTCCAGATTACATTGTGTGTGCCTGTGTGATTTGATTAAACAAGGTGTGTGTGTGTGTGTGTGTGTGTGTGTGTGTGTGTGTGTGTGTGTGTGTGTGTGTGTGTGTGTGTGTGTGTGTGTGTGTGTGTGTGTGTGTGTGCCTTTTCTTTGCTGAGTTAATACAGTCATGTCAACGCATCACAGCAGGGAGGAGTCTATACACAGCTTTCGGCTGTGGTTATTCAGGGTTTGAACCCAGTACCATTCCTCTAGTATGTCCCGGGGCTTCAGTACTAAGGTACCCACTAGCGCACCAATAACGCCCCTCCCCCTCCTGGTCACTGTGTAAACTGTTGCATGCTTAATGGGGGAAGTCCAACCTTTAGTCTAAATATAGAGCTACTGCTCCCCACTCACTGTGTGTGTGTGTGTGTGTGTGTGTGGCTGTGGGAGAGAACTCACTGTGTGGCTCTGGAAAACAGCCCGCCTGATAAATGACTTAATAGTCAAATAGTTTGAACACACCCAAACAAACAAACACACGGACACGGACTGGAGTGATACATATGCACACACATGGCAACTCCTTCCTGAAAGCCTTAGGAGTGAATCGAACGTCCCCATAGGTCACTCAAGCACCTCACCTCACAGACGAATAGGAACACCAGCTATGCGGAAACACGTCTGGTAAGACATGGCAGACTCAAGGGGGGTGAAGTCAGAGGGTCTCTCAACACTCGACTCTCAGGATATCTGGTGTCTTCCCGTACAGCACAATGGAGGGAAGCCTTCCTGTCCTGAGTAGGATATCTGAGCCACCATTGATCTAAACCAATTAGGCCCTACATGTGTTTGGGTTTTTGGACGGGCCCCCAGCTGTATATGGTTATGAATCTTGAAGGGGCCATAACAAATCCATCAGACTTTAACATACGACAATAAACCAAGAAACATTGGAGGGAATTATCAATGTTTTACCGCAAAGCCTCATTGAAGAAACTGACAGACCAAGGGCTCACCGACAAACCGTCTTTTAAGGGGACCATCCGATCAAAGCATTGCGGACATCAATCAGACCTGAAATACTGTCAAGGTACGGGTCAAATCAAGACTCCTGTATCTTGGCAGGACAGAAAACGCATTCTTCCTTTTCCTAAGATTTTCACAAGATAAATAAGGGCGAAACGAAATCTGGGTACTGAAGGCTTGTGTTGCATATATGCTTTTAATATCATTTCTGGTTTGAACGTTGGCTCACTGTTAACGATGATGGATATAAGCCAGATATCTAAAGCTGGCTCGCTTGAGTTGTAATGAATATTTTGTAGTACAAAGTTGAAAGTTTGACTAATTCCAAGGTCTTATTCTGTATATAACTTGCCAATCCATAAGATCTAAACGCTAGCAACGCCCATGTTCTATTTCCAGCCAGACTTGTTGGCTAAACTTTAGCTCCTGTATTTTGGTTTAAAGGTCATCTTGCAGTACGCCAATGCTACGTGTCACAGGGGCTTCTGACAAGACGAGCGTGCTACCTTCCACCGACTGTTTCCACCTCCATGCTCACCATAACCTTCTGCTTTGGTCTCTTTTTACATAAGCACCTGCATATTCTCCTCCCTCTCTGTCAAGTCCAGTCAAATGCTGTTTTATTTAGCCCTTTAATCACAGCTACAGTCTCGAAGGGCTTGACAGGCCCACATTATACCAAACTTCAAACCCTGATCCCTCTAAAGGCCAAAGGGAAAAACTCCCCAAAGCCAGAGGGAGGAAACCTTGAGAAGCAACATAATAGTCTGAACAGCATAGTCTGAACAGCATAGTCTGGTGGTTAGGGTGTTCAACTGCTCAGCAAGCAAGACACCCCTACCAACCTGCTCCTCAATGACCTGTCTCTATATCCACTGTCTAACCCCTACCTGCTCCTCAATGACCTGTCTCTGTATTCACTGTCTAACCCCTACCTGCTCCTTAATGACCTGTCTCTGTGTTCCCTGTCTAACCCCTACCTGCTCCTTAATGACCTGTCTCTGTATTCACTGTCTAACCCCTACCTGCTCCTTAATGACCTGTCTCTGTGTTCACTGTCTAACCCCTACCTGCTCCTCAATGACCTGTCTCTGTATTCACTGTCTAACCCCTACCTGCTCCTTAATGACCTGTCTCTGTGTTCCCTGTCTAACCCCTACCTGCTCCTTAATGACCTGTCTCTGTGTTCCCTGTCTAACCCCTACCTGCTCCTTAATGACCTGTCTCTGTATTCACTGTCTAACCCCTACCTGCTCCTTAATGACCTGTCTCTATAATCACTGTCTAACCCCTACCTGCTCCTTAATGACCTGTCTCTATAATCACCGTCTAACCCCTACCTGCTCCTTAATGACCTGTCTCTGTATTCACCGTCTAACCCCTATCTGCTCCTTAATGACCTATATATTCCCTGATTGACTTTTTTTAGACTGGACGCTTTGGATACTAAATGTGAGATACTAAATGGTAACCAGGGAGACAGGGATGGCTAGTTGGGCGACGGGTGCCTCCTGTGCAGACGTGTGACGGTAACCTCTCTCCCGCCCCTGCCCCTCACCCCCCAGTGCGAGGATGCCGCCCCGGGAAGATCGTCCAGATGACGGAGGCGGAGGTGCGGGGCCTCTGCATCAAGTCCCGGGAGATCTTCCTCAGCCAGCCCATCCTGCTGGAGCTGGAGGCCCCCCTGAAGATCTGTGGTCAGTACCCCCCACTGCCCTACGCCCCCACACACCGAGTCGTAGAAACACACCCACCTCCTCCACCTCCTCTAACACACCCACCTCCTCCACTCACACACCCACCTCCTCCACCTCCTCCTCTAACACAACCACCTCCTCCTCCTCCTCTAACACACCCACCTCCTCCACCTCCACCTCTCACACACCCACCTCCTCCACCTCCTCTCACACACCCACCTCCTCCACCTCCACCTCTCACACACCCACCTCCTCCACCTCCTCTAACACACCCTCTTCCTCCACCTCCTCTAACACAACCACCTCCTCCTCCTTCTCTCACACACCCACCTCCTCCACCTCCACCTCCTCCACCTCCACCTCTCACACACCCACCTCCTCCACCTCCTCTAACACACCCACCTCCTCCACCTCCTCCTCTCAAACACCCACCTCCTTCTCCTCTAACACACCCACCTCCTCCTCCACCTCCTCTAACACACCCACCTCCTCCTCCACCTCCTCTAACACACCCACCTCCTCCACCTCCTCCTCTAACACAACCATCTCCTTCTCCACCTCTCACACACCCACCTCCTCCACCTCCTCTAACACACCCACCTCCTCTACCTCCTCCTCTCAAACACCCACCTCCTCCACCTCCTCCTCTCAAACACCCACCTCCTTCACCTCCTCCTCTAACACACCCACCTCCTCCACCTCACACACCCACCTCCTCCTCCTCTAACACACGCACCTCCTTGACCACCTCCTTCTCCTCTAACACACCCACCCTCTCCTCCACCTCTCACACACCCACCTCCTCCACCTCTTCACACACCCACCTCCTCCACCTCTCACACCCACCTCCACCTCCTCTCACACACCCGCAATCTCCACCACCTCCCACACCCACCTCTTCCACCACCTCCTCCACCTCCCACACCCACCTCCTCCACCACCACCTCCACCTCACACACCCACCACCTCCATCTCCTCTCACACACCCACCTCCTCTCACACACCCACCTCCTCCACCTCCTTTCACATGATGTAGACGTTTCTCACGGTCTGTGCTCCCGTCTTTGTATCTGGCCTCGTGTCACCATCATTCCCTCTCACATCTCTTGTATCTTTCTCTTTGTATCTCGTTCTTACTTTCCCTTCTTTCGGCATTATTTGTATTTCGATATTTCTTTCGTATCTTCCTCTCCCTTAATTTTCATTGTGTATTTTATTCCTCCCTCTCCTTCCTCCATCTGCGTTGAACTGTTTATACTCCAAAGAGGCTTCGTTTGCATGAGAGCCAGCCGTTGACATGGCTGAGGCTGTTGTCCCTTCCTCCCTCCCTCCTCTCCCCGATAGGGGACATCCACGGCCAGTACACAGACCTGCTGCGGCTCTTTGAGTACGGGGGCTTCCCGCCCGAGGCTAACTACCTGTTCCTGGGGGACTACGTGGACCGGGGCAAGCAGTCCCTGGAGACCATCTGCCTGCTGCTGGCCTACAAGATCAAGTACCCCGAGAACTTCTTCCTGCTGCGCGGCAACCACGAGTGCGCCTCCATCAACCGCATCTACGGCTTCTACGACGAGTGTGGGTCGCCGCTAGCAACGCGCTTTGTGTTGAGGTGTCTGTGGATGTGTGTGTTTATAAGCAAGTCGTACAAGTACAGGCACGGGCGCACAAGTACCCCCACAAGCACACACAGTCAATGAATATAAATGCCAATGTCAGAATCTTGAAATAGCAGTTTTTAAAGGTCTCATGGCATGAAAATCTCACTTTATGAGGTTTTCTAACATAAATGAGTTCCCTTAGCCTGCCTATGGTCCCCCAGGGGCTAAAACTTGTGGTCGGTGAAAAACGAGCACTAGGTTTTCTGCTCGCCTTTGAAAAAACGGAGGCTCAAGCGAGCTGATTTGGAATGTGGTCCCATAAGTCGTCGTAAAGGATCTAAGCTCCACCCCTTTCTCTGCCTTGCCCGTCCAGAGAATTTGGCCCGCCAATGAGACACGACCGTGCGAGCGCCACATGTGTGTGTGTGTGTGTGTGTGTGTGATTACACACACTGTAACGCAAGTGTTTGCTGTTGGTGTTATGGCGCATAAAACGTTGGTTCTTTGACGTCTCTTGTATTTCCACAACGAGACTGTAGTTGGGGTTATCTCAGCCATGGTTGAGAATGAATTGGGGAAAGGAACTTTGGCTTTGACTCCCTGAAGTACATGAACCACGACATGGAGGAGAAAGGGATTGTTGGCCGCGAATGTCTCCCGCTTGAGCCCCGCTTCCAGCTGCCGAGGGACCACCTCCTCACCGCTGCAGGAGGCGGTGGTACCTAAGCGCTGACCGCTGCCGAGGTGGTGGTCCCTCGGCAGCGAGGCCCCGGCGGGAGACAATCATGCTCAACAATAGCGGGCAACAATCCCTTTCTCCTCCATGTCGTGGTTCAGTCTACTTCAGATTGATGTGGACGTGGAAGAACCAGAGACGTCGGAGAACCAGATGTGGTCGTTTGAGATTCATAATATCATCTGGAGGCTCACACAGCTTTTGGCCGTGATAATATATATTATATGATATAGATATCTATGTATAATATATTATTTAGATATAGAGCTCCAGGACTCCCGTGTGTTCTAGAATATTTACAGAACACGGCTAAAGATACACACCCACTGTAAACAGAGCGCATGGTACCGTGGCTGCAAGCTGCTCAGGGCCACACCCCCACCCTCCTCCTTGACCCACCTCTCGCCTCCTTATTTGCATTAAAGCTACAGACACCGAAACGGCGCATTTGGGGAAAGCTCAATGTGCGACTGGCTCGTGGTGGCTGTAATTCTGCACCACGGATGAATTTCGGGAACGTCTTCAAATACTGTGTTTGGGGCCTACTAATATCTATATTAAAGCATCCATAAAGTAGCATGCCATGGGACCTTTACCAAGTGACACTTTTGTGTCGTTTTGTTAACAAAAAGTGTGTGAGAGTGTATTAATAGCTACAATCCCCACGTCAGAGTGCAACCCCACCCCCTTCGCTCGGCTCATGAATGCCCGTCTTCTGCTCTGCAGGCAAACGCAGGTTCAACATCAAGCTTTGGAAGACCTTCACCGACTGCTTCAACTGCCTGCCCATCGCCGCCATCGTGGACGAGAAGATCTTCTGCTGCCACGGAGGTGACCCCCACAACTCAAGCTGTTCCCCTAGGGATCTTTAGCCCGCCTCGCCTCATTTTACCAAGCGGTTTTGGCTAACCAGTTTAAGCTATTAAACTTTTGCACGAGTTTTTTGATATTTTAATTGTTTCACGCATATCTGTCTTATAAACCCGAGGGCATCTTGCACTGGATTTAGGGTTGTGTTACAAATGTCTTCGGTAATTCTCTACCACCAGGTCTGTCTCCTGACCTCCAGTCCATGGAGCAGATCAGACGCATCATGAGACCAACAGACGTGCCTGACACAGGTGCAAACACACACGCTTTATGAAGTTATGATTTACATCGAGGCCCTCAGTCCTTGAACATTATTACTGGGAAACACATGCCCAAATAAGGCAGTCATTCTCAGGGTCCCTGTGTGTGTGTGTGTGTGTGTGTGTGTGTGTGTGTGTGTGTGTGTGTGTGTGTGTGTGTGTGTGTGTGTGTGTGTGTGTGTGTGCGTGCGCACAGCACTATAACATTCCCTAACTAGGCACTCCCTACAGGGCACTGAACTTGCGGCTTCATACCACAGGCCAGGACGAGATTTCCTTCATGGTAGATGAAGGAACTGTTGGACCCCACCGTTCCTGTTTCAATAAAATGATTAAATTTGAAAAGGCTTACCATCGGCTACCTAGCGGAAGTTTGGAACATTAGCTAAACGTAAAAAATAGGGTTGTAACGTTTGCTACAAAAAAACGCAAGAGGAATAATTCGCAAAAAATAAAATGGGATTAAATTGAATCTTTTAAGAAAGAATAAATTGCATATTATATAAAGACATGAGGGAACATGGCAAACGGTAATTTCGACATTGTGCAATCGATTGTATGACTTCTTCTGACAAGTCTACTTATTGTAAGTCACTTTGGATAAAAGCATCTGCTAAATGCCCTGAATGTAAATGCTAAACTTATGCATGACATTAAATAAGATACCTATTTTCCGTGTGTGTGTGTGTGTGTGTGTGTGTGTGTGTGTGTGTGTGTGTGTGTGTGTGTGTGTGTGTGTGTGTGTGTGTGTGTGTGTGTACCAGGGCTGCTGTGTGACCTGCTGTGGTCCGATCCGGACAAGGACGTGCAGGGCTGGGGGGAGAACGACCGCGGCGTCTCCTTCACCTTCGGCGCCGACGTGGTCAGCAAGTTCCTCAACCGCCACGACCTGGACCTCATCTGTCGGGCCCACCAGGTACCAGGCCCCTGCTACACAGACTCTCTCTCTCTCTCTCTCTCTCTCTCACACCCTTGTTAGGAGATATGTCGTAAGTCAAACCACAAAGTAGCTGTTTAACGGTGCCCTGTTGAAGCGTTAAATACAAGTCCGTCCAGTCCTTCGTCTCTTTGTGGTTAGCGTCTGTGTTTTTAACTCCTGCGGTACATTTGTCAGGCAAAATATTGCTTGATGCTGTAGCCTTGTTTGTGTTTTTACTAATCTATTTTCTCACGACTTCAATTTACTTAATATTAGTTTCTGCTGTGTATTGTGCCACTGCCCATTGGGCAGCTACTGCACTCCTAACCTTCCCTGGAAGGAGGGATCCCTCTTGTGTGTTTCTTCTCCAGGTTTCCCCCCTCTGGACTTTCCCCTCTGCCCCCAAGAGGGCTCATAGTGTTGGGGTTAGTGGTGAACAATGTGGGGCCTGTTGAGCCCCTTTGAGTCATCGTGTTAAGGGTTATATTAATCAGCCTGTTCTCTGGCGCCCCCAGGTGGTGGAGGACGGCTATGAGTTCTTCGCCAAGAGGCAGCTGGTGACGCTGTTCTCTGCACCGAACTACTGCGGCGAGTTCGACAACGCAGGGGGCATGATGAGCGTGGACGAGACCCTGATGTGCTCCTTCCAGGTGTGTGTGTGTGTGTGTGTGTGTGTGTGTGTGTGTGTGTGTGTGTGTGTGTGTGTGTGTGTGTGTGTGTGTGTGTGTGTGTGTGTGTGTGTGTGTGTGTGTGTGTGTGTTTTTAGCAATGTCTAAATATAGAGTGTCTACTGCTCCCCACTGTGTGTGTGAGAGAGCAAAAAATGTGTGTCTGTGTGTGTGTACTCGTGTGTGTGTGTGTGTATATACACATGTGCGTATATGTGTGTGTCCGGTGTGTGTGTTTAAAAGTGTGTGTATGTATGTGTGTGTGTGTACGTGTGTGTGTGCATGCATGCATGTGTGTGAGTCAATGAGAAGAATAAGATAGATTTCAACCCGACCTCTTTGTTTGCGTAGATCCTGAAGCCATCAGAGAAGAAGGCCAAGTACCAATATGGCGGCATGAACACCAGCCGCCCAATAACCCCACCTCGCACAGCCCAGCCCCCCAAGAAACGGTGAAGGAAGAAGGAAGCTAGGATAGGAAGGAAGGAAGGATGTGTGTACGGACGGACGTACAAAGGAAGGATTTTGTTTTGAATGAGTGGTAATCCCCGCCAACTCGGCACCCTTTTCATAGTTCAACATTTCTCAAGAACAAAGGTCCGACACCCACCACTACTCAGACCTCCACAGGGGGTAGCGTACCGATGCGATGGTACTTTGTTAAGGACGCCGTCTTATTTTATACAACTGTAAACCAACCGGGAACTGTTCTGTGCACCATGGCCTGTCATATCGAGTATGTTTTTCTGCCGACACGTTTGTTAGGTCCTGAAATGTTTGTGGAAAAAAAACTGGCAAAAACTAAATGGAAATCAAAATGCAGTACGAGGGTCCGTGCCTGGTCCTGTTTTAGTTTAGCCTAGCCTCGTTCCTGCACTTGCCTCCCACATTTCTACCCCCATCTGTACAGACGATTGTTAATGACACCCGCTGCGTTTTCAATAAATAATTTGCGGAATAATTGTTGTCTGGATGCTCCACTTATTTCATGAGGTAAAGGGGAACCCATTGGACGACCAGGTGTGTTTGATGTGGACGGGCCACCGCAAGCCTTTATCAAATTGGATCCATTAGTGACATCACAAGAGGGAGTCCGCCCAGATCTATAATGGGTAGATCAGCCCATTGGGTCTCTCTCTCTCTCTCTCTCTCTCTCTCCTTTTAAAATGTATCCAGTTACAGAATACATGCCCAAAAATGTAATATGTAACGTATTCCGTTGCATCACTCAATCTGATTATTGTATTCTGAATACTTGGATTACTTCCACATTGAATTGCATTTTATAGTGTAGGAATGCGGCATCAAATCCTGCTTACTAAACAGGCCTATTCTGGTGTGTGTTCTTCTGTTCAAACTGGCTGAATGTGCTGACGGTGCAGACGGCTTTTATTCTACTACATTCAATTGACTTGACTTTCTTATTCTAATTTCTTACTCAAAAGGTAGTGCCCATTGAGTTTGTGTTTGTTTGATACAGCTAATAAGAGAAAGACATTAGGTCCATCCACACTTGATAAGCACCTTTTGTTTTGTTTTTTTTACATTGTAGTCCCTTTTAGTTAATTGTTTAACATCAGACATTAATTTATCCAGATTGACTTTAGTCTCGTTAGATTTAGAAAAGGCCAACGTTTGCAGAAAAGGGTTGCCAACTTCTGACGTCTGGCATCCATTTTCTGAGGGGCCGCTAAGAGGCCCCCGCCACACACCGAAGACATAATTACATAATTAGACATAAACACATAACTAAATTATTAATTCCATTTTGCCCGTTTCATAACTTCCAATCCTGATCCAAACGTCTAAAAAAAATGAACAAGGAACACAGTTTGCTGCCACTAGAGGGGTCACTTGACTGGTGGCCAAAGACGCAACCGCATTATCTTCAACAACGCGGAAAATGTAGTCATCAAGTACGGGAGGGAGTGAGGGACATTCAGTCTTCTAGGCCGGCTAAGCAAAAAAGTATGTTCTGAAAATGCAATCAAAACACGCATACACAGCACGCCACAAGCCATAAACCTCTGATGAAGAGCAGTGGGTAGAGTGTATCCTAAATGTTTTAAACGTTATTTGGCTATCAGTTCGCTGCAAAATAGTGAGCCCTTTGACAGCGTGAGACAGGAGAAGGGAGGTGTAAGAGCCACGGTAAGGGTTCGGCCTCCATGTCTAAACAAGCCAACGTTACACAACACAATATCTTCCAAGTTCCAAACTGGAACTTTTCAATGAATCACATCGACACCAGCGTGTGTAGAAAACAAGATTGACTTTAATGCCTCAATTCGTCAATGCATTACATGACACATTTCCCTTAACTCTACCGAGATGATGAGGTCGCTGTCTTTTTGAGGAGGACGTTGTCAGGATGACATAGCGGGCCTTGTGTCCCTGGCGGCCGTCTTGTCTCTAAACGCTAGGCCCTTGGCACTAGATTCCCAAAACAGCGGCGAGGAGAACAAGGCCTTCACTAGTCGCCGTCCCCTTTAAAATTAGTACATTGTAACTGAGGACACAACATTTTGTTTCATTACAACATTAAGGCCAACCCACACATTCAGTAACTAAAACACGGCTAAAATTTTGAACAATGTTGTATTTGCATACATATAAAAAAAAAAATGTAAAATTGAAACAAACTGTTTTCCTGTGAATCGTCAGTGTGTTCCCAGCGTACCAGAAGTGGACTTCTGCAATAAGTCAGTCTTCAAATGATTTAAGGCCTTATTGAGGTTCACTGGCACAGCCAGTTGGGTTTGTTATTGTTATAAGTGAACCTTGTGTTCTCTTGAAACACAGGTCTGGTTCCCAGGTGTGGACATCTTAGATTATATATCAGCATTAATCCATTTGTTCCTATATCCCTTACCTCAACGCATGCTGTGTTTTGGTTTACAGTCATTCCCAGAAAAGGCCTAGGAAACAATTTCATTTGAACAATATAACACTTTTAGTACATACCTGTTGAACTGAGAGTAACCAAATATCACAGGACATATTTGACTATCCTCGGTTTGTTTTGCCACTTTAAAACATGGCTGTCATGTAAAAGATTAGTTTAGAGCTCTGCTAATTATGGCTTTCATTAGCTATCAGTAACAATTTGTAAGTTTGAGTTAGTGGGTTGCACCCTTATTTGAGATCTGTCAGTAAGAAAAATAAAGTGGGTAGCGCTGTTCAAGGTGCGCTTCCAGTCTTGGCCACTAGAGGGCATTACATACTCATAAAATGAGTCGATCAAACTCATTGAGTGTGTGCATCGAATTTGGCCGTTTCTCAATCTCCAGGGCAGGGGAAACGGGCCAAATACACATTCTTCAAATTCACAAGCGTGCTAGAAGGCAATAAATACATTGGAAAATATGTAATAATAACTGACTTTACAATAACAAAAAGGAAGCTGGTTCGCATTCAATAGAAGGAAAGAAGGAGATGCAATTAGAAATACTTCGGCGACAAGTAAAAAGAAGGCATAAAAAAGTAAATATATTAGAGTTCTACGACACCTTAAAAAAAAAAAAAAGCGCTTTGCTACAAAACCGGGAAACAACTACAACTAAAAGAGGGAAAGATCCAGCGGTCGCCCACGAAACCAGATGGATAGACGATTCCTATATTCTGTGGTCGTCAACAGTTTATACTTAATCTCATCATGGTGATCAAGGTTGGCTCTGAGTCAAGTAGCGCATAGCAGCAATCTTCCTCACTGGGGGTTCTAGATACAAGGGGCGTTTACAATGATACTACATTTCATTTAGATGGCCGACATTTCAGCCAGTTTGTTTGATAAATCCAAAATCCCTAAAAACCACAGGCACACGTGTGTGTGTGTGTGTGTGTGTGTGTGTGTGTGTGTGTGTGTGTGTGTGTGTGTGTGTGTGTGTGTGTGTGTGTGTGTGTGTGTGTGTGTGTGTGTGTGTGTGTGTGTGTGTGTGTGTGTGCGTGCGTGCAATGGGTTCACAGTCTGTATTAATACGGTGTGTGTGTGTGTGTGTGTGTGCGCGTGTGCGTGTGTGTGTGTGTGTGAGTTAGACCAGGGCTCTCAGAGGGAAGGACAGGGCAGCTCCGCAGGAGAGCCCCAGGGCCAGGAAGAAGGTCATGAGGGCCCCGGCCGTCTCTGCGTCCTTCGCTGCCACCATCCTGCACACACACACACACACACACACACACACACACACACACACACACAGATATAGACAGACAGACAGACAGACAGACAGACAGACAGACAGACAGACAGACAGACAGACAGACAGACAGACAGACAGACAGACAGACAGACAGACAGACAGACAGACAGACAGACAGACAGACAGACAGACAGACAGACAGAGGTAGAGAGTTGGACAGACAGATGGACAGGTAGACACACAAAGACAGAACCGTGAGCCAAGAGTTGAGAGAGATTTGTGTGTGTGTCTGTGCATGTTTGTGGTTGGTTTGTGTCTGTATTTACCGTCTGTGTCCGTCTGTTTGTCTGTGTGTCTTTGCTGGATTGTGTGTGTGTGTGTGTGTGTGTGTGTGTGTGTGTGTGTGTGTGTGTGTGTGTGTGTGTGTGTGTGTGTGTGTGTGTGTGTGTGTGTGTGTGTGTGTGTGTGTGTGTGTGTGCTTGTCTGTGTGTCAGCATGTGTGTGTCGGCGTGTCTGTGTGTGCGCATGTGTGTGTCTGCGCGTGTGTACTCACTGCGGTGCGTAGGTCATGGAGAGGCACACAAAGTATCCGCTGGAGAAGGAGAACAGCGACATGATGACGACGAAGGCGGCGTCGTGGGGGAAGAAGACGGGCATCAGCCAGCGGCTCTGGACGTTGCACAGCATGATCAGCGGAACGAACACCACCCTGCAGCCCACCAGCACCGGGAACACCACCGAGTCCTTACGTGGCTGGGGGGGGGGGGAAGAGAGAGACGATGAGATGCCACTAAGTACAGGACAGTGATGGGGTGCAGCAGGAGCTGAGGAGGGAGAGCGGGTAACCGCAAGGTTGCTAGTTCGATCCCCGGCTCCTCCCAGCTGAGGGTCGAGGTGTCCCTGGAGCAAGGCACCTCAGCCAAACCGCTCCCGGAGAGCTGGCCGGCGCCATGCATGGCTGACGCCGCCGTCGGCGTGTGAATGTGTGCACAAATGGGTGAATGTCAGGCAATGCGGTGAAGCGCTTTGGATAAAAGGGCTATATAAATGTCTATTTACCATTTATGATGGTGATAATTATCCCAAAAAAATAAAATTAGAAAATTAGAAATACCACATCTCTAAGGACTACGAACAACAGACACAAACATAAAACACACAACACGTTATTTTCACTTAGAATATCTTTTTATAACCCGGGGGGAAATAGCCGCTCCTAATCTATATTGTCCAGCATCCGTGTGGCAGGAGACTGAAGGTCTGTGGCCGGGCTTTGATTTGCTGCTCCCAGCATGCACTGCGGCGTAGGGCATGATCTGCTGTGACCGGCATGGGGCACTACACTCCAGCGGTG
Organism: Pollachius pollachius; assembly: GCF_949987615.1. Classification (NCBI taxonomy): domain Eukaryota; kingdom Metazoa; phylum Chordata; class Actinopteri; order Gadiformes; family Gadidae; genus Pollachius; species Pollachius pollachius. The sequence goes on along the minus strand of NC_136953.1, from coordinate 5,496,564 downwards.
TGAACCAACCTCAGGGTCAGGAAAACTAAAGAAACGCTAATAATAGATACCAGTTATCCCTGCCTCACCATTCACCAAACCCATTGGAGGAGATGACAGCTTCATTATCTCAAATTTACGCCGGACAATAACTCACTTTGAAACCGTAGACAAAAGGCTAAAGACTATCCGCCATCTGCACATGGTAAAGGACTTAATGTTCTCCGCCCCTTTTAGCGCTGCTGCCATGCCAAAATACCGCCATGCCCTTCCTCTGTTGTTCTCCGAGCCCGAGAGAAGCCGGAGAACTGGAGAAGCCGGAGAAGCCGTCACACACGCAGAACCGACGCCGCTGCCAAGTTCCCATGCCTCCCGGGGCCACGCCTCTCTGAGCCCACCTGCGAACACAACCCCAACGGCTCCTCAACCGCCGTCTCGCTATTACAGCCGAGATTCGATTCGCGTCGAGGGTCATGATTCTTCTCCACAGTGATTCCGAACTTGATAAAAAGGTACGCGGGTTTCGTCTTTGGACCAAGGAATGCCTTCCTGGGTTGAACAATTTACAGTTTTTTTCAATTGCTTGAACACATTTTGCAAAACTTGGCTCATTGTGTCAGAACTCAACACACAAGCAAATAAGACACAACACTGGGAAATAAACCTTTCACATCTATGTTATATTGAAACTCTTCTATCGAAACCTAACGATCCTTTGTCAAAATGTCACTCTGATGACAAAATGATACACATTTGTATCAAATGAATACACTTTCAGATCAGCAGCAACACACTAGTCTACTTTATATAAAACATTGCAGTCTTCCATATTCACTGTTTGTATTCAGTTCCACAGAAGGCACCTTTACACAACAACCAAAAAATCTAATACTCAATACTGTACATTGCAGTACAGTACTTTACAGTTCAGTAAATTCAGTTTAAGCAAAAATATAACAAAAATTAACCAAAAATACACAACTGTACTGTCAACACAGAAAAACACGGCAATTGTGCGTTGGTTGGCTTATGGATCCTCGCCTTGTGTGCCGAATCCATCCGTGGATTGACCTTACCTCAATGTCTCCGCAGGCCAATTCCATTGCCTGCAGAAGAGGCATGCGGGCATGTGGTTGGCAGTCATATACACTACATCCTCAAGCCGAAAAAAAACCTTCGATAGGTTTTAGAAATATAGTATAGGCCTACGACTTCAAATTGTTTATGGTTGGTGTACCTGTTCCGGACCAAAAACAGCCAGACGGAAACAAACATTATCCCAGACAACAACAAACCTGGGCTGCTCTGATCTTTCCTGTTCAGCTGCATGATGAAGTGCATCTAGACGTGTGATGATATGCTGGATATTGTAGGGTCCCATTTTTGCATGATGGTGCAGTTACCCTCGAAGGCTTATGGCGGCATACAATGATATATTTCCCCCGCACTGCCCCGGGACGTGCACAATTGCCCTTTAACCTTTTTGTAGCTGGCCGATAGGTGTTCAGTTTTGTAAGTAAGTGTTTTGAGGTGTGTATTTAAGTATTTTCAATTACCCAAAGTGTTTAGTATTTTGAATAGATGTGTTCTCCCAATGATATACTGAGATGTCATGTTTGAACTACGTGTTATGTATGAAATGGTGTGTAGTGTGCAGGAGCAAGTGTGTTGCACAATTGCAACTAACTTTGCAAAGTGCAAAGCAACGCTTTTGTTTAAGGAATGGTTACATGTGTATAACCCATTCAGACCGGATCACGCATCTGTGCGTGTTTACCTTTAAGACTGGATTGCGCATCAATGCGTGTTTACCATTAAGGTATAGTAACAAAAACTTACTTTGGTCTAAGCATGTGTCTATAGTGTTCAAGCGATTGAACAAAAACTGTAAACGTGTCTGAGGTTTTCCCCCCGGGAACAACAAACAAACAGACAGACATACCAACCCCCGTCCACCCACAGACGGTAAGGACTCACCCAGTGCACCCATGTGGTGACGGTGCGGCCCAGCCAGTCGTTGACGTTGAACACCAGGAAGCAGCACACGGACAGGAAGTAGCGCTCTGGAGACAAAGAGGAGGGGGGGGGGGCGATCGATCAATTGGGAGCCCGACCGGTTCTGGGTGGCATTCCTCATCCTGTTGAGCGGCGGCGGGGTAATTAGCCTCCCCGCGTTTCAGCGGTCGACTTGGCTTCACCGTGCCAACGTTTCTGCTTCAGGGTACGAGAGGCCCCAGAGATGGATTCTTTGGATTCCTTGGATTCCTTGTGTGTTTTGTGTTTTGGTGCGCTGTTAAAAAAAAGGGTGTGTGTGTGTTCAGAGGTGTGTGTAGAGATAAGGGTGTGTGTGTGTGTAGAGTTGGATGTGTAGAGGTGTGTGTGTGTTCAGAGGTGTGTGTAGAGATAAGGGTGTGTGTGTGTGTAGAGTTGGATGTGTAGAGGTGTGTGTGTGTGTGTGTGTGTAGAGTTGTGGGGGTAGAGTTGTAGAGTTGGATGTGTAGAGGTGGACGTGTGTGTGGGTTTTTAGAGGTGTGTGTAGAGAGGTAGGTGTGTGTATAGAGGTGTGTAGAGTGGTGTGTGTGTGTTTGTGTAGAGCGGTGTGTGTGTGTTTGTGTAGAGCGGTGTGTGTGTGTGTGTGTGTGTGTGTGTGTGTGTGTGTGTGTGTGTGTGTGTGTGTGTGTGTGTGTGTGTGTGTGTGTGTAGGCTCCTCACCCCAGGTCCCCTGGGGTGAGTATGTCCTGACGTCGGCGGCGACCGCAGGGAACACGGACAGCGTCACGGTGAAGACTAACGTCACGCAGAACGCCATCACCCAGATCTACACACACACACACACACACACACACACACACACGCACGCGCACACACACACGCGCACACAAACACACACACGAAAAAGATAGAGCAACAGCTATTAAAATAAGATAGAATGTCACTTTAGGTTAGATCTATAGTTAATAAACCGGGGTGAAAAAGCAAAATCAACAATCGTTAAGTCCAAAAGACCTTGAACCTCATTTTCCCATACTAATCACGCGGGGGGAAAACCCTTATGGACTACTTAACCTATAGAACCTAGTGAGGACGGGCTTAGGCTCTGACCTTTCACCCAGAATGCCCCTGTAATTAGAGGCCTCCCCCATAATGGAATGCCACTTTCTATCCAAGTGTAACATAGAGAGGTGAATAGCATTCAGGCTGAGGGGGGGTCAGGGTGTGAGGGCATTAATGCACCCATGCTCTGGACACGTCCGTTTTTCGGTCTTCTCCGTTTGACGACTAAAAGTCGGTTATCTCTTCTGAAAACGGTTGAGTTTCCACTGCACAGCGTCATGTTATCAAAAACAAACTATCGTTAATAGTTAACATTTCGCTAGTTGACCTTGGCTTGTAGGGCAGACTGCCATGGAGACGGATGGTCGATACCAATGACAGATGGAGATAATGATCGGTCTCTGGAGTTTACCTCTATGGAGTTAATAAGAGGAGTGTGTGTGTGGAGAAACATAAGGTTACCTCCGCCTTGACCGACAAACGTCCAATGACCAGGGGGACTATGACAAAGGGCCTGGATTGTGATTGGTTAAACTGATATTAACCATTGTTTATTGCCGTTGGAATAAAATGTGCATCGAACAATCGCGTTTAAAATCTAGCTTTGGAGTAAGAACTGTAAAGGATTATGAACCATAACTGAAGTTATTTATAGCGTTAGCTATAACTGTGGTTGTTAATATAGATCATTAGTTTGTTAATGTAGACTGAAAAAAGGAATACTGTATTGATGAACAATATTCACGCAGACCTGTCACAATGATGGCACTCTGCGACATGCGAATGAGCATGTTTCGCTTCTTTACTTCCCTAGATATTCGTTGGCTCCAACCCCCCGGGGGAATACTGGGAAGAGTAAAGTATGGTTTGTATCTTAATTCCTTCACCCTTTCATCTGTGTTGTTTCCAGGAACTAAAAAGGCATTTAACCTAAATCGTTTGTTTCTGTTGTACTAGCTTTGGGGCCCGTAACACAAGCAATGCATTGATGTGTGCCTACAATGAACCCTTAGAAATGGTAGACAGCGATCCTCTGTAGTAGTTTTAGTAGTAGTAGTAACTCATAGAGCTAGGCCTTAATCGTTCCAGTGTAAGAGGGTCACAAACCTTCAGGGGCCACACATGCCAAGATCATCTGAGTAATGCTGCTTAAAGCCTTCGCCGCCGAGTGTGGTTTGCAAACATATAACCCATGCAGTCCGAACAATCTCCTTAGAGATAGTAATGCGCGATATAAACGATATACGATATAAACGATAAAAAATGGCCTACGATAGATATTTTAATTCTATCGCTCTATCGCGATAATGCATGTTGATGACGCAAAATACAATGTTTAATTTTTGGTTTGGTGCAATTCCTTTTCACATTGCAATTTTCGCAACAGTGCCACAATTTGTCAACAAACCTGCATGTGTAAAGAACGTTAACCCATTTGTACCGGCTGCTGTGCGGCGCAACATTGTATCTAGTAGATACAATGTGGATCCGTACAAATGGGTTAATGGTAAACACGCATTGATGCGCAATCCGGTCTTAAAGGTAAACACGCACAGATGCGTGATCCGGTCTGAATGGGTTAAATCATTGGACAAAAAGGTCTGGGGCGTTGTAAAGCGTTAATGAAAAAGGGGGGGGGAAGCACCGGTGAAAGTCAACAATCATGGATATCCAGCCTGATATACATTGATGTGCGGACTGGTCCAACTCCTTCTCCCTCATCCTGACTCGGAATGTGTTAAATGCATCGGCATTTTTAAATGATGTTTTCCAGCATACTTTTTACTTGCTTTTGTCGGACCGTCGGATGGTGGCTCAACACATGGAGCACAGAGGAGACGGAATGTCTTTTGGATATCGGACCCAAATATCCAAAAGACGTTCTGTCTCCTCTTTGCTCCATGTTGAGCAACGTCTCCGAGACCACCTCTCCGGCTGGGTCAACCTCCTTTTGATGGTTAAAAATATCACGTAATCGACAAAAATCGTAACACTCAATGATCGATCATCAATTAATCATGCCCATCCCTAATTGTCAGTACAGTGTCTGTTCCATATCTAGAAAGACATCTGTTTTTCCTGTTCTCTGCATCTTGGGTGGCATTTAAGAACCAAGGACTTAAACTAAGTGTAGTGCCTTTTAGAATGGTTTGCACTAAAGAAAAGAAACCCAATACTAATTTTATTTATCTGCAACATTATGTTGTATGATTACAGTGTTTCACAATAAATGTTCTCGAAATGACATACTATATTTCTCTTTTTTTTAAATACATTTAGCAGTTTGGCTTTCCTTAGGGTCTATGTAACCTGTTCTGAAACGGTTATGTTATGATTTTATATCGTGATATATATCGTTATCGCAAGAGGCTGCAATGTATATCGCAATATGGATTTTAGGCCATATCGCCCATCTCTACTTAGAGACCAGGAAGGAAACAGGAATTGCCAGTCCAGTTCCTGTCATTCAAATTCAATTTGAATGACAATTCCATTACCATCATGTCATCATCCTGTTTTTGGATAAACGCAGACAGAAGGGCACACGAGGACACACTCTCAAAAACACATTTCGTAATTCAATTAAACGCAGCCTAGATGTTAAGCCACTTTAACAATTACAATTTCCTTTGGGACTGTCGATTGCTGCTCTAATGGCTGAGACACCCATCAGCTATTAGCAGGGTGAGTTGCGCTGTTAGAATATCAGTTTTGAGTTGATTGCAATCAGGGAATCTCCTCCTTGATTGGATTTGGGAATCCATCTGGCCTGTCAACACCAGGTGCAAAAAATGCAACCCTTCCAAATTGCGGAGAGAATAGTTGAGTTGAAAAATCCTGATGTCTTGTCTGCTCTCGCCCTCTCTTTATATAAAGAGAGGGCGAGAGCAGAGAGAGATTTTTCAACAATTCCAGAATCGAATTGAATCGAGTTCAACGTGAACGTGAACGACCCGGGCTCACCTTGTTGAAGACCTCCTTGACGGACGCCTTCTTGTGGTCGGTCTGGCCCTCGTCCAGGGACACGGTGGCCTGCTTGGCGGGCTCCACGACCATGTCCGTCTCCAGGGAGACCCTCGGGTCCTCTGCCGCCGGGCCGTTGGCCTGCACGCCGCCGTTAGCATTTAGCTTGCTCTTCTCCGTCAAACTGCTCTCTGGACACAGTAACAAACATTTAATTAATTCATGATTAAATATATCTATGTAGATCTATATTAGATATAGATATAGATAGATGTATACATCAAAAGATAAAATATATAGATTCTGTTTATGTTTGATGAGACACATACCTATGTCTACATATATACATCTATATATAGATACCTATATTTAGATAAATATATATACATTTTACAACACACTGAAGCAACACGCTGCTGTACAAAACGCTGCCTGAAAAACTGAACTAAATATTACAACTCCACAGGAAACGGTCTCAAAGTGAGGTTGCGATGGCGGGCGCAGATTGGAGAAGGGGGGGCGGGGGGGACAAACGGAGAGAAGAGGAGTGTACAATTCCCTCTCTCTCTCTCTGTCTGAATAATTGACCCATGTGCAGAGGAAGGATGCACATGCCGGCCGCAGAACAACAAGAAAAGGAGGAAAAAGAGCCAGGACAAAAGGAAGTGAGTCAGCCCAGGCGAGCGCAGCACACGTCGCTGGGCTGTCGTCACGCCTCTGAGGGCCTTCTGCATGTGGGCCCCGGGGCGCTCACAGAGGAGGGCTCTGTCCGGGCCGCTGCCTAATCAAATAAGTCTGCGTAAACACCGCTAACAGGATAATCTCCCCGAACTCCACAGCCCGTTTGACTCCAGCCCCGTCCTGGCCAAACGTTTGACCAAGCCGTTATGAACGAAAGTCAATTGGTTTTAGACCGTTGACTAGCCCAGACCATTGACTTTTCCGCACACGCACGCTGTTTAGTGATTTTGTGGATGTGGGTTCTCCAACTCAACAAGGGGAATTTATCAAACCAGCTGACATTCAAAACATAAATGAAATGTAGTCTCATTGTAAAAAGGAGCCGCTTTTACCGTCCAGTAGCTCATGGCTGGCGTCCGTCTCGTATTGTCCACTTCTGTTCAGATAGTGCTGGGCAAACTCCTGCCATGACACACACACACACACACACACACACACACACACACACACACACACACACACACACACACACACACACACACACACACACACACACACACACACACACACACACACACACCCTTTTAATGATCATGTTATCTACTGTTGTCTTTTGTGTTTGTAATCATCACATCGTCATTTACTTTGTCATGTGTTGCAGGGCACTCCTCCTGTCCTGAATAAATATCACGCAAACTCAAAAATATACTGGTTGTTAATGTGAATTAATTACGACAATATAACACCGTTTATGACATTGACATAGTCAAAAGGTTCTGTGCGTTTGCTCACGGTAATCTACTACACTACCCTTATCTTATCATTTGGCTTTAATCTTTTTTTTTGTTTTGGAATCACAGCACCAAGGCTGTCGGGTCCCCGGGTGAGAGAGCAAAGCATTCTGGGAAATGTAGTGCCACTGACCAGGCGAGTCAGGAGCAGGTAGCTGAGGAGGGTGACCAGCGTCCCAATGCAGGGCGTGATGAAGTAGCCCAGCGCCGCCGTCTCAGAGTCTGCTTCACCTGGCAAACACACTCGCGTTACCGTGGAAACAACGGGACAGCTGTAACCATTCCCATGCCCTTTTGGCTCCAGAATGGTGCGTGGTCAACTTCCTCCTCGCTGCTCGAAGGCATCCATCCAAATAGAGCTTGTGGCTAGGCAACCGTTTTTTTTTTTTTCAGTCGTTATTTTAAATTAGTGCCATTGTGTGTGTACATCTGTGTGTCATAGGCTTAAACTAAAATCGGTCTGGACTAGGGCTGGACGATATGGCCAACATCTATATCATACTCATACTTTTTCATAACCTTCATTGGATAATGATTATTACAATATCAGTTAAGTAGTGTGTTAAAAGGGTATTCTTCCTCCCCCCTAAAATCAGCTCCTCCCCCGACTTAAGACTTTCAAAACCAACATTGACCGAACATGAGAGCTCAGTTATGCCTCTTTTCCACCGACAGTAACAGCTCAAATCGCCACGATTTAGCGTGGCAGACATTACGCACAGGCTCGTCTCCGCCTCTGTCACAGTCCACGGCGTGTTCTTGCTCGCTGAACCTGCCGTGTTCAATAATCAATCACTATTGTTGACTGAACGCTGATTCTAGTATTTAAAGATGCCGTGTCGGGTGTCAGGCTCGGACGTCGCGCTCATCATTATTCGTCCAGTGAGCTGGTACTGTCGGTGGAAAGGGGCTTTAATATTAGGATCTTCACAAACTAAACTTAGAGTTTACATAGATAGTGCTTCAAGATACAGCAAATATACAGTGATCAGAGTTGCTTCAGAATACAACCAAATGAGCGAGGGCAATGAGCAATGCATATGAACTGCACCAAAACATGCCCTTTTCTCTAACACACAAACACACACACACAGTTTCCTAGAAGCCTTGGACGCAGACATCAACATCCACTGCTGAACACACAATGAAATAGTGAAGTAAATGTCAGTAACGCGGAAGAAGGGGATTAGGACAAGTGGGTGTGCATTCTCAACACATTGAGGTTTTGAAATCCGATAAATTAAAAAACCTGTTTCACTACTGAAAGCTCACACCTTCACGTTTTCCATAGCATGAGATAGCCATCTCAGATTTTATCACGATTATTATTGGTACTGATATATCATCCACCTTCTCAGGACAAAGCCCTAAATGTATCTTTTTAACAGAGCACAAATACAAATGCAAGTCAACACAACATGTTTACGTGTTTCGGTTTTGCATGTTAACACTCTTTGTAAACACTGGTTATCCAAACAAAGACGTATACAAATAAACATGAATGTGTGGGTTTGTGTTAAGAGCGTTTTGTGTTGTTTGTGTTGTGTGTGGTGTGCGTGTGTTTGTGCGTGCGTGTGTCCCTTACTTGCGATGGCGAAGATCATGGCGAGCGCGGCGAAGGTGCCGGCGAGCCCCTGGCCGCTCATGAAGAAGCCGCTGTACTTTGGGGGCAGCTGGCCCACCAGGCCGAACAGACTGCCCTGCACCACCGCCCCGAACGCTGGGTGACATGGTTAGCCTCAGCTGGGATGACTCTCGTAGCTTAAACGGCGGTAAGATGCTCTGACATCCAATCAGCCAAACTATTACCCCAAAGGTGCAGGAATCCTATGAAGCATTTTATTTTCACTCCCTCTTTTTATGGTTTACGTAGAGTTACGTCAAGAGAATTCTCTAAAGTGTGAGGACTGGAACGTTACGCCCCATTGTCCTGTCTGGGATGAGTAAAGGTAATAATAATAATAATAATAATAATAATAATAATAATAATGCACTTTATTTATGGGCGCCTTTCTTGACACTCAAGGTCATCTTACAAGTACAAACAGTCATAAGATAAAGAAAAAACATAATAAAGCAGTGTACAAGAGAAAAGAGTGGGGTAATTCTAGTCCCGATAATGCAGCTGATTTAAAGGGAGTAGGCTCGTCTGAATAGATAGGTTTTCAGGTGAGATTTGAAGGTGAAAATGGAGCTGGAGTGTTGGATGCCATAAGGCAGAGAGTTCCAGAGGTGGGGGGGGGGGGCTGAGGTGATCCTCTTTAAAGACATGTATGTTGATCCACCGATCAGCACTCAAAACACTGAGCTACTAAAGCTATTACGGGACGTCGCTTACAGTTGATGAACCATATGGTGGCCATGGTGACGGAGAAGAAGCGGTCCATCCCCATGTCCACCTTGACCAGGATGGCTGTGAAGATGAAGAAGAAGAGGATGGCCACAAAGCTTCCCGCGATCCGCACCGCCTCCGATATCCTGGTGAAGAGCGCACGAGACTTCATCAATACACGGTTATAGACAACACATGAACACGCAGTACCCTTCAGGAGAGCGCACGAGACTTCATCAATACATGGTTATAGACAACACATGAACACGCAGTACCCTTCAGGAGAGCGCACAAGACTTCATCAATACATGGTTATAGACAACACATGAACACGCAGTATCCTCTAGGAGAGCGCACGAGACTTCATCAATACACGGTTATAGACAACACATGAACACGCATGTATCCTCTAGGAGAGCGCACGTGACTTTATTCAAACGTTGTCATGAGGACACAGTTCACGTTATGCGTCGTTTACAGTGTTTTCCCGAAGAGGAACGCACATAAACTTTATTAAAATGTTCTTACACAAACGCAGCTTACTTTATTAAAACGTTCTCACGAGAACACACGTCACTTTATGCGTCGGATACTTTTCTTTTGCAATAACATTTAAACAAACAGAGGGCGCTGCAGGAGAACGTAAAATGTTGTGGGAAAGGAGTCGTTTGAATAGCTTCAGCAGATTACAACGTGTGGACGGAGCGGCACTACGTCATCCATTTTCTGTTTGCCATTATCCTGGTATCATTGGCAGCGGTCCACCGTCAAACAGGAGCTCACGATATACTAATGGAGATAAACCAGCCGCTGAAAAACCTTTACCAGGTCAAGGAAAATAAAACAAACGCATTGGCCTTATTTGATGAAGATGAAGCCCGCTTTATTTCAGTTGACGTCCCGTTTATAATGGTCGTGGGGTAGGGTTGAAAGAAAAAAAGAAAAAATATATATATTAAAAAAAGTAAATCATAGAATTTCTCCTTTTGTCTCAGGTTTGCGTTTGTGTGTTTTCTTGTGTTACAAACCCTTTCCTAGTGCACAGCGGACTGGAGCGGTTCCTCAAAATGAGTCTCGCTACGCACTGAACCGGGGGCGGCGGCTTTTGGCGGTGGAAACGAGTACCACACCGCACCACACCGCTTGGTGGAAACGCGCCATTAGTGGTGGCTGGCCCGCTGTAGCGCGGGGGTCTCCTCACAGGCCACAGACCCAACACTGCACGAGGGGGGTTTTGGGGTGGGGGGTGGGTGTTGGGGTATGTCTGGTGCGTACCTCTGGTAGAGGATGGAGTTGAGCAGGGTGAACAGCAGCAGGGGCAGCTGGGAGAGCAGGGTCATCCAGTTGTTGAAGTAGTACTCCTTGCGGACCACCACCTCCCCGTCTCCCCACTCCGTCGTGTTCAGGCGGCCCTGGAAATACTGGGGGGGGGGGGGGGGGGTTAGGTAAGGTAGAAGGGCGCAAAACATGGGTGTGTGTGTGTGTGTGCGTGTTTTTTAACCTCCACAGCCTCACGTAGCAATGAAAGGAGGAACTTGTTCGGACAAGTGCGTGCACGGATTTGGTCGTGAGAAACACGACCCCATACACACAAACACACACCCCCGCGGAAAGGTACCATGCGCACACACACACACACACACACACACACACACACTTAATTGACTCATGACTTGATGCTTTATGCAGCAGCAGCAGACCGTTCACATGTGTGCTTACTGTAATACAACACACACTATTGCCTCAGTGTCTTTAGACCAGGGACTACAGACTAAAACCCCCTAGGGTTCGTCTCAACACGTTTTACTGTCTCACTGATCCTCCTTTGGGCAACGTGTATGTTTATCACTAGCTTGTGGTTCCTTGGGGCCCTTTGCAGGGGATTTCCGATTGCACGGCTTCCGTATCTACCATCTGCATGTGGGCGTGTCCCCCGCCCACATGCATGATGGGTAGATCAGCTGAGGTGTTAGACGAGCGGGAGGAGGAGGTGGAATAGGAGGTGGAGGAGGAGGTGGTGGAGGTAGTGCGACTGGGTGTTTCTTACCATGGAGGCGGTCATGAAGAAGTTCCACGGCAACAGTGTTCCCAAGCCCAGGATGAAGAAGAGGATGCCCACCAGACCACCTCTGAGGAAGAGGAGGAGGAGGAGAGTTACGTGCTACAGGAGGCCGGATGGTCTCATGGTAGGCATCCCCAACCCCTTCACAACGGCATGAGTCTCATTTCACTGCAATTCGGTTTGGTGTCCAGCTACTAATGACATTGGGCTCCATGGTTACAGCAAGCCACTGGAGATCGAAAAAACCGCACGCATCCAAAAGGTTGAAATTAGTAATCAAGTTGTTATTATGCACTTTTCGGTGATTTCTGTTTGAGCCTGGAGGTTTAACAGGACCTGATAACAGAAACGGTGACAGACATTAGCAAGGAAACAGACAAAATAATCAGGAAGTATCATCTGAGAAAGCAAGTAGTTTCTGCAAGGAAGAATAACATTGATGGACAGTTTCGGCCAAAGAGTCGGCAGAAACTGTGGTTGAGAGTAGGGCCTAGACACAACAACAACTCACCGGTCCCGCGGTGCGTCAGCCTGGCCCTTCATTCCGTCCTAGAAGGTTCTGGAGAAGCTGCGGGGGGGAAAACAAAACCAAATCAGCGTCTCCAGACGTTCGGCACCAAACTAGCTCCAAGCGTCGGCCCCTGAGCCTCCCACCGTTCCCAGGCCAAAGCGCTACCGCTAGCTCTGAGCTATACCATACAGATCAAGTGTACACTTAGGGAAAAAACACATTCCTCCACAGGCTGGCGGGGGGACCACACCTTGGCCCCCCCCCGCGTGCCGGCTCCCTACATCTAAGCCTTGGACGTAGGGTCGACTCACATGGGGGTCACATGGGGGGGAGGGCCCGTTATAGACCCCAGGTCTATCGTAGTAAACGTTCATACAAAGAGGACCGTATGAAGTGATTACTGGCACCTCTAGGATTCAAGAAAGAGAATAGAATAAAATGAGGCAAAAACAATACCATATTTTATTTATTTTTTTAACTCTAGGCATAAAATACAAAAAAAGTAGAATTCTCGGAAAATGGACAAACGTCCTAAAAGTGTATGCATTTATAAAAATAATTGATAGGGGCATTATGTATAAATTTACATTACTTAGTCATTATACACATACAATAATTAGCCGTGTTCTCAAAATTCGCTCGATTAGGTTTCTACAATGTACGAGGAAAGGTGACACGTTTTATGAAAGCAGAGGAACGACAAAGCAAGCATTTGCCTCCATGGATATTGGCAGCGATGTGTGTACTGGGTCATTGTACACCCAGGCAGTCCCATGCCCATTGAGTACACCCAGATCTCCACAACCCAACCTTATCCAATCCAAAAGAGACCCAATGGCAACGCATTATAACCTATTCAAAACAGATTCTCACATCACACAGCGTCCACCTCAACGGCCTGCCTCGCCACACAACACACAGCTGTCCTAACACCACCCGGATACCCCTCCATTATTAATCATCTGTCCCGGAAATGACTCACACACTCTCTGCAGAAGTAGGCGCACTTCAGTGACTTGATGATGGCCTGTGGAAAAAAGTAATCCTTTTACTGGATGCTATTGACTCAACCATCTATACTAGGTCAATCCATGCAGTCCAGACACACACTGAATTCCAACCTCATTTACCCTGATAATATAGAAACTACCAGTTCACGGGCAGCCGACTCCAACATTGGCTTTGAAAAGACCACACCCACACACACGTTTTCCAGGGCCCGGGGGCTAGAGATCAGGGAGTTAATGCTTAACAGTATTTCATTATTAACGCCATTAACCAAAGATAGATTAATAGATTAAATTAACCAACCCTCACCCCTACTTGATCTTTCAAATAGGAATCACAGCCCTTTGGATAAAAGCATCAACATGTAAGCTACTAAATAATAATATTACATAGAAAATAACCTCCCACAAATACAGCTACTGATGCAGGTCACTGTGGCACGCTTGGAATGGGATGATGGGATATAAAAATAGATTATTGGGTAATACAATCCAACATGGGTTCCACAAAATCCCTTCAGTTTGGCAGTAGCTTATCTGTTGGGATTCAACCATAACCCTTGTCCTTCGGGGTTTACAGGGTGCGTTTCACAGGGGAAAGAGGCCACTTTCATGGAGGCAACAACAAACAAACTAAAAGTTCCTTTTAATTGGTTGAACATACATGGTTTTCCCACTTTAGTTAACTCATAACCAACCACCATTGCGGTTCTTAGCAGTCGGGCAGAACTAATGATCGCGTATGAGGATATCATCAACTGAAAAATGTCACACTACAACGTAAACAAGGCTGTTCAGCAGCACCATATTTTTTTTAATTCTTCCATTGAGTCGTTTGCACATAAATTATATAACGTGTCTGACATTGGCAAATAATGTGAGGTCGCCTAAATACTTAAAACTTGTGTGTTTAAGAACAAAACAAACCCAATTATTCATTGGGACAAATATTGTCACAAATATCCAAATATTATACCTCAAATGGCAAGCAAACACGTGTTCATATTTTGAACATTATGACAACCAAATTACAATGCGAGTTCAAGCTGGAATTCACAGAGCCGGGTTCAAAGCATTGACATTTACAATTAGCAGAAACGGTCATTCAAAGAAATTGACAATAAGTACAGTTATCAGAAAAAGCATACATCGCTGTTGGTACCGTAGGGATGTTCATAGAACCAAGTGCCAAGCACTAACAATTCTTAAATCTAAGTACTATTCTTAAGTGCAAGGACGTACGACATACGTGTGTGTGAGGGGTGTTGGGGGAGGCTAGGCAGAGTCTAGGTGAACTCTGAACACAGCATTCTGTGAACCTGAACAAGGTCCTTCAAATTGTACAGGCAAATCACAAGCTTGGACGATAGAGAAAGACAAACAGAGTTGTATTGCGCAATAACTCTAAATCTCCCCACCCAAAAAAATAAATAAAAAGATGATTAACTTTTGTAAGATTGCATCTTCTGACTCGCATCTCAGGAACATACAGACTAATTGGGAGAGGAATTAAAAATCGGTAATCGAAAGCGTGCTTATAACAATGCTACAACCAGCTTTATCGTTCTTACAAACATTGCTAAAAGGAGCCGATTTCCCTCCCAGGGCTGACCAGTGCAACGCTCCCCTGTCAGACCTAATCAGGCAGTGTGTCATCGTTTTCGTTTAAATTATTACCCATAAATGAAGTTTGATGGATTATATTAGGACATCTGTAGCCCCCTTATGTTCTTCAGGAATTGATCAACTAAGGGGTTGGTATTAAGATCAAATGCCACTTCTTTTGTCATACAGCCCAACAACAGATCGCTGTTTCTGACCCCACTTTAAGTTGATTCAATTAATCCCCCTCGGAACAGGTCGGTGGTCCATCTTGCCCAGGTATCACACACCTCGAAATCTTTAGCCTAGAGAGGGTATCGGCGGTTTGTGATTAGCTTCATTTGGATAACGGTAACCCAATAGGAATAAAAAAAAAGAGGTAATTATTGGAGGTAATTGAGAGCCACCCTTGTAATGTGCTTTATTATACTGTTTTTTGCTATGAATTGGGCACATTGATCATGGGAAGAATCATGGGAAAAAGCATGGGACCTGAAGCATGGAAGAATAATGGAAGACTACGCAGAAGGGTGTGTTACCACTGAAACACACCACTGTTACTCTGGTGATTGTGTTGGGTTGCATGAGCCTAGGAATAAGTGTTGAACAAAGTATTGACTCTGTGGTCTTTTTGGAAGAAAAAGGACTTGGAAACGGGCACCTTGATCTCTTCTTAACTGATCGAATCAAGCAGAAGGATAAAGATATTAGATTGTCTATGTTTCGGTTTTATATGGGAACCTGTCAAATCAGACCTGTCAATTTATTGTAAAGATTACTAATTCATAAAGGCCAGAGTGAGAATAAATAAGAGTTGGATCCACACAATTAGAATAACACATTATTTTATATCTAGAGCTGTATGTCTGAATATACTAGATCTGCTTATTATTTTATTATGCCAAACAAGTTGTAAAGTACGTTTTAAAAGTGCTATTCGAAAAAGTGTATTTATATTCATGTTTTAAATTTTTTCTCATAATATTGTGGCGACCACTCCGGGGTCGCTCAGGGAATCCTGGGAGTTAAGTGTTTTCGGTTGATGTAGGGGGTTTTTGGGGTCTTTGTTTGTTGCTTGGTTGAGTGGGGTTGATGGGTTCGGGGTGTTGTTTGGTTGTGTGTTGTTCAATGTTTACATGTGTGTTTATTGTTGTCGCCACCATCACTGATTGTGTCATGTTTGTTCATTGGGTGTGCTGTTTTCTCGTGCGTTTCTTTAGGAATAAAAGTGGCCTGCAGTCGTGCGTTGTATGGGACGCAGTGCTTCAGTTGATTTGAAACCTGACTCCGTGTGCTTCTTGGTCGCCGTTACAATATTATAATCATCATAATCATCATAATCGAGTAAATGTTATGGCCAGTCTTGGAATTTACATTGATCAAGGTTTCAAAACATGATCCATTTACTTTAGTATTCTACATCTATGAATCAGTAGTGATCATCTTAACTTTACCAGTCGAAATAAAGAGATCCTTATGAATTTAACAGTGGTGTACCGTGACTATGTTGTAAAACAAGAAGCATGTCTAGACTGCAGCATGCAAGACAGGCAACACGTCTGCGGCTATTGACACAACTCCATGCCAGCCATGTGCTCTCCAACGCAGATGCCATGTTGAATCTCAACCAATAATAAACTGATGTCGCATTTATAGGCCTTGATGAAGGCGGCCTACCCCTTGATACCCCCAGAACACACGCGTGGCTATGGCTTGAACATGGGGCTGTGAAAGAAAACGACAGCAACGCACATATCTTTACAATATTGCAGTGGTTTACGGTTGAGCTGGCGTGGGCTATATCTTTTATTTGGGGTAATAACCAATGAGGCAGGTTGCGGTCCTTTCAGTTTAAAGAGAGAGACACCCTGATAACACCTGCTGGTATCGGTGATACCCTCAAATGCTCCGAGACATTGGGGGGGGGTCACGACTTAGAGGTTTTCACTATTGAAATGCGGTGGTCCCACATGCCAAGAGGTCCCACCAGCCCACTCGCCGAGGCTTTCCGTTCAATGAAGAGCATCGGGACCACGTATTCATTAATAGCACTAACCTCTGAGAGGATCCGGGATGGGTGTCGGTCACTGTGTTGCCATGCCGCGGTGTACACCTCCAGGGTAACCTCGAAGAAGAAAAAGAAACGATATCGGGCTACAATAACATCAACAGGATCGGAAGAACCGGGGA